>NC_142245.1:27483384-27792873 GCF_052056855.1 Sturnus vulgaris
ATACCAATAGGAATAAAAATAACAATTAATTTTCAGTCTTGCTAAGTTTATTTAATAACCTACTTGTCACACT
Source organism: Sturnus vulgaris (assembly GCF_052056855.1). Lineage (NCBI taxonomy): Eukaryota > Metazoa > Chordata > Aves > Passeriformes > Sturnidae > Sturnus > Sturnus vulgaris. The sequence continues at coordinate 27,483,458 of NC_142245.1, forward strand.
TACTTTCAGAAGATCAAACCACGAAACATCAAAATTTCCTATTCATTGAAAACCTTGGGTGTTGACCTGCTCCATCCAGACACAGCTACCACAGCCTGTGCTATTCTTAATAAAGCTCAGGAGAGGCAATCACCAAACCAGGATAATTTTAAATACTACTGTTGAAAACACCTTTCAGTTGAACTCTGAAACTCTGAGATGTGAGTGCTGTGGTTAATTTCAAGTTTACTGATTGGGAAAGGACTTCTAAATCATGCCATTCATAAGAAATAAAAATCTACTTGAAATGAGTCCAAGACAAATGTTTTTTATATCCAGGCTCAAATCTAGATTTTGAAATCATGCAAGACTGTTGAGTCCAATCAGTTACTCCTTCCTCACAAACTCCATTTTCAAACATAATTCCATTCCCTTTTATGTCTCCCAACATTCAATGACATTTCACTCTAAATATATGTTTAGGTCATATGAAGACAAGTATGACATTTATAGATCCATTCAAGATTAACTATATTAAATAATTAATGCACAATGATTAATGTACAAATGAACCCCAAAGCTGAAGGTCAGACCCCATTAAACTTATCACTCTCCACACTTACAGGAGCCCCTGCTAACTTGTACAGGCTATCTGAATTTTTTTGCTATCTGGTCCTCACAATGTGGGCTGGGGGTTTTGTGCATGTTTCAGAAGTTAATCAGCCTTTGTGGCAGTAACTCTAAAGTAAAGTGTTACCTGGTGTGCCAGGAATGTCCTGTTTTCTTTTGAGAGGAGGCTGCCAAGGTACTGCATTACCATCTCGTGCCTTTCATAACTGCTCACCATTATCAGCTTCTCAGTTTCATCTCTTGGATCAGCAGCAATTCCTGAAAAGTATTTATTTTCTTTGCTAGCCCAGCAAAGAGCTGTCAGAGCACATTGGATTACACCAGCAAACAGGCCCACTGGAGCAGCAAGATGCTCATCCCTCCCCAGCCTTCTGCACCCCTGTGTAGGCGTTGCTGGGGGTGCATGGTGGGTCACTCAGAGACGAGTAGGAAAAGTGGAATACAACTTTCCATGCCATGTGTAGGTTTCATCTGCTGCCAGGACAGTGCCCATCCTGCAATGGTACTGCCCAAGGACAAATAAATTGCTGCTGTACTGCACTAGGCTGCAGCAGACAGCAGGTAGGCTGGCAACATTTTCCCCAGAGAAGGATAATTTCATTGCCTTGTAAAAAAAAAAGGAAATCTTCTCCACTTTAGAAAACAAAGAGCACAGGAGCAGACCAAAAGGACCCTGCATACTCTCTACTAGGCTGGGGAAACCTTTCCTGTCACAGCTGCAGAAGAGGACAGTTGAGAACCCCCTTGCAAGTGCCAGCAGAGAGAGTTGGAGTTGGTTTGGGAGGGCAGGATGCAGTCTGGGTTACATCTACTGAGACCTGGGGCAGCCTCTGCAGTGCACTGGCTGCTTGGAGGCTGCTGGCTCTGGGGAGCACCTGCCCCAAGAGCCATGCTGGTGCACTCACATCCTCCATATCTGTGCTGCTCACTGGGCCAGAAATTGCTCTTCTCCCACCACCTCTGTACTGCCCATGCCTGGGACACGGGCTGAATTAGCAAGAGCATAACTCCATTCCCGTTGGGAATCTCACAGCAGACAAGACAAATGATGATTTTGCACTTGCAAACAATTGTTCTACTGGACGGATTTCTAAGTGAAACCAAAGCCTTAGACAGGGGCATCTCAAGGCCATTGCATGGACTGCTCTAAAACAGAGAAAAATCTTAGGGTCGAGTGGTCTCATCGGGTCCCCTCCACCCAAGAGGTGAGTTTAGTGCTAGGCTCGAAGGTTGTCCCCTCAAGCTCATCCCTCCATCCTTACCCTTCCCAACATGCACAGAACAAATCACCCTGACACCACCCGTGGCACAGAAGACCTCAGCAGGCAAAGAGAAACCTTTCACATTTTCAAGAGCTCCTGCACACAGCACTTCAAAGAAAGTAAAAACCTCTTTGTCTCACTGTTCCAGACTGATGGCTGTCACCACTGTGTGCTCTCCGTGTAGAATCAATTAGTGATAGCCAGTCTCTGGTGACTCTGTAGGGGCGGGACTTCTTCCTCTTCTGAAATGCCATCAAGGTTTTCTCATCAAAGGATTATGCCTATGACAAGAAAGCAAAGTAATTTAATATAAGCTGAAAGGAAAATGGAAAACTCCCCCACCTAGGGCTAAAGCAGGGGCTGCTGTATCTGGAAACACCACTATAATCTCCAAAACAATTTCTCACCTCTGCCTCAAAAAAGAAAAACCCCAACCAAAAGTCAAAAAAACCCTTTAAAAACAGCCTTTTCAGAGCATACATGTGTAAGGGGATAAATTGGCTTAGGTCAACCCCATGCCCACTAGCATAGGTCATTCCCTATTTCAGATACAGTTTTGTTATTTGTCCTGTATGGAAAGATGAAAACGACTGTAGACAGAAGTAAGGCTTTCAAACTCTGCTTAGACTCTTCCTAGACTTTCTTTTCAGTTGTTATAAATTAGAAGTCAATGGATCTGTGTAGTTTACAGCAGTGAGTTTCTGACTCACTGAGTCTAAAACAGGAAACAGGTTTATAAGATAAATGGCCACAAATTTCCTATTACTTGGTTTATTTTTTAAACATATACATTCTTTGGGCAGCATACCACAAGTATTACGTTCTTTCACAAAAATTTAGTGAAGTAAATTTTAATAAATATTATATAATTTGTGGATGACCATGGACTCTTTGGTGTGTGTCCATTCTTTAAATTAGTCTGACTGATGGCTGCATCCCTTTTTCCTTTTTTCCCCCCCCTTTTGTGTTCATACATTTTATTTACCAAACTAATTTGTGAGATTTGGAGGAAAGGTGCTGTCTGTGCTTTCCTCACACAGAGCAGATTCCAGAAACATTTTAGTACAATTCAGAAAGAGAGCTTGGCAAGCCTTCCCTGTCACGGTAATTCACATAGGCTTGAGGCTACCACTCAGACAGAAAGAGTAAACAAATAGGAGTGGAGGAACAATTTTCCTAATTGTTTACACTTTCTGTGAGAACTTATTCATGAAACCTGTGGCACTCTACTTTTTATATGCTCTCACAGAATAAAGCATCTCAGTAAAGAAAACAGACGTGGTGGTTGTCTCCAGTTTGGCACTGTTTACTCATTGTGCCCGTAGTTTCAGGGACAAGGAATCTCCCTCTGCCTTCTTTGCTGACCCTACATGTCATGGAGTTTTGAGGTGACAAAAAGAACAATTAGAACAAAACAAAATCAATTAATAAATAAACAACATTTAAAAATCTACCCATCAAAGGAGGAGAAACAAAGCAGGGCAAGCAAGAGGAGAGCAGGCAGAGGCTGCTTTGGCCCTGTCAGACAGAAAAAAAGACAGAGCACTCCCATCCCACATAGTACCACTCTCTTCTGGGACACAATTTCACATGGTAAAATGCCAAATCAGGTTTTAAATGCCTTGTAATTCTGAGGTACTTTGTATCGGTCTTTTTTTTTTTTTTAAAGAGGAGAAAGAATTGCCAAGAATTTGGATTCCAAAAAGAAAATCCAAATTCACCAAAGAGTGTGTGTTTTCAGATCTCTATTGTCTGGATTCCAAATCAATCTAAAGCTTGTGTAAATCCTGAATTGAACTTAACTGAGACTTTATAGAGTTGTCTTCTCCTCTGTAACAAGTGGCTCCAGATGAAAGCACGAAAGTGTCACTAAGGAACTTCTCTTGCCATTATTTCCACCTTAACTATAAACAGAAAATACCAGAAAAACCTAACTAGATAGCCTGAGAAAAGAAATATTTAAAAATTTTTATTTAATTTTGTTCTTTTGCTCTTGCTCACATCCACATCAAAATAACCCTGGAGAGTGAAGAGTGCTTTCCCAGCGTATTCCCAGAGGGATGATTGAGTTGCCTATGGTAAGGGCAAACTTTCTTGGACAAGAGACACAATTTCCTTTGCAGCCTCTACAGAACTACAAAAACTCTCTGCTGGATGCAGGAGCCACCAGCCTTATTGGCTTTCCACTCCAGGAATAAGATGTATTCCTTCAATCAAAAGTTTATGTAAAAAATAATAAAACAGCACAAAAATCACATAATGCAGCAGATATAAAACAGTCCCAGGTAGCAGGGTAAAAACTTGAGTAAAGCAGACCTGATTTAGCATCTGTGGGATTTGTAGAAGTAATCAGTCCTTAGGAAATGTATGACTTAAGAGGGCATTAAGGCCTAGTCTAAGGGATGATCCTACTTCAGGAATGCCAGAAAAACAAGGAAACGGAGGTGAGAAAAAAAAAAAAAGGAACAAAAGGGGTTAGAAGACAGGCTCCATTTGAGGGCAATATGTTATTCCCATCAAACTGTTTCCACTCTGAGTTTTCATACTTGAGAGGTTGGATAAGCCTTGGACAAGCCTCTGACCTTTTAAATGCCTAGCTGAATCTGGAATTCCAAACCTTTTGAAGCCATCCCATCATAAACACTGACATACAAACAGATTCCACATAAATATTAAATACAAAAGACATAATTTACAAAAATGTCAGTGTGCCAAAGAATACTACTGAACCTGTAAAAAGATGATTTTTTAGATGTACCACAACTGAAAAGTAGCTAGACTAGCTCAAGGCTGCTTTTAAAAGTGTTTCACTACAGCCAGCATTGCTTCAGTGGGTCCCCACAGATACTTGGGTTGTAGTGTGCAAAACTCAGCTCTTTCACTTTGCATCAGATTGCATTGTTATCTCCTTCAAGCTTGAGGTCCTGAGATGATAGCCTGAATAAATCAGCAGAAATCCCCTGAAGTCTGGCTATTAACATTTACTATTTGTATGCAGAAGCTCAGCTATGCCGTCTTTGTGACAGACACAAGAAAATAATTTGCTTCAGATAATATATACTGTTGTATTCCAGTACTGCTAGAAGGACTACAGGAGTTCAAGGTTACTTACTAAGTCCATGTGTACAATTCACAAGGTTCCTCGTTTTTCATGATATCAGCATACTTGTAAATTGCATTTCTTCAAACCACTTAAAAGTTCCCTTTTCCCTGGAAGCACCAGTGAATACAATTTTACAGGCACACCTTAGTTCAAAGGCAGCAACAATAACTGTTTTTATCATCCAACAGAAAGATGCAGGCCACATTTTCCATGTGCTCTTATTATAGCAGTCTCACCAGAAAAAGCCAACATATTGGTGTTTACCATGGCCTATTTGTGCACATCTTTAAGTTCAAGCACTGCACACAGACTTTGTGCCACCGAGAACCAGTCACATTGTTGACACCCACCCATTTACATTCAAGACATTCTTCAGCAGCCACCAGTCAGCCACTTGGAAACGCTGCTCAAGGAACTACAGTCATTTGGGTAGCAGAAATAATGTGGTTACTGGGAGAAAGTTTGTGGAAATGTATTGGCAAGATTAGTGGAAGAGCATTTCCTATAATTTGTTGACCACCAAATTAAAGATATTGCTAGAGCTGACTTGTAGTCTGTTCGCAGCTCTTTGTGCATGTAGTCAGGATAGCTGAGCTCAAAAAAACTGGGCACTCAGTGGCAGTGTGTCTTTTTCCTAGAAAAGTATGGTTGAATGAATAAGATTAATGAAATTCAGATACATACTTTCCAGAACAACTATAACTACCCCATCTGTGCCTCTGCAGTACTCAAAAATACTTTCTATGTTCTTGAATCTTTTGACAGTATATCTGAGCCAGAGTAATTTGTAGCATAGAGATAAATAACCTTTAAAAATTTCAGCCATATAATATTCAAATGATCCAGCTTGTCTTCTGTTTGTTTGAAGGCGAAGGACTACAGTTGATTTCCCCTTGACACAAGTTAATAGAATTTTAGCTAAATAAATATGATTTCTAAGCATATCTTTTTCTTAATCTTCTAAATAAATCAGGGCTCACATGCTGGATTAATGCATGCCACAATCCAAGTTTGGCATCTTTATCTCTGACATCATAACAAACAAATCTGGCTTCTCATGGGGAGCCCATACAGCCCACATGACTTGTATTTCTTTCAAGAAAGTATCAATATACTAATTTGTCTGAGCCTCCTGTCAGAACACTACCCAACCTGACTCCTGCTTCAAGAGCACAAAGGGTAACTTGGGGGTGCTGCCCTTGTTTCCTCCTTCCCAAAACTAAGCTCTGCCCTTGGGCTCTTTCACCAAGTCTTTGTAGGTGCCAAAAACGTCACAAGTCAGAGCAGTCACAAGTGTGCAGTGGCAGCAAGAGTAAGTCACAAGGGGAAAGGGGCCCGAAGAATGTCTTTGTTAGGGCAGCCACCAAGCAAGGCTCCTCTCAAGCACGTGTGTACTGCAAACACGTATGAGGCTCCAGACTTCAGTAAATGGTTGAACAAGTTCACTGACATGACTCATTCCATTGCTATGTCTAAACTGAATCAATTTTAGCTGCTCGGCTTTGATGAATGTTAAGGTCACAGCAATCATAAAAATATAAGAAAGGCACCTGAAAACATTAACAACATGGGAAAAATACAAGGTTTAGTTGAAAATAAACTGAAGAAATTTCAAAACAAAGAGCAAGTTTATTTGTTCTTTCCCAGAAAGATTACCTTCTCTCATAAAAGGATCTTGTTATTAAAGTTCCTTTTCTTCCCCGGCGACGGTATCGTGGTTCTGTAACACTGTTAGTCTGGTCAAAGGCTATATGGGCCACAGAACCAAGGCAATGACAGTGTTTATGAGAGCTGGAAGCAAGATGAGGATGAGAAAGATGAGGAGAGACATTAGTCATCTACAGAATAAAGAGCTAGGCAAGAGGGCAAAATTGCTGAAGGGTATATAGAGCTAGTAGTGCAGAAACACCGTCAATTTCTTTTTAAGAAAAGGGAAGAGGAAATTGCACATGCTCAAAGAAAAGTCCTTGAAAGTACCTGACAGCCAACTCTGACTGAAGAGGAAATAGAAATTAATTTGGAGCAGCTTAGATTTAGCAAAATCTTATTCTGTTAACCCTATTTGCTTAGTAAATTCCCTTCAAAGTGCTTTTCCTGATAAGGAATTCTAGGGCCCAATCTCACAGGAACTTGTAGGAATAGCACTTTATCTAATGGACTTTGCTGTTGAGCATTTGAGCTAGCTGAAGCCATAGTAGCTGGAAATGCTGAAGTACATCTATGTCTACACTTCATACAGGCTCCCATTCTTAGTTTGAAGTCGTTGCTGAAGTTCTACACAGGAGGTCACAATTTGGGCATCAAATACAATATTTTCCATCCACCAGTTAGAACCTAACAAACATTGCCTTAAATAAATTTGTGCCCAGGCCAATTTCAAAATTAACTTCCCAAGCCAAGCTAGCATTGATGGGATGGGGCCAAGGGGCCCACAACTGTGCTGTTGAGCTAATGGAGCAGTCTCAAGCTGCCAATCCAGCAAGGGAGACTTTTTTATTTAACATATACATTACACAACGTGTGCAATATTTTCCACATTCAATGAGAAGACTTTATTTATAAGCTGCCTGTGTTGAAATGGTCTCTTATTACAAGGAAGCAGCAAGCCAGGTTGAGCCTGGAAATGAACTCTCATTTTCTCCTTCCCTGCAACATTCAGTGACATTTTCCTCATTCACTCCAAAAATATTTTACAGATGGTTTTGGACATTTACTGGATATGTAGGCCCTAGAATAATGAATTATACTCCCAAATCTTTTCATCTTGTTCAGTCTTCATTACTTACTGGAACAGCCAGTGAGATACCAAGTTTAAGGAATTGCATCTACCTCCAGAAGGAGTACCTATGGTGAAGATATACAGATTCATTTTCAGCCAGAAAAGTGTCTTTTGTCTTCATCAACAGTTTCAAATGGGTCAACATTTTGCTGATAGGTTTCATATATAATTTTCAGTCTTTTCTACTAATGGAAAACTGAGTTAGATAGTTCAGAGTTTGAAAAAACAGGCCAAGTCTTCACATCCACGCTGAGTGCAATATGAATTGATACTTACACAAATAGTAAAAAATACATCAATAATTCATTCATGGGCTTGGGATACTTTCTCTGAAAATTCCTAGGTCCAGATTCACTTCTGATGTCAGTCAAATTTCTCATCACACAGGAAACTAGTCAACATTAAAAAGAAGTTAGTGCATGTATGAATTTCTTGTAGTGCTGCATAATAATAATTTATTATGTAAGCCTTTGGAATATCCTGCAAGTGTATATATAATGAAAATGGCCATTCAATTTCTAGATCCTTGACCTCATGTCAAGTGCATTTGTTACACCTAAGACATTCAACAGATGGTCTTGGGTGACAAATCCCAGAGGAATTTTCCAAATTGTGAATGCTGGTACCACAGAGGCATCACCTACCAGCTTTGAATTAAATATATATCCCTTATCAAGAAATGTATTTTCTAACCTCAGTGTCTTCTTTGTATTTCCTACTGTTGGACTTCAATTACTTCCTGCTTGGAGAGTACTCATAGAACCAAGAACCACTGGTGGCTGTGAACCCCATTTTGGATGTCTGTCATTGCTTCATGTACTCTCCAAGGAATTAATGGTGTGATTACATAAACCAGTGCATTGTTCTGTGGAGATAACAGAGATATCTCTGAACAAACCAGTTGTGCTGCAAACATGACTAATTCAGGCTGATAGCTCTAATTTGAGCTCTGGTACAACCTTTTCCACTCCAGGAGAGACCAGATTCCACTCCACTGTTGCAACAGATATTTGTTTAACAGAGGATGTACATTAACCTCAGCAACTGGTACGTAATTATTCAAATACTCTATAAATTAGCACTTTGTTGAACTGCTCTCTCTCTCTGATCAGGGAACAGAGACTAATTAAGGGAGAGGAACAATTAGTAACCAAGGACACTTTTTAAATAAGCCTACAGAGGAAAGAATCTCTTGTCTACATCAAAAAAGTCACATTGTAGGCACTTAAAGTTAGAAGAGTGTCAGGGGAGTTTTAAAATGAAAGGCTGTGGAAAGAGCACAAAGATTGCAATGACTCATCCTCTCCTGGGAAAGCAATAAAAGCTCTCTATCCTTTGAAAAAACAAAATTTAAGTCTGATATCAATAAAATTCTAATAGGAAACAATGACTTTTCAACAGCATGTCAATAATAAAGTTCCATTTATGCAAAATAAACAAGAAGACCACAAGTAAATACTTCTTTCCATGCAAATGGTAAAAGTCTAACAGTACAAGGACTGACCTAGGCTGCCTGGGCTTAAACACTGACAGCACTGGGTTTAGGGTCTCCTGGTACTTGAGAAAAGACAGGATGATAATAATATCAGTCTGTCAGTGGTGACATGCTGAGTGACATCAGAGCCACTGGAGGGGCAGACAGCACAAAGGAGTGAGGCAATTTGAAGGTCTCAGATACATGGAATCACAGAATCACTGGATTGGAAGAGACCTTTAAGATCATCGAGTCCAACCCATGCCCTAACACCTCAACTAAACCATGGCACTGAGTGCCACATCCAGTCTTTTTCTAAACACATCCAGGGATGGTGACTCCACCACCTGCCCAGGCAGACCATTCCACTACTTGATCACTCTAGCCATAAAAAACTTTTTCCTAATATCCAACCTATATTTCCCTTGGAGCAGCTTGAGACTGTGTCCTCTTGTTCTGTCAGTTGCTGCCTGGAGAAAGACACCAACCCTCACCTGAGTATGACCACCTTTCAGGGAGCTGTAGAGAGTGATGAGGTCTCCCCTGAGCCTCCTTTTCTCCAGGCTGAACAACCCCAGCTCCCTCAGCCGTTCCTCACAGGGTTTGTGTTCCAAGCCCCTCTCCAGCCTTGTTGCCTCCTCTGGATGCGCTCAAGCATCTCAAGGTCCTTCCTAAACTGAGGGGACAGAACTGGACACAGCACTTCTGTGTTAGATGATGGGGGTCGGGAGGAATTTTTATTATTACCTCTCCGAGTAGGGACCCATTTCCACTCCCCTTCATTGACTAGGTGTCCTCCTATTGCCTGACAGTGGGAGGTTTGGGAGTCCTCTGACTCCTGATGGGCCTCTCTCATGGATGGGAGAGCAGAGCTCCACCAGTCTATTTCCCTTTCACTTTCTCTAATACTCCTTAGTCTTTCAACTTCCTCCCTAAGCTCAGCCACCAGCGAAATGAGATCATTCACCTGTTCACACTGCAAGCCAGCTTCTTCTGCAACATCCCCTGGTACCACTGATAGGCTCAAACACTCCAGGCAGGAATGGGTCTGGACAGACATATCCTCTTTGGAAGGTTCCATTCAGCTACATACACTTTTACTAACTGAAGTTTTTGATCATGTACAAAATTACTCACAAAAAACCAAACAAACCCAAAACCAACCAACCAACCAACCAACCAACAGAAACACAACAAACAACAAACTAAATGTGCCACTAGCAGGAGGAAACCTACAACCCTTGCTCACACCTGTTTGCTGTGCTCTGGGTCACTGCACTCCCTAGAGGAAAACCCCACTCTGCCCCTGCATGGCTAACGAGAACCAAGTGCTGCATGAGTGCTGTTTCTTGCAGTGACTGTATTCTTAAAGCAATTGGTCAGAGAACTTCCAGAAAAACCAAAAGGAAACTGTTGGTTGATTAATTTCTCAAGCCAAAAGAGATTCAAAATGTTACCTTTGAAAATCTTGACCATGACGTATTCACAATCTATCTACTTGGGGGACTTAAGATAGCAAACCTGAAAACCTCAACCAGGAACAATTATTTAGTAAGTTAAACAGAAAGAAGTAAAAAGAACCAGCAAAATTATTAACAATTGCTACAGAGTGTTTTGGTAAAAATACAGGGCTGGCTGCAGATTTTGAAGATTGTGAGATCGAAAAATAGCAGAGCTAAGCACCAGAGCAGAGAGGAATATTAGAAACAAGAAGGCATGCTTCAAAACACACAGTTTGTACACAATGGAGAAAACAATTAAATAGTTAAATTAAGATATGTCAAAAGTAAAACCAGAGTGATAAAGGACCAATATGATTTTGAGAAAGATCTTTCTAAAGTAGTAAAAAGTAACAATAAGAATCAATTTCTAAAACATTACAAGCAGAAAGCCAGCCAGAGAGTCTTTAGGGTTGATAGATAATCACAGTCTAATAGGAGTACTTGCAGAAGAACAGTTAGGGAAAAAAAACCTACTTACCTGTGATTCATTATTGAGAAACTTACAGAGGATTCTTTTTTTTTTCAGCAGAATGAGTTGAAAGAACTGTCTCAAATTGAAAAGTCAGGAGAGAAGTTCTCAAAATAGATCACTAAAACAGTAATAAATTGGCTGGAGCAGGTGACATTTGCCCAGGCATCCTAAGGAAATTCATGTATGAAATTCTCAAGCTACTAGCTGGTACAATTTACAGTTTGAACATCTGTCAGTACCATAGCAAGGGAAGATGGCAAACCTGACACTGCTTTACAGAGTAGGCATCTGAGAAATTTAGGAAAGGACAAATCAGGAAGCCTGACTTGCTTATTGGGCAACTTGTCAGGAAGCAATTTGGGATCCCAGTTGAATATATATAGGGTTAATCCAGGGTGTCAATCTAGGTGCCTTCAGCATTGGAATAAAATGCAGAACAGATCTGTTCAGACTCCTTGAAAGAGTAAATGAGCTGAAAACTGTGGTGCTCAGGAAAGGTATATGAAGAAAATGGCATTTTAGGATTTATTAGGAAAGGAACAGAGGAAAAAATGCAAACAAAGTACACAAATTAAAGCACAATATTCTGCCGTGGTTCAGCAGCTCAGCCCGCCTGTGCTGTGCACACCTTTAGTTCCTACATCTCAAAAATCATGTGGCTGAGCAGGAAAAGAACAGAGAAAAGCAATAAAGATGGTCAGCAGTCTGGAGTGACTTCTGGAAAAGAAATAGACTATGCTTCCTCAGTTTGGAATAGAAATGACTGCTGGAAGATATGCTAGAGTCTTCAAACCAGGATTGGAATACAAAGGTTAATATGGGTCCATTATTTGTTATTTCTCCTGACATAAGATCCAGGGGATGCCAAAGCAAACTCCCAGGCAGCAGCTATAAAGCAAATAAAAGGAAGTACTTATTCTCCATGGGATTTATCGTACATTATTTGCCATCCAATGTTGTGGAAGGAAGAAGCCTCCAACTATAAATATGTTCAACAAATATAAAATATAAAATATTTGACATATAAAATATAAAATATATTGACTAAATAATAGAAAATAGAAGTTCACCCAGGGTTATTTGATCCATGGATACAGACTTTAGTCATGAAGGTCCATGTGAGTACAGACTGCTGGGATGCAGAAATTTTTAGTAGAAATGTTAAGACTGCATAAATGGAAAATGAAGAGGTATGTGTGTGCCTGGAAGCACCAGAAAGAAGAGCAAAAAAAGGAAAATATTAATTATAGGCACTGGTGGCACCCAAACTAGTGTATGCTCAAATTCCTGGCACATCTACATGCAGTTTTCCAGGACAGTTGAGGTGGGAAGGCATCTCAGGAAACCATCTAGTCCAGCCCACTGCTCTAAACAGGACTACAGCCAGCTGAGTTTTGAATATCTCCAAGGATGAAGATTCCACAACCTCTCTGTGTGAGCTGTTCCAGTGTCCAGTGTTAGATCACTGTCACAGGACAAGAGTGTTTCCTTACATTTAAATGGTTTTTCCTGTGTTTCAGCTTGTGCCCATTGCTTCTTGTCCTCACTGGGCACTACTGAGAAGAATCTGGTTCCACCTTTTTAACTTCCCCATGCACACAGATATTGATAAGAGCCCCCGAGCCTTCTCCAGGCTGAACAGTTCCAGCTCCCTCAGCCTCTCATCAGACATCAGGTGCCCCAATCAGCTTTGTGGCACTAATGGCCTCTCCTCTGACCAGGTTTCAGACTGAGTTGTGCTGTCATGCTCCTGCAATGGCACCTCAGTACATATCACAGGTGAATTATCTCTGGATTTGCCTTGTTCAGAACACAAGCCTTTGGCTGGATCCAGTACAGCTGGTTTTAGGTGTCTCCACTGGCCTTCCTGCTTTCCTTTCCAGCTGTCATGCAGACAGTCCCTCTCCCAGTCAAATGGGCATCTCCAGTACAATGTACCCAGTGTGCTGGAGCTTCCCACTTCCCTCAGTGCAAATATAGTTGAATACAGTATAAACAAATTTACAAAGAAAAGGCTTACAAAACTTTTTCTGAAATGGATCTGAAAAGCTAGTGCTGCCTCCCAAAACACAATTCTACATTCCAGCAGAGGAAACCAGGGGAGCTCAGCTGACAAAAGCAAAAAGGTCTAGTTGTGTTATATTTATTGCAGCCCACACAAGAGCAGCAAATAAAAGACACAGCAAAGTAATGGGGGGGCTATAACAAAACTTCAACTTCCAGTGACGTAGCTGGGAAATTGGTTCCCTGTTTTTATACATACCTTTCTTTATACAACCTTCATTTAGACAGCAAAGGTTTCTCAAAGTGGTTTACAATTTTACAAGGACCTATTGAGGTAAGAACACGGACTAAATTATTTGCCACATCATGAGATGAACTTTTTTACACTTGGACAATAGGGAGTTTTAAATTCACACTGCACTTCAAGCATGAGTTATTTAAACTAGGAAAATCTTTTCAAACTTCAGACAAAAAAAAAAAAAGTGAGATTCATTATATATAGTGCAAAAGCTACCAACTCATATACATGACATCAAGTCGTATATTACAGACATGAAGCTTTTCACATTTTACCGAATGTCATAAGGTTTGCAGTTCCCACATTGTGTTTCAGTATTTCTGCCAAAATTGCCAACAAAGAACGTGTCTTTAACTTCTCTGACCCTATTGTGTCAAAAACATCTCTCATGCACCCCATACTGTATCTTTTAGACCTACTTAGTGTTCATTTCTGAAATTTCAGAAATGCTCAATAGGAAAACCTCAGAACACACAATACAGCTTCTTTACATCTGGAACCATACATCAAAAATCATGGCTATGAAAAAATGTTCTGCAATTTTTTCCTCACAAATTTAATGAAAGAACTACTAGTATTTCTACCAAAATAAGCTGGATATTGTAAATGGCTAAAAAAAAGAAGTAACTGACCTGATTAAAAAGAAATTACTTTTGCCATTTAATTCTTTGGCAGGCATTAAATATCTACCAAGAAGAAAAGGCAGAGCTCATTAATTCTAATATCGAAATTGAAACTTCATATTGATCAGTGAATTTTTCACTGCATAAAATTACTTTCTGTTTAGATTCTGATTTACAGCCACCCTTAAATGTTAGTCTCCTTACTCATTAGGCATAGCTAAAAAGAAATTATTATTCCAAAGTAAGAATGTAAAAGGTCAGTAGTTCTTGCCTGTATCTCTGCTCAATAAAATCAAATATGAAACAAGTGTATCTGCCTCCTATTAATTAGTGCTGTGTATTCCTATTCCTATTTTCTTTTACCAACCGTATGGATGTTTGAAGAAGGGCTCTGATTACAATCCAGAAAAGATGCTGGATTTCCTTTAGGCAGAGCCTTCCACTGTGATTCTCCAAAAGTGCCACCTACTCCACAAAAATATTTATCAATATGAAAGCTCCTTTGAGAAGGTAAATGCTTTCCTTTAACTCACAGAATAGGCATGAACGGAGCCACAGGAGAAAAAGAATACCTCCCATGGTTGAATTTAAAAAAAAAGAGGATGTTGAAGAGTCATTGCTTGCAAAAGTTAGCATGATGGAAATAGTTCTCTTTTATTATTGAGAACAACTTATCACTGACCAGAGATGCAAAGAAGAATAAAGGATCTGACATAGAAGCTGACACTTGAAATTGAAATTGCAAACAGGCTGACATTTGGTAAACTTCAACCACTGACAGACAGCAAATGGCTGGGATTTACACTTTGGCCAAAGACAGTCAATCCTAAGAGCAAAGCTCAGGAACACTGCAAGTTACTCCCTGGAGTGTGCAAAGACTGTCAAGCAGATGAAGTCCCCATCATCTGTGTGCACTGAACTCTCCTGTCCAGAACACCATCTCACTACATCTGAATTCCTGCTTTGCCTCTGCAGCACAGACCCTGTTGTGGAGGTAGAGTCACACTCCATCAGCAGCACCTACTGTATTCCATCTTTTTCAAAAACAGGATGTACACAAATACTGCATTTCTGCACTATCAAAATAGTATTAGACACTTTAACTTGTTATAGCTCAAAAGCCAACCCTTGGCTGGTTCTGTGCACAATTGGTGGACATCAAGCAGTGAGGCCATTTAGTCACTGACAGGGAATCAAATTCACACAAATTTTCAAATGCATTTTCAAATGTGTATTTACACAACCTGTGTTTTAATTCCTGTTTACATAATAGCCGTAGCACTTAAGCTTGCTCATGAACAGAAATAACTCAAACATGGCACAGGGACATTTTTCCCACAAAGCTCTTCCCTTTATCAGGTCACAGCTGCAGTTATACCAAGAGTGAAATTTGTTCTAGAGTCTGTTTCCATGACAAATACTTGGGTATCCAGGTTTTATTGTCTTGACTGAATCCTTGGATTCAGGATGCCTTGGATGCCAGGAGCATCCTTTTTGCAGTTTTTTATCAAAACAGTTGAAGACAACAGCTTGATAATACATGGAAGATATCAGACAGACGAGCTCACCTCCTTGAGAAAGAGATTGGCTTCTCTACAAAGAATTCTTTAACTTCTCAGTATGGAATACACCTCCTGTGCTAGATGGCTTTCTAGTATGCAAATAAGCTTACTCTCTTTACCAATGTCCTTTATACTACCAACAAAAGCTGAACCAACCATTCCTTAGTGTTTAAGATGTCTGTGATTCTTCCATTATTTCCAGAAGTTTGGTTCAAGACCTATCAAAGGCATGAAATTACAGAGAATATACCAATACTCAAGCTTCTTTTTTTGTTTTTTTTGGTTTTTTTTTTTACGTTGGGTTATAAAATAATTATTATCAATAAGCCTACAACAAAGACTGAAGGAAGCAGACAGTTGGATGTCCAAAATACATAGTGCTGCATAACCTTACAAATTTAACACAGAAGTCAAGACTAGCTTGCTTTCCATTAGAAGGCTCTCTGGCCATGTGTTAAGGTGATACACCAGTTTTTTAAAAATAAAAGGAGGACAAAATCTGTCCAGGATAAAAAAAGGGATCATCGCTCAGTCAGCCTCTGTGTATTCTCCACATAAATGAAGATGATTATGCAAATTACTATGAACATCAGCAGGCAAAGAGAAGAAAAGTAGGATTCATCTGCCACAGGACAAAAGTAGGATTCCTGGCATCCAAAAGGATGTAAGATTTACTCACTATCTATATAAATTTTTCTATTTCTATCTTATTATTATAAAAGGAATTTGATTATGTTTTTTCTAAGCGTGTCATTCTTACTGAGATCCACAAAGAACCAGGTGCCCCTCTGGTGCAGAACACCCTCCAAGAGAATAGATACAGGCAGAGAAACTGCTGATGCAGCTGAACTCTGCTGCTGGAAATTGCCATGCATCTACCAGAGCTGGAATGGTATTGTTTCCACAGTTCATTCATTTGGTTAAAACATAAAGCTCAGGTATCTTCCCTCTCAGAACAGGTATGATCTATCTATCTGTCTGTCTATCTATCTATCTATCTATCTATCTATCTATCTATCTATCTATCTGAATAGTTACACACAAGTCAGGAAAGTCAGCTTTTCTATCAATCATATTATAATGTCCGAAAAAATTTTCCAACAGTTTTGAAAAGGAGGAATTATCAATATGTTAGCAGATTATGGATTGTGGATGCAAGTTTATCCATGATTACTACAAGCTTGAAGAAAGAAAAGTGCAAGCCAAGCTTTATGCCCAACTCTGCTACGAACAGCCGCAATAGATAAAACCAAAAGTCCATCCCAGCACTTCTTCACATCCTTAAATACAGCTAGCAGAGATGCTTAACAGGAGAGTTCAAAACACAGGCAAGAACACAATGAAGCTTTGTCCAATTTACTAAATTCTGGAGGAGTTTAGTGATTGCCTAGTGTACTGCTGTATTTTATTTTTTTCTGCAATGCAACCTAGTTTCTTAGAGTCTTTGCCAACACACCTTGGAAAATGCTTTTTCTGAAACCTGAGTTCAAATTGTTTAACCTCTTTACTCGGTCATCTAGATGGAGAGATAAGATTAAAATGTCTTTCTCTGTGAAGCATCTTTGAGATATTCCAGGCCAAGTCTCCATATAAATGTACAGTACTAGATTATTAGTATAATTTTTGATAGGGCTTCTGTCTTTCATTTTATCCTGAAGTCAGTAAGCACAGTACTTCTCATATTCCATTGTGTGGTTTGCTTTGTCAGACAAAACCTGATATCTGCTTCCCTACTACTTCCCTAATATCATCACACTGTCTGAATGTATTTTAAGAGCTTATGATACTTGGCAATGGTGGGTTTGCTTTTGTTGCTGTTGGGTCAGAAAGCAGTGCATTTAATTTAAACGTTAGCACAAGATGGGATTTATCTGATCAAGAAATCATGCAATAATAGAAAGGGGTATATTTCCTTTTAAAAAAAGGGACCCCTTGATATCTTTTCTATGCCAAAAGTTTTCATCTGTTTGAATGACAGCCACATACTCCCATTGCACTGACTTAAACCAATAACGAGAGCAGGGAAGCTAGACAAGGAAGCAAAAGCAGATTTTTTTTGGACAGCTGTCTGTAATACATTTGAACTTGTGAATGAAAGATGGTGACATGCCTTCAGCTACCCAAAAGCCCTTTATCAGGAAAAAATATCCTTATAACATATTTGCAGAACAGTGTTAAAACAATTTTAAATTATTGATGCATTTATACTGGAATGTGCGAATTTAAGCCTTTCTTTGTCAATGATACTGATTAATGGAGCCCCCCAATGAGGAGTCAGCCTCTGTGCTCAGTAGCCTTCAGCTCCTCAGCCCAAAGCAGCATTTCCAAGCTGTATCCCCATCACCCAGACACCAGCACAGCTTCCCCCACCCATTGCGTGCCACCGAGCCCAGGCCAGAGCAGATGGCACAGGCTGGGGCTACAGGGCTCTGCTCCTGGATCAGCAACGCTCCCGTGCTTCCCAAAATGGGGCCCCACCTCTCCTTTCCATCTGATTAAATCTGGCATTTCCATCCAGTAAAAGAACATATGCAGGAACTTCACCAAAAGTTTGAGCCTTGCAATAATTTTATTAGAGGTGACAGCAGCATCTGGGGTTTCCAGAACATACACCCCAACAAAGTCACATATTCCTGCAAAAAGCCACCATCCTTGAATTAAAGCTTTTACATTTAATGCTCACCTTTATAATCGCACCATGTCTGACACAGGTACCTGGGCACGGCTTCCTCTTTTGAAAGAAACATTTAAAGTTTGTGTTTCTGTCTTTCATGTTTTTCTCTCCTCCCCTTTGGGTAGTGGTGTATGCTGACTCTCCTAAGCTTTAACAGCAATGTTATATACTGAGATTCTATCTGGACAAGATATGAACAGAAATATTATACACAGCTAAGTATGAAAACACTGATTTTTGTGTGAGCCCCAGAAGGCCTACTTTGTCTGTGCAACAGTTTGTTTTACTTTTCATAAAATTTATTTTGGCTCTAGCCACATTGATAGTGATTGTATTTGAAATCCCTCCCACAAATCTGTCACATAAACACATCATTAATTTAGGATCTTTAAAATTATTTCAATAATGAATGCATTTGCTTATTCATTAGCAGATACTGATCATTGCTATAAGATCAGCAAACAATCTGAAGCATTCCTTGTGTTAGCAGCCCTTAGGTGCTAGGGTTTGCTACTGCTTTAAATACATTCCTACTAGTTAGAAATCAACACAGCTTTGAGAAATTGAAAAAAATTGAAAAAAAACCACCTCAAGTAATATCAGATGTCTTATTAGCCTAAACTATGCAACCTAAGCAATGGCCAAATTTGCAGGTTCTCCTTTTGCCAAATAACAACAACAAAAGCCAAAAAATCCTCACCCTTAAAGAGATTTTTTGAAGTTTGATACAAAGTAAATCCTGAGCTTAATCGGCGTTTCTGCTGATAATACTGGTAGATTTGATATCTTACAGCAAAATTAAAAAAAAAAAAAAAAAAAAGGGCAGAAAGAAAAAGCAATCTTGAGCTGCTGCAGTGAAGGGGGCAGGAAGTAGCCACTGCAGGGTCTGTGGTCCACACAGCTTTTATTTCATGGAGACACACAGACAGCCTATTCCCTGGTGACGGCTCTCTGCGCTTTCCAATCCTGCACAGGATTTCCTTCTGTCTGAAAGTGTAAGAGTCGCTCCAGTAAACACTCTGCATATGTGTTCCAGCTGCTGCACTCATTCTGCCAGCACAACCCAGTGACAAGAAAAGTATTATTTCCTACTAAAACCTTCTAATCACCAGACCATGCCATTTTCATCTGGCTGTTCCAGGCATCGAGAGCTTGCATTGCTTTTGGTAACCTAATCATGATTAAGAAATTAGCTTTTGCATCCCAGCACAGTAACCCCCATCTCAGGATTCTGCAAGCTGAATTTGTGAGTAGGCTGGGATGTGCTGAGAGCTCAGTTTCCAGGAAAGCTTGCATTGATTAATATAGGCTCCAGAACCTATATTCTTGAAAATATTGATACATATGCAAATGCATGTAAATACACATGTCCATACATACTATATATTCATATTATATATAATATATCCATACATACATGTTTAAAAGAAATTACCATCTGTACAATTTGCTGATGTCCCTATTTATTTTGGCAGGGTCTTGCCTTTACAGGAAGAGGGGGTTTTTGGTTGCAAAGCCCTGCAAATGCTTTGCTATTCCTTTCTAGAACAACTGCATGGAACACGATGGAGAGAAACTTTCTCAACCTGCAGTAAAGAAAATAAGAACAAGCTTAAGACATATCCTATTACTAGCATAACAATGACTTTTTTCAAAACTGGACTATCCTGTCCCTAGGGGCTCTTTAGCAGATTTTTTTTTAACCCTTTCTTTGGAGGAATTGTGGCAATTTTTTAAAAGACTAATTCTTCAAATATCGTTCAAAGAACACATTTTGTTTAGTACTTATACTTTTTTCCTTTTTAGGGAACCACTGTCTGTCTCTGCTATGCTGCGTTGCTATAAATCCTCTGGAAAAACAAAATAAAATACCAGTCCGACTGTCATCAATTTTCATTGTCAGGTTTACAATTTTTATCCCTCTTTAATGAAACAAAATCCTCACAACCCCCACCCCTGCACCCACAACAGGAAGTTTTTAATTGTTCAACCCATGTGTCCTGAAACAGGACTGACAGAAGAACCCTGATTGTTCAAATGGAAATTGGAGCATGGTAATTACACACTCAAAATTGACTTCAAATAAAGGGCAAAGCTTTTTCTATACAGCACAAAATATGCAAACCTAAGTTCAAACAAGGGCCAATTCAGCAAAATACTCTCTTCTATACAGCTTAGAGCAATTTTGGGATGAAGAAGATATTTTAACTCTCATATTTACATTTTGATGATTATTTTAATGTATTAATATACATAAAGGAGGCCAAGGAAAACAAACATTACCAAACCTGTAAATATGATGAACGTATTACCAACATTTATGTTGGCACCAGATTTCTCCACTTAGTGACACATTAACACAAAGCTTTGCATTTAAAATATTCACACAATTATGTTTTTCTAAAAAATTATATCTTTCCATAACCCATTTCATATGAAAATATCCATGTTTTATGTCCTTCCTTTAAAACCAATCAAAATATTTTACTAGGTTGATGAAGTAGCTTGGCAATTTGGCATCTACATTTGCATGGCCATGGAGGAATACAGTTCAATTCCCAGCTCTACGAGCTGAAACAGATGTGGAAACCACACCACTCATCTTCATGTGCTGTAGGAAGGAACTCTCTCCTTTGGAAGAACTGCATTCCCTGAGAGCAGAGTGCCAGGTGAAGGTACTGAAATGAGCTAGGGTTGTGAATCCCCAAATAATGGGATTTATGGAAGACTTGCCTGCTATGCACAGGCACTGTGTTATCACATGCCATCAGTATTTTTATCCATCTGTACTGCAGGGATGAACTTATCCATGTTAACATCCATATGAACTATGCTTAAAGTATGGAAGACAAATATATAAGAAGGAAAAAAGCAAAATCACAAAGAAGTCCTTGAAATATTTAGCTTTTTAAAAATAACTCCTTTGGGGAGTCTTTAATGAGGAAAACTCGACACAAATAAGCTTTTTTGAGTGTCTGTCGGTTATGTTATTACCACATTAATATTCACACCGAGTGCATTCACCAGTTTATCTGTTCCTCTTAATATTGTTCATAAATTCCTTTTTGGTAAGTCTCTCCAGACAGGGCATATCAAAGGGATTATTGCAGTCAATGGGTGATTAAAGCCACTCACCCTTCAGCCTCATGCCTGCAATGCCACCTTAGGCATAACAATAATAACCCTGAAATGACTAGCTGTCATGTCTCATTGCTTAATTATATTGTCAGGAAGGTGCCCTCCTCAGAAACCTTCTTATAAAATCCAAAAGAAACACACTCCAGCAGTAGTTTTCTTTTCTTCAAAGGTTTTTACAATTATTATTATTTCTTAAAAACTTAAAGAAAACACCAATAGTCTTAAGCAAATCCATAGAGCTGCAAGTCCAAAGAGTGCCAGACCTTAAGGCTGATGTGAAATATCTCACAAGAGATGGAAATCCTGTCCTGGCAGGAATCCACTATGGCAAGGAGCAGCTCTGTGCTTATTACAGCCTGTAGTACCTGTTGTTCAGCAGTAATTTTCAAGGGAATTAATTTCAATTCAAATGAAATGTCCAGGGACTTTCCACACACACCTTGAGTCGCTGGCTGCCAGATTGCTCCAGAAGGGCAAGCAGGGGCCTCTCAGGCACAGCCTACAAGTTTCTTGGTGGCCAGAGCTGTAAGAAATGTAATGGCCATCTCGTTTCACCCAGCTTGCTTGAAGTCCAACATGACTTTTGTAGCCCTGCATGGACAGCCTCAGACATTCCCTGAAAAAGCAGAAGACCTTTTTCTTCATGTGAAAAGACTATGAAAGAGACTTTATCATTATTTAAATTCTCCCCAAACTTGGCTGTCTACAAGTCAGCAATTGCTCTTTTTCATTATGTTTATCCTCAGGAGTAGATGATGTTGAAGCCATTCCTAGTCACAGATGTAACCATAGGGAGAAAAAGAACTATACCTATGGAGCTTAACACAGATTTCTAACAGTGCTCACAGCCTTCCTTCTTTGCCATCCAAGGGGCACAATGGAAGGCAGGCCACGTGGGCAGTCTCCTCTCATGCATGGAGCTAGGTCTGAGAATTATTTCCTCCTTTTTGTGCTTTTTCACACATTTGTACACAGGCACATGCAGAATTGTAGCTCATTTTCAATAGATATAACCAAGACCAGTTCCATTAAAAAATTGCTACAGGCAACAGCATAAGGGAGGAAACCACTCTGCAATGCATTAATCATGAAATTATAAGAGTTTGACAGCTGTTCATGACAAAACATTGAAGAATTTTACAGAGCTGTGATTTGATAGCTTCGTATTATGACAAGCTAGTCTTGTCTGTTCGTGTTTCAGTGATTAACTCCCATCACTCTGTCTAGCTTTGTGCAGTAAGAGCAGTTTCAGAGGTAGAAACTTTGCCCTTCTGCTACTTAGTCAAAGCAGCTATGATGTGTCTGAGTCTGTCATGACAGTATCAGCAAGAGACAAATCTGGGAATACAGCTTAGGCTAGATAAGCCTCAGGAACACTGCAAAAGAGCACGGACCCACAGATCTACTCTCCTAATCGATTTTTACTTGCACATTGGTAGCAATGAAATCCATGTGCTTCCTTGACCAATATTCCCCACTGTCGTGGCACTGTGCATGTTGCTTTTACATGATGCTACCTGCACCTCTGGCTCTGATGTCAAACCAAATACATTTATAACAACTATTAATGTGCTAATACAAAGTACACAACAGATGTATAAGCAAGCAATATTATGCTAAAAAAGACCTATCAGAGTCTCAAATAATGTCTTGCAGTCCAGCATTTTGAAGTGCACAGCTGACTTTCAGAATAACTGAAATTTTCCTCTGGAGAAAGAATGATCCTGTTTTTTGCAATTTCCATATGTGGAGTCAATCCAGTCCATTACAATTCAATTCACTGACTCCAACTGTAAAGAAAACAACCATTAGTTAGCAACCTATAGAGATTTCCTTTTTTCTCATGGTCCAGAGCCTTTAATCTCTTAGCAAGCACAAGTGGCTGCTGAAGTGCATTTGTTCAGGGCTCAGTTTAAAACATGAATTAACGGAGTTGTAATACTGCCATAAATGAAGATGCTTAGCATTATCCCTAAACATTACAGCTAGTCTACAGTAGATTAAATCCATTGAACACCCAGCAACACATATTTATGCTAGTTGGGTGTCTAGTAAGGTGTCCTTATTAGAACAATAAGAGAATTTAGCCATAACTACTGCATAGCAACATCTGTAATTAGAAGACTTTCTATAATAGTACAGAGCAGCAACAGTTAATGGACCTTTTTTTTTTTTAAAAGGCAAGCATTACCTCAAGAGGGAATAGAGTTCTTCTTTTAGAAAAATTACTTTTAAATAACATCCTAAAAGACTAGCAGGTCATTAGTCATTTTCAATAATGACAACAGGTAATTTATTGTCATGCACATGCCACGCAGTTAACAAAGGGGTCAACTCTAGGTGTGTTAGCAGCAGGAGTTCTGAAAATAGATGTGCAAGGAACAGTCACACTAATCTAAAAATGAGGTCAGGTTTTCTATACTACTTTGAATCAAATTATTCCCTGATAGAAATACTAAAACTTACAAGGAAAAATATCCAAAGAATCAGGTTACATTCTCGAAAGCTGCTAATAATTGTGAGCATTCAATTGGCAATGCATTAACATAGATTATCAAATTTGAGATCAGATTCTCCAAAAACAACAACAATAACAAAGACTACTTAAGGTGTCTGGGACAATTTCCTGTAAAAGTGATTGTTTCAGAATTTGTACCTTTTAGTTAATGTGCTGATATGCTGTAAGTCCACAGACAGGTATGTGAGTGGTGACATCCATGTAGTCATCAGCCCTTAGATTCCAGCACCAACTACACTTCAGCGTTTTTACAGCCAGTGTCTGCAGGTTTCCTGGATGCTGGGAAAGAAGTCTCTCTTAACTACATTATTGCACGGAAAACATATAACGTGGTCACTTTTTTTGTTTTAAAGAACAACTGTTACGTGATGTTCTGTTACCACCACCTTTTAGCTCACACTAGAGCATAAAGTGTCTGAAAATCCATCCATCTGAAGAAAGATGCCTAGTTTTCATTATTATCAGGATTACTATCAGGGGAACAAATCTGCATGATACCTGGTGGAAGTCTGTTGCCAGGGTTCCCCCAAGTTCTCCCTTAACCTGCAAGCACCACCTGGGATGCGTAAGAAGCTGAGACTTGCTGCCTTCATAACTTCACTGGCTTGGTGACATGTTATGAATAGGAGAAATATTAGGAATGATTTTAAGCATTCCTTCCCTGACGCTCCAAATCCCTTGTTTACTTTATTGCCTGAGAGCTGTCAGATTGGCCCCTGAGCTGACAAGTCTCGAAGTTGAGTGAAGCTGTCAAACAATGATTTGCAGTAGGCAGCCACCTCCGAAGGGTTTCAGTACACAGGAATTCGAAGAGAAACAGTGATAACCTTTCAAACTCCCCTAGCTTTCTGCTGTTTGACATGCACAGAGTTTGAAGCAATGCCATTTAACACAAAAACATCAAACTGAAAGTAATTACTCAGCTGCACGGGAAGAGGTAGGAAAATAACTTTGCTTTTCTTAAACAAGATTCCAGGTGGTGCTGATCTTGAACCTTAGAAAGCTTTATCAAAAATTATCAGCCTGGAAAAATACAGGCATAGGAAAGCTGCTATTGCAAAACCAATATGGCTACCAGAGCCAGTCCAAATTATTAAATTCTAACCCAAGTATGAACTAATGCAGAAGTTTCAATTTGTTTGGGTCTGGAATTTTGATGAAATTTAAGCTCTCTCTCTTTCAGTATATAAACCTAGAGAACAGTGTCAGTTTTGGCAATTTTTAGTTACCCGGAAAGAAAGTTTACAACTTGATTTGGAAATTTCCACGATTTGTCATCCAGGAGGGGTCCTTTGGGTTCCTCCCTGGAAATTGCACAGACAATTCCAGTACTGAACTCTGTTCTTTAAACAGCAACTTTAAGAGAAGCCTGAAGTTCAACGAGTATTTCAGGAAAGCGCATACACTTTTCAATAATAAATCCATCATTAAACTTCTTGGCCTCGTGGCCTGCATCTCTTAACACCTTGTGCCATTTGTATGTGTTCTGAAAGGCCATGGAAGGATGCTGTTGGCTGATGGGGCTGTGCTAGCAACTCCAGATTTAAGGAAGAACAGAAATCTTTTTTTGAGTAAGATGATCAACTTGATACATAAGTGCTGAATGAATATCAAAGGAAACAAATTCATTTTGCAACAAAGTACATATTTTTTGTTTAGAATGTAAGAAAGCAAAATATATTTCCTCATTTATATTTAAGCTTACATAAAATCGTCTCATACAAGTATGGCATGAGTACATATGACTTCCCAATACTTTGGAAAGATGGAAGTGTTTTCTAGGTATTTTAGATTGCTGTATCTTTCTTTTCTGATTTAATAGTTATGATGAAATACTCATGATTTATATTTTCTGTAGAAATTCCACAAAAATCAGTTTTGTAAGTAATTCCTCTTTTATTAATTAAATCATCAGTCAAGCCTTTCCTGACTTCCTCCCTCAAGTCATAAGAAAAAGAGCAAAATTCCCAGTTTCATTATTCTCTTTTAAATCAGTCCAATAGAAGGAAATGAAATTTTCAAAGGGATCACATGGAGGCTACAGAGTCAGGACAGGCAGGGTCCATTTGCTCTCCAGCACTGATATCCTCTGTAGCCTTTGGAAGGCATTTTCCACTTCAGTCTCCCTGGAGGGAAGAAAAGGATTTATGTAACATTAGACACATCAGCTACAAGAGTCTTGTTCTTTTATTTCCTACAGTACTTATATGAGTCCCACTCACTTTGAAAGAAGTTTCTGGCAACACTTGGAACTACACAATTACCAATACTAAACCCTAACCCTTCACAGGAGGAAATTGCTCCTCTGATTAAACCTGGTCCAAGCAGCATACACTGAGTAAGTGACCTTAGATGGAGGAAAAGGTGCAAGAAGAAGTGGCAAATGCAAGAGTTCAATCAGGTCAGCTAGCAAGAGACTGCAAACTGCTCCAAGGTTACACTGAGACAAGAATGCAGAGCACACACTACTCTCCTGACACTGCAAAAAGAAAAAAAAAGTTAGCAAAAGGCAGCCAAACAAAGCAAAGCACCTGCAGCATGAATTTCTGGGCTTTGGCATGAGAATTAGATCATGTTGCTTATAGGACAATAATTAGGAAGGGAGTTTCTAGGCTCATAATTAAAGAGTTAAGGGCTTACCAGCCCTGAGTTGCAGATGTATTACGTGCCGTAAAAGGTGTCAAGAAAAGTTCAGGAGAGTTGTGAAGAAATCCTGCCAAAACTCATGCCCAAACACATTTAATAACAAAATATGTGTACATGACAAGCATGTCTGACAGTTCAGTTTTCTAGACACTACATGGTGTTTTGAAGAAACATTAGATGTTGATGGATCTGCTTTTTACATTTAATGGTGCAAACCAAAAGGAAAAAAGGAGATAAACATTGTATAACCTAATTAATGCATTAGTGTAGCTTCTTCCTCGTAAACCTTGGCAGCAAACCCTTTTACTTTTGACAAAGAGTTATTTTGATCCTGTTGCAAGGACTCCTGCTTGCTTGGTGAAAAGTAATAATATCCATTTGAATTCTGGATACTTTCCTGCCCTCTCCTCCAAATTCATATTTGCTACTTGTTGAAACAAGTCATGTTCTTTCAGTCCACAGGCTGTAACTGATTTTGCTAAAAATATCACATGCTTCATGCACTTCATGCCAAATGGTTACTGGTGATGATAAAGCAGAAGGAACTCACGCCTGCTAAGGGCTTTGCACCCAGTCAGGAACTCCCTGAGACTTGTCTGGGGGTGTGAACACTGAAATCCTCCACTTTTGCAGAGGCTGGATGGAGGATCAGGGTCCAGCAAAGCAAGGCAGGCAGATAGGAAGCTGCTTTTTGCTTTGCATGTGTCTGAGGGTGTCTTGTGATAAAAGCTTCTCCTTCTTGCTGTAGGAGCTATAGGAGCTAACATTTTAAGTCCTGATTCTGAGTTTTGAAGCAGGTGCTGAACTTTTTCTTCCTGTCTGTGGTCCCAGGAAAGTCAGCAAGACTACTCGAAATATGTACAGCCTTTATATCTTTGCAGTACCAGGGCCCAGTACAAATAAGCTTGTGCCATTTAGTTTTGTACTCTATGCAATCCCAGAGCTTAATACCATAGGGCACATACCATATACAGAATACAGTTTTGCATTCCCAACTGCAGTAATTAATTAGAAGCCAGTAAAGCTACATGTGTGATTTAGGAAGGGCGAAGGCAGCCCTGAGAAAAGGTTAACATCAAGAGAACCCTAAGGAGGCTAACAGGATGGAGTTGCAAGCATATTTTCCCAAGAAAAGCAATTAAAAATGACATGATGTTAAAATAAGTCAGTCCAGAAAGAATAACAGAACATTCACCTGCAAGTAATCTCAGGAGACTGGTCAAGGCTTGGAGAAAAAAAGCAGTCTCACAAATTGCTCAGTGTTTAACTTGAAGTCCATTTGTTAATTTTGTAAACACTGCTGCTTCCGTTTTGCACTGACATGCTATTGACAGTGGGACTCGAATCCCACCAGGAAGGAAGTATCAGGTTTCAGGCAGCTTCGGGACACTTCTCAAGTCTATCTTCACCTGAAGGGCTTTGGCAATAGTTACTGACAGAATGGTGCAGTTTTGGCTCCATGTGAATGAAAACTGCCTTAAATTTCAGGTCCGTGTTTGGGATTGTGGCACAGTCTGTGCCAGCTCAGGTGAGGCTGCTCTGCCTCTTATCAGCCTTTAGCAAAGAGATTTCATTTGCCCTGCACCAGCCGTACTGCAGCACCAGCTGCCAGCAGATTCCTGCTTTCCAGCCATCTTTGCCCTGGTGTGGATACAGCCAGATGGGCTGGGAAACCTTCATGTGGAACTAGGTCTGGCTTCTTCAGCCCAGCCACCCTGCATGCTGCCCTGTCCTGCTGCCAGCCATCCCAACTGGTTTCTCAGTATGATTTCACTCATTGCCATTTGGTATAATTGTGCCTTTAATAACATGGATGCTACCCTAGCAGTAGAGTGCTCATCACATATTCCTTATTCTGAGCTCAGTGGTTTCAAACAGAAGGCCCAGTGCCATGATTTTTGAACATCTTTCCTGCTGGAGGATTAGATGCAGATTGCTCAGGATTTGAGAAATTAAATTCCACATATATGATACTGGAAACCATAGGCCTATACCATATTAATAATGCAGGCAGTAAAGCACCTTAGGCAACTAGCTATTTAGTATATATACTAAATAAAGAAGAAACTGGCCTCTCCCTCAACACTGGGGCACTGGGCATCCTGGTCACATCATTTCAGATTACATATAGAAACAATTGTGCATGTTCATACAAAACACAGGCTCTTGTTAGCTTTGTTCTACTAGTTTCATATACTAACTTTGAAGGTTAAAGTATTTTTTTTAAAAGAGTACAGACAGTAACTTGACAAGTGGTCTGAAATCTACCAACCCATCAGCAACTAGCATGGTGAGCATCACAAACCAGGAGGTAGCTGCTGAATCACTGTGAATGGGGCTGTCTGTAAGTGAGGTGCCCCAGGCAGCTGTGGGTGAGGGGCAGCTTGCTGTGGGTGAAAAGGAGAGCCCAAGAAGCACAGGCAGGTCTGGGATGTGGCAGAGTTGTGCTGCAGCCATCAGAGCTCCTGCAGTCCCAGCTGGTTGCCTCCAACCACTCTCAACCAAGTCAGGTCATTGCCACTGTGGCTGCTCAAAGCAAACCACTGCATTTGTCCCTCCACACAGGGCAAGAAGGACAAACTCTTTGAGAACCATCACTAGAGGCTTTTCTATGGGTTCAGCTCGAGAAGGGGAGACTGGTCACTGCTGAGTGGTGCATTGCAATGTATCTCTGCTGTCAAAACTCTTAAAGTCCATTTCTAAAGGTAACTCAAACGGCTGCATTTTCATCCCAATTCCCATTTTTAAGACACACACCTTTTTTCCTTTTTTTTTTAAGCCTTCATGCTTTCTTTATTTATACCTCAGGTACATGTGGTATGAAGGTCTAATCTTAAACGTTTACAGCCTGAGGTTGGTTTGTGGTATTTATTTCAACTTATTATACATTATAGTATGTTTTTGATTATATATGACAATCAATTTGCTGGAATTTATAGCTCTCTGACTAATATGCTTTCATGATGTACTTGCCCTTAATTTGTGGATTTTATAGAGAGTTTATTGAGGTTGGATTTCCCACTTTTCTTTCCACTTGCTCTTTCTTTTTAAATTTCAGCTTGTGTAAATGCATGACAGAGAAAGAGAAAATATGAAAGTTTAACAGTCACAAAAAATGATAGTTGTCTCACAGAATAAAGCTCCCAGAGCAGTCCCACATCAGCCTTTCCTAGGCTCAATGACCATTTGGTAGAGATCCCCTCTACCTTTGAATTTGGTCTCTCAGAGCAAATAAAATATTTTGCCCATACGCAGGACTCAAGATGGGAATTGTTCCCAGAATCAGCAGGGAAGAAGAGATCAAGAATTAGGGTGCCCCAGCCTGGCACAGACTGTGAGGACACAGTTAGATTTACCCATTTTTTGGTAGACTGCACTCAGCACCGGCATCCATCCTTCCCCTCCCCATGCTTTCTCACTACAGCCCAGCTCCCCATCTCTTTGCAAACATCCCTTCTGTCTTTGCCACATATGCTGAAATCAATGAGAGGCATACAGGAACAAAAGAAAGATCCTAGACTTGCAGACCAGGCCTGCATTTTTAAGTTCTTCCCAAGCACTAACCACTTTCTAATTTAAACCCCCTGGTTATGAGATTTAAATAGTTCCTGAGCAGTGTTTGTTTGATTTTTCAGACCAGATAAAATTTTTTTCAGGTTCTCAGCAAACAGGATTTGACACAGTGCTGAAAGGTAAGAAGACAGAGGAAAGGGGGGTTCAGCTGAGATAACGAATGTGCAAAGCACAGCAAATAGGCCACAAGTAGAGGCAGATTGTGGCAAGGAGGAGGTAAGAAACCTACTGTGAACAGAGCAGGGACCTCAATCACTCCCTCCCCAGGCAGTGATTACGGCAGCAATGACTGAAAAGCGTGTAACAGCCGTGGCATCCCAGTCTGCCCAGACTACCTTCCTGGGCAGGTACCTTCACAGGGGCTGTCTGGTATGAGATTAACCTGGACACATCAAAGAAACATCAAGGCAGGTAGAGCTGTGAGCTGGAGGGAGAGGATGACATAAGATGACACCTGATACCAGAGGAGAAGAGACCTACTGGAGCCTGAGGCTGAGCTCTGATGCACTGCCAGAGGGCCAGGGGGATGGAGAGAAGCCAGAACAGAGCTGACAAGAGGTATCACCTACTCACCAGTGCAGGGGGTGCTGCATCAGGATAGCTGTGGAGAGCAGACCTTGACTTTGGTCTTCCTTCTCATCTCTTCAAAGACTGTTGCTTCATATGGCCTCAGACTGCTGGGGAGCCATACCCAAACTGGCAAAAACAGAAAAAAAAAATAAAGGAAGGTAAATGTTCAGAAAAGGGAAAATGTAGGTACTCAGGAGCCCAAGTTTAATCAAAATTTAATGGGGCTGAAGATTCTTTGTAACTGAAATGCTTATAACAACTTTACTGTAGGTATCTTCCGACCTTAGAGAGCATTCAAAATTGAAAGCAACATAAAATTTAGCAAAGAAAACCAGACTTGCTACAGATCTAAGAGGAGTCTCTAGGGTAAAAAAATACCTTAAAAGAAAAGATACAAAACCTTTTTCAAAACTGTCCATAGATTTTTAAATTAATTTCTACTCAAACCTAATATATCTCTGCATTTCTTTGCAATGGCACCATCACTGTTAAATATAATTGGGCTTTTCCCACAGCCTTGCCACTGCACACCCTCTTTTCAGCATAATTCTGGTTTGAGATGCTGGTCTTCCCGTTAAAACAACAGGAGCCCTATGAGAAATTCATATTTGTTATTAATCTAATTCAAGATTCATCACTTACTGCCTTTTGAGAGTGAGGAGGGTGCAGCATGCATATGAGGGAATTTCCAGGGTTGTCCACATATTGCTAAATGCCTTCAGGGCACACAACATGACAGGGAAGGGGAAATTATGCAGTCACTGCCTTATCTCATGAACCTTGCTTTTCCTTTTCTGATATCCTCACTGAAAAGATTACACACAATTACTAGACTGCACAAAGACTGTAAAATCCTTTACTTTGCTCAGAAGAGGGATTACGTGTATTTTACCTTACGACACTACAGATCTCATGACACCACAAACTGGGTGAATATTTTGGGACATCTGCACTTCTGAGCTCCTGCCTCAAGCTATTCCTCATTATTTACTGCTAACTAATGAGCAGTCAGGTGGCTGATTCTTTTAACAGAGGGCACCGTTTAGACTGCTGTATACCCTCGAGCACCATTTACCATCTCACACTTTGGTCTGGGCTTTTCATTTAAGCAAATATCTCCCTTCCTTGAAACCCTGCTGGATATAACAGATAGAGAGGCAGCCATGTACCAAAATAGACGTATTTCTAAACATTTCCAGCTGCCTTTAGGGCCCATATAGTATATGAGGTGAGATACTGTGAGGTTTCACCACACAGTAAAGAGCAGCCAAAGGGCATTTTCTAAACTTTTTTTTCCTACTGTCTTCCATTTGATGAAAGACTTGTGGTTAAACCTTTATCTTCTATAAACATTTAAAAGTAGGTTACCTTTTATTTTCACGTCTCACTTTTGTTTCATTAGAAGACAGGTTTTACTGCAGTAATTCAGGTGATTGATACCTTGGATCACCTTCAGAAAATAGATGTTAATGATCTGTATCTATGTCTGCATTCCAGCACAGATGTGAGCACAGATGTATTTGCATGCAAGATGCCCACGAAGCAGTGTTTCTTTCCAATGGCATTTTTCCTTTGCTTTTACATGAGGCAGCTCCCATGCATGCAGTATGGAAACCTCTAGGAGCAGTATTTTTGTAGCATTGCTTGCACTCTCTTCTCCTTCTCCCACACCTCAGCAAGTACCTCCATGCCATCCAGGTTTACTGATTTTTTTAAACAGCAGACCATTACTGATTCCGTAGCAAACATGTGGATGTGGTTCATAGCCAAGAGGGTCCTCAAATTAATTAAAAAAAAAAAAGCTCATCTTCCTCTACTTCCTTTGAGAGACTTGGCCATCACAGCTGATATTCTTAAATTCTCCCTGAAAGTTCCTGTCACAGCCTCACCACTGAGGAAAAAGGAAAAACACAGAGCCTGCAGTTAAGCAACCATCTTCTGTCATTTATTGCAACTAGCTGCACTCCAAACCCTTGCTGCCAAACAGCTCAAGCCTGGCTGGTGATTGCAGTCACCATGCCATCACCAACCATGGCTGCACTGCACATCCAGCAGGGACCATGGGAGAATTTTAAATGTTTGCCATTAATAACACTCACCCTGTCTCCCAGTGAAGAAATTGTGCAGCAGTTGCTGTCACTGTAGTCTGAATATACAAGTTGAACAGGAAGGTGGCACTAAAATTTAAGTAATATCTAAAATGTTTCCAAAAGTTAACACTGAATAAGGCTGCACATCTAAATGAACCTCAATTCTTCAGTGGAGGGATAGTTAACAATTTCATTGTAAACTGTTACGTTAAGAAAACTGAAGCTCACACAGGAAAGCTGGAATTATCAAAAGAGCTCAGAAAGCTACAACTATTAAATCTCCCTTGTCCTTAATGTTTGGGTTTTTTTTTTTTCCTTAGCAACCAGACTCGAAATTCAAAAGATGCCAGAAAACTATGAACTTATTTTAAATGAGCTGTGGAAATCTCCCGCTGTCCTGTGTCTCTCTGTCTGAAGCTATGACCTTCCTGTCCTAGTGTCATGTGTCTGATCGTATAAAGAAATAATTCATAGTGCACTTCTTACATTTTACATAATAATTAATTTAAAATGCTTCGTATTCTATTTCACTTATTTAATTCACTTATTAAAATTGAGTCCAAACAAACAATGTTAAAAAACATTTTTTTTAAGCCTGAGAGTTTTTACACAACAACAAAACAATGACAAGTTGACCTGGAGAAAACAGTTATTGGTGCAGAGGAGAAAAATTACATCATTTATCTGTTAAAGAGAGATTCCTACCAAAAGCATGAAGCATAGGGAAATGTAGGTATAACAAAACATCTGAAATACACTTTAGAACAAATCATCTGGGAGAGTGAAGAAAAATGAGGAAAAAACCCCCAACTAACTAAAAAGCCCCAAATGCCCACATCTTCTTGAAACAGATCTGTGGAATGAATAGTTGCTTCTGTTTATTAAACTCAAATACTTCTCGTAAAATAAAAAAAAACTTTTTATAGAAGAGTAGTTTCCTAAAAGGGGTAACTCAGTCTGCCACAATGCTAATTTAGAAGGAGATTCTGTTTTGAATGTATCCTTACGGCTGTGAAAAGCAGATGAGCTCTTTATTCTCAGTAAATCGCATCTTCCATTCAAATATTCCCTCCAGTGAATAAAAAATGCCAGGATAATACAAATAAATGGGTAAATCCCAATCAGAAAACACAGGGAAAAGAAAAACAGACAAAATTTAACCCCAAGACACAAGAGACAGGTGCAAATGAGGTCTGGGATTTCAAACATTAGTCCCACAAGCAGCAGTTCTTGCCTTGCACTGGGAAATTTGGTTGTGATTAATTAACGGCACTTTATTCTCCTGAACTTTATTTGGAAAGTCTTTAAAAAGGCTCTGGAGGGATATATGGATTTCTCTATTGAAAGAAAAGGAAGCTGCAGATTCTCTTGCTGCTACTGTTTAACTTCATCAATTCACAATCTGTAGTTACTGAATGTTCAACTCATCAGCAGACCCAGCCAGGAGGGGCTACAGCTCATTCAGTTAAAAGAAATGTGGGCTGTGGGATCTATAGAACCAGGCTTATCTTGGGCCTTGGAACCTCATTGTGGTTTATAAACTGACTTGGCAGTTATCATGTACTCCAGAACAAAACTATCAAGATCTTTTTCATAATGGAAGAGAAATCTTGCTAGTTCAGGAGGAAGAACACCCATCAAGAATAATGTGAATGACGAGACATAAAAAATGAGACAAAATAAGCCTGGCTATTTTGGTTTCTTTATTCTGGTGATGTCTTTTTATCTAAAATGAGAGAGTTTGAAAATAATAAAACAAACGGAAAAGAAAAGGAAAATAGCTATCCGGTGATCCATATCATTCAGCAACACGAGAAACAAAAGCACTGCTAGTCAAATTTATGAGCCATGAGAGATCCTGGCTGAAGTCAGTAGAGAAACACCTCCACTAAATATCCCCCTCTCGCCAGCTAATCCCTAACTCCTTCCCTCCCACACTTAAGGAATGAGCTCAAAATATCCATGTTTTACTGTGAGCACAACGTTTCTCTCTCTCACTCTCTCTTTTGGTGCTGATAACTGATATCATCCTCAGATAGTGCAGAGGAATATAAAAATATAAGTACTGGCAGCTTTCAGACTCGCCTTTTCATTGAAAACTCGATGGGAAGAGGGAAGCAAGCTGCTGAGCTATTCCTAATCTACCTGGAGGAGATTTTTCAGTAGAGCCCAAGTCTCTGGAGAACATCTCACAGCAGCTCTAATCACAACAAGGCCCAGGCAGCCATTACTTGATTTAACACACATTTAACACACACACATCTCGTGCAGGTGCCGAGGTATGGGAATGCTTGTGAGAAGATTAGAGCAAAACGTGGGGAAAGTGTAAAATGGCTGCAAGCAGGGATGCATCCTGACAGTGGATTCTCTGTCTGACCCAGCCAGGAGAGAAAAACTGAAGCACTCACTAAAGCCATACTCTCTTCATAAGAGATTCTTGAGAATTCAAGCCCAAAATGTATTTTTATACATGCTTAGAGCCGTATAGGTTTATAACATTTCCTAAACTGCTTTTTTCCTCTTCTGCATTCAGATCTAAGGTTTCTGACTATCAACTCTTCAGGAAAACTAGCAGAGTTTGCCTCTGCAAAGAATAAGATGGGTAAATGAAACTGCACTGAACTGGGCTTGTAACCTGATATGTACTTTGCTTATAAAACAGAAGAAACACCCTTAATCTCATTTACTTTCTGTTGATGCCAACTGTCTTTAAAAATATCTCCTACTGAGTGCAGAACCTGCTTCCTATTGAAATTCATGGTCACAAATAGAAATGATACATTTCTGTTTGTATCTAGATTTGATCTTATGCTAGAACACAAGGTTTTGTACTGTTCTGAGCACAAAAGCCTCCGACCTAGCAGCTGTCAGAGAAACAACGTCACCCACTCCTTGCACATACACATAGAAATACAAGAAAAAGTAAAATAATGGGCTTTTCTGGTCATTACTCTAAACTTTTAGCTTTGCATCAGTGACTCCCAGTGATGTTCATTTCCACAGTGAACCCAGTCCTGTTAAATGTCCAATTTCTGGTGCCAAGTCATTAATCAAAACTAAAAAGCAGTTAGTTTTTTTAAAAATACTTAGCTTCTATCTGGAGTCATGTTAGATCTTCTTTAATGGATAGTCTTTCAGCTTCCTGGTTGTCATCAATCTCCGTTAGAAACATCTCTTCAAGGAAATATTTTACTAAAATACTGAAGTCTTCATCTCTCATTGTTGCCAATTTTTGCCGGCTTCATAGTGTAACTACGAATTATTTCTTTAATTTCCCTGTAAGGAAGGGAGAGATTCTGCATTTTTTTTTTGCACAGAGAAGGGAGGCTGTCACCCATGAGCTGGAAAAGCTGTTGGTTGTGGCAAAGCCAAGTGAAGGCTCCCTGTTGCCAGCGGGAAAATTAAAGTGTTAACATTAGTTCTGTCATAAGGTATTAAACCAATTCCTTGTTTCAGACCACTGCTATCCTGCTGAAAGGCTGAATCAGCTCAATTATTAAACATGAGAAACTCAGCACAGCACTGAACATGTTGCAGGGAAGAGAAGCCCTGCATACCTTGCTTCTCCTCCTGCAAAAAACAATTAACTTGCTGTGCCGAGGGAAAAGGCAGCTGAGGAGATGACCCAAGTCCAGAGAGGGAACTGTATTCCCACCTTGGAGCCAGGTCTGATGAAATATATTTCCTAAACGGTGCCACTCCTCCCCTTCAGCAATAACCCTGAACTACACCCTACACCATTACACATTTCAGATCATCCCCACCACAAGCTGCAGCACAAAAATCCAAATGTTAAATCATATGGTAACAGTCCTTTCCTTGTCATTACCATCACAGTGAGATGAGATGCTCCGAGACATCTTTCCTGTGGTTCTGAACTTTGTGTTGGGTTGGGGACGGTGCTCACATTGAGCAGAAGACTGGGGACAAGAGAGAGCCAACCTGCCAAGACAAACCTCCATTGTAAAGGGTCAGCTGGGCATTGCCTGCTCCTGCCAGAGCCTGAACAGCTGCCTGAGAAGGCAAAGTCACGCTGGCAGGTGGTGGCTGCAGGGAAATGTCATTGACATTGCTCCATAGGTGACACCCCAGCCCCAGCACAACATGAGTGTCCAAACACTCTGGGGCTGGTCTAGAGAATACTGAAGGCAAGGGGTACTGCAGCTGCAAGTTAAATGCAAACTGCTTGCTGATTTTCTAATCAAGATAGCTTAAAGTAATGAACAGTTCACTAAAATTCCTAGCACAGCTTTTCCAATTAATTATTGATTATTGCACATAAAGTTTTATTCAGCAATGCATAGTGGTGCCACAAAGCAATATTTATGTTTTAACACAGACTTAAACATTTGGGCTAGGAAAATTTTGTCTCATTTTGAGTCACATTTTGAAGACTTATACACCAACTTTCTCCCTGGAAAAAAACATACAGAAGTGGAGTCATTAGTTACATTCTTTGCAAGTGTATGATTTCCACTTCTCTCTACCTGCCGAGACAAGCACACGAGTTTTCACATTGCTGAATGAAACCACTTGACATAAGCCTTCCTGGCAAAATTCCATCCACATACGAATAAAAAGCTCAGTCTCATTATAAAGGAAAAAAAAACAACACTGATTTTTGAGCGATTAGTAGTACACACTCCATTAAAAATCATGTGTTCAGATTACATTTGAAAGACACTGCATCTGCAGGGTAACAAGGGACACCAGACTGCAATTGCATTTTAAATCCTAACATCACCTTTGAAAACTTTGAGGGCTCTTCTTGTCGATCCTGGGCAGCATCAGAGGCCAACAGGGCTCTGACATTTCCACATATACTTCCTCAAGGAAAACAACACTTTCAGTTCTGCCTATCTGCTTTGTTCTGCAACAGCTTATCCTCAGAAAGGGGCTGTTTAATCAGTATTTGTCAAGGCCTAACCTCCTGCAACAGGGGCTCACCAGCACAGGTACAATCAAAATAATGCATTAGTACATCTAGACAAATGAGTTCCTCCTTTTTCTTCAGCAGTGTCATCTTGGCTTGTGCACTCCCTTCAGAGATGTTAACAACTGGCAGCTCTGCTCAGGGAGATCACTGATCTAATTTATTTTTCCTTCCCCCTTTAGGGAATGCTATCACAATGCTCTAAGATCATTGCCTTGTACATCTCACTCCCCTCCCTTGATGAAATGGCTCTGAAATGTCACCACCTGATCTTCAGGGGAAGCTGCACCCTCACAAGCCCTTCCATTAACTATTCCTGCTTGACAGCTCGTTGTTTCTTCAGCGAGCTGTCTCTGCTTACCCAAGGGGGTGCTTCCACAGGACCTTCATCCCTGCCTTTTAACAGCCTCGTATACACAGCTCACAACAGACTGGTTGACAAATTCCCGTTTTATCAATATTTTATCCTCAACACTAGCTTTTCCATGATGTTGCTCAGCCTTAACTCAGGGACACTATTTCCCTGCCATGTCTCAATATGTCTAGGAATGAGCAGCAAGAGATGTGTTTAGGACCCTAACCAGCCCCACATCTGGGGCCTCAGAGGATGCTATTTCTCCTCCTCCTTTTTGAGGCCTTTAAAAGGATTTCACAAGATGGAGAGAAACTTTACAGGTTTGTGCTTGTTCTCAGTGTGTGTTTGTTCAGCAACAGCTCCTTGTAAATGGATTATTTGGGGCTGTATTTGAACTAGAAAACATCTCAGAAGAGTTGGATGGAAAACATCTTACCAGCAAATGCAGTCACCTGGAGGAGGAGTTGTTCTCTGGGGCCACCACAGCAGCCTTTCCTAGAAGGATAATGCTGATGTTGTCTGAAAAACCATAATACATAAGAAAATAAATGGAAGCCTGTGTTTGTTATCGTTCCTACGCACTGTGGCAATTTTCTGTGGCATGCAATATTTCCCACCCTTGTTCTTCCAAACTGCCCCTTCTCTTAGGGATGACTTATCTATTGCAGCTCAGAGAAGTAACATTTAAAAACCTAAATACTATATTTCTCTTCCTTCCCCAGTGTAACGTCCTGCCTTCAGACATGCTGTGTGTATGGTTTCCCACAGCAGCACCTTTGTACCACACATTACCCCTCGGCAGAGCTGTCAGCCATCACCTGCTTCGATGGAACAGAGGACTGGTGGCTTTACAGCTCTCCTCCTGACAAGGTACAGCTTTTCTATTTCTCACACTAGCACTAGAAAACTGATAGCTTGTATGCCAGTGGAAAAACTGTCCCTTCCAAGATAACCTATTCTCCATCTTCACACAGCGTATTTCCTTCAAAAATCAATTAAAAAAACCGGATTTCCTTAGCCTATGAGATGTTCACCAGACCTTACTTCTGCATAGGCCTTATCATGCCTAATTTTGCATTTTTATCTCCAGTTTTATCATGGCAAATACAAACTAGAGTATTTACATATTAATATAATAGCCTTTTATGTTGCAAGACAAAAATTATTAGCTTGTTGGGGAATAGGTATTAATTTTTCTTTTCTCTTATCCCCATAAATATATAGCCAGATTCTGCATCATGGAAACAAAAGCTCTGGCACTTCAATAAAAAAAAATAAAATTGTTTAAAATTATACCTAAAACCCCCACGACTGCGCATACACTACAGAGTAATGTAGGCACTTGTTCATTAATCTCTTGCTGCTATTAAAATGCATCATGAGTTTCAAAAAACTGATCGTTGAAAACAATGCATTTATATACATTCACAGTATGAAATGACTAAAAGTAGGAACATTTAAGGTATTCATTGTTATTTCACATTTTTATATTTAGTCGCTCTTACCATTTCATGATAGCGGAGAGAAAATTCCTACATAAAATATTCATCTGTCTATTTATGCATGTATTTATGTATATATGCATGTATGTATAAAAGATAAGCACAGTGCAATGAAGACTACATCTAAAAAAAACTTGGCAGCTGTAGAAGGCAGGTGTTTTCCATGGCTCTCTGTGAAAGAGCACACTGCCATTAACAATGCTGTGAAAGACTGCCCGTAGACCAGAAACATATGCATCAGCAGAAGATTACAGCCATGACAGACCTGCAGGTATATGGGTAAAAACACAAGGCTAAACATCACTGCACTCAATACACTCAATCCTACATCTAAAAGCATCTTTGAACAAAGAAGTTGCTGTCTAGAATGATATACACACCGGCAATGTGGGAGCTGCAAACATTGCTACTTCCGCTCTGGAATAAAATCAAAGGCGAAGGGCCAGATTCCTAAAAGGCAACGTTTAGTCTCCCACTTTTCCTCTTAGGTTACATCCAAGAGAAAGTAAGGCACAGGATCACATTCTAGTCTTCCAGCTGTATGAAAGGCTCTATTGAAATCAATGTGTAAAACTCAGTAGTTCCCCACCATGTAATTTTCTATATAACATTTGTGCCATTTCCCACTGGAATTAACAGTAACCCTGAAAATCTCCCGAATCTGAGGCTTGCACTGCAGAGAGGATGCACAGCTGCAGAGGGAGCAGGATGAGAGGGAAGCCTTGTCAGTGCTCCCCTGGCACACAGCCCTGCCTTATGCCCACTCGGTGGTGCTGGCTGCAGCACTTTCTGATCTAGGAGCAGAGTATGCCACTTATAGCTTCTTGGTAAAAATAAATAGATAGACCAATAAAAAAAAGTGAACACATTCACCTTGGTTAAGTAGCCTGATAAACTGTGGTATTTTGCACATTTGGCCCAAAGCAGAGAATCGGGCAGTGATTTTATCAGGGAAACACAATCCTGGAAAAGCAGTCCAGCCTCACAATCCAGGCTGCCCTGTCTCCCCAGACTCAGGTCTGCCCTTCAAAGCCAGTCACTGCTCCTACCTAGGCTTAGCTCTGCCTTTTTATAGTCAAGTATAACATACTGCACATCAGAAATTATGTACAATATGACTGGCTTTCCAAGTCTGTAAACCAGCAACAGCATGTTTCTACCAGTAACTGTTGCTTTTCCTGAAAAATGATAATATTTTCTTTGAGCTATTTTTAAAAATTAAATAATCAGACTCCTTCTATCAAAGTTAAAAGCAACTCCCTCAGGAAAGTCTTTTAAACCCAAGAAAACAGCAAATCCAAGATATTTTCAAGTGAGTGGGTTTTATTTATGGTTCTAGCAATTTAACCAAAAAACTAGAGACTGCAGCTATATCAACCCTCATAGTTTCCTTCTGTTTACCTGGATAGGCTCTAATCACATATGCAACATCTGTTGATACTCTGGCAGGACTGGCAAGACACCAAAATAACCATGTTCTGCATAACAAACAGTTGTGGCTTTCATATCTCTCCTGGTCTCTCTGCTCCAGCACACAAAGCCACAGCAAAGTCTGCCTGCCTGCCAGGGTGTGAGTGAGATCAGAAAATGTCCCTTTAAGGGTGTGATAGAAACCAGAATTGCATGATTATGGTGTGCTTTCAAAAATATGTCTTTGGGCAATTTTCAGTTCCTGCATGAAAAGAGTAGGATTAGACGATAAAAACTAAACCACAACCAGAGCAGCAGAGTCAAATACCAAGCCCTTTTGGGCACAAACTCAGAAGCACTCAGAGAGAACACTGGCTACTCCCTTCAGATTTCTAAAATACATCTTTTGAAGCACTTCTTTAAGCAAAGATTTGTTTACAGGTTTGGCAGGAACCAGAACCACCCTTGCAATGTGTTCTAGGTGTGCTGGCTCCCACGGGGTCTGCCATCAGAGCAGAGACAAAAAAAAAGAGAGCAGTGGGAAGAGGCAGCCAAGGTCTGGAGCTAAAGTGACTTTCTTTAGAGTGCACACCAGGCCAGAGCTCAAAGGAAATCACATCACCATAGTGGAGTTTTTTACCTCTAGGTTCTCCAGAGTTCATGGCCAAAAGCAATGTCAGTGCTGCTCAGACTCGCAGTTCCCTTTTCCTTTCTTCCTTTCCATTCCCTTGCCTTCTCCCTGTTCTGCACAGCTGAACATTTCACAGCAGGTGAAGGTGCACTTCACCCAGTGAAGTGAAGGTGCTCCCACTCCCTGGGGAGCAGCTAAGACCTCCACCACCCCATCAGGGCTTGGCCCCGTTGCCCAGCCCTGCTGCCTCTCTCTCCCTTCTCCCTGGAGGATCAAGGAGACGCCTCCTAAGGCTAGGACTCCAGCGGCAGAGGTGCCTGTGTGCACAGCAAACCTGCAAGTGCCACCTCCACTGTCACCAACCATCTCACAGCCCTGAGGAACAGGGAATGCAAAGCTGCCAGGTTACCAAAATGCTGAGGGAATACAGGGATGCATAGCACAGACGTGTCTAATCTGCTTATTAAGGTCAGTACAGTTAACTGAAGAGCAAAGACAAAGCATGTTGTCGTATACATGTATTTTCAATTTATGACTCACTTCAGTTTTTATTCCTTCTCAAACCTTTTAAGTTTCAAAAGGAAAAAAAAAAGCACAAAGCAGCTCCCCCAGGGGAGAAGAACAAAGTACAGGGTACATGATGAGGAAAATAATGTACTTTCCTGTTGCTGAAAAATATCTTTCACATTTGGATTACTTCAGTTTCTCCTCAAAATTATTGCAGATGCTGCTGACCATTTCCCTTTTATACTGATTAGCTTTTTCCAGGAAACTTTTTTTTTCCTCCAACACACTCCTTTCCTTCCTGAAGAAGCCTGGTTCATGCTAGAGGATGTTTCTGTCAGGATGAAGTCAGAGGGTAATTTTTAAGAGAAAAATATCGTGTAGAAAATTATTTTCTAAGACTCATGAAGAAAGTATCTTGTGAAAAAAATCCCAAACCGATTAAAAAAACCCCTTTCTTCCTTATTTTTTTTAATATGAGTTTTAATTCACGAAGGACAGGGCTTCTTACAGCTTTAAATAAATGTAATTGCACGTGCTCATCCCACTCATAAAATATTTCTACCAAGTATTGAAAAATATTTTGATAGGACAACAGTAAATAGGAGCAGCAAGTAACTCCCATCATTGTCAAGGACTTTGTCACATGCACCGGGTGTGTTGGCTCCTGCTTTGGACTGAAATTTCCCACATTTGTGTTTGGTAAGACTGGAATAGGAGCACAAACCACTCTGTGCAGGCTTGACAGAACTCGCTGGCCCCATTTCTATGTGTCTTTCACAATGTCATTACCAGAATGAACTCAACCAAACTTGGTGCAGTGGGTAATATCAACAATAGTAATCAATAAAGGAAACAGAGTAAATAACCTGAAAATTGCAATCTGTATAACTCATGATGTAAAATCAAATATATCTTCTGGGAACACCCTGGACTTAAGCACAGGCACTTGCTTTACTTAGAGGGATTAAAAGGATAACACAAATCTTGGGAACAGATTTTGTATCCTGAAATGACAATTAATGAAGGCACATTGCATGTTAATTAGAGATACATAAATAACTATTTATTACATGCAAATATTTATAAGACCTCCTGCTGCAAAACACAGGGTTTCTGGCTGCATGTCAGTGCTAAGCTTCCCTTGACTTTACCAGAGGATAATCAGATCCTAAATTTAAATTAAATTTTAATTGGTGAAATTATCCTAGGGGAAAAGAGGCTCTTGAGGACAAGGGAGGGCAACTGAGAGCTGGGACAACTCTGTGAGGTGATTTCCAAATTAAAATTACTATTTTTCTAAAACCTGAAACACAGCTGAAAATTCAGCCTTGAAGTGTAAGAAAATCACCCCTGTATCCATCAAAGTGCTGAAAGGCTACAGCTCCCAGGCAAGGCTAGAGGTCCTTCTTTTCTTCTGTAATTAATACATAGTCTTGTTCCCTCACTTCACTGTTAGGCTCAAAACAAGAAGCATCATCCTCAGCGAGGAACAGGATGGTCTGGAGAGTGAATCTCTTGCTTCCCAGATAAAGCAACAAAGTCTGATTCACTTGTCCAGCTGTGACCAAAGTCTTTTCACAAATTAGCAAACATCCCCATGCAGCAGTCTTTTAGCATGATATTTATTCCATTCCTTGCTAGTTATTTCCAGGCACTACAAAACCTACCTCTTAGGAGCATCTTTACCAACAAACTTGCCACAAAAAACGCCTGGTGTAGCTTGAAAAGGAAGAAATCTGTCAGACTCTTGTAAGTGCCTAAAGAAAGTTAAAACAAGCAGTGAGTCAGTGTAGGACAGCTCTGCTTTCTGGTCCTTACACTCTCTCTTTGCTGCACAGAAAATTCCCTTCAGGTTCCTGAACTAACACCTTCACTGCTAATCACATATATGATACAGCTGTAGAAATAATGTCCAGCTAATACTGCCTTGGTTTGGTATTTCTTACCCAAGGAAAGCATGCGATGCAAAAATCACATTTCCTTGCATGCTTCAGAGGTCCATGAGTGTCTGTGTGCACACACATCCACATGCACAACTGTGCATGGGGTTCATCTGTCACAACCAGTTTCTTAAACTTAAAAACACGATTAACTCAGAGACAGGAAGGAGCCTCAGGAGCAAGGGGGGCGGAAATTGCTTTTAATTGTTTTATTCTAAATAACCTGACAATCTCTCCTTCTTTGGCATTTTCTAATAATTTAGAAATACTGAACATGACGAGGCAACTTGCATGACCAGTGTCACCGGTTTAGAGTTTCTCCAAGCAGCTGAATTTATAATGCTGTAGGGTAGAATAACTTTATTTTTTATGCTTAGCTTATAACTATGGAAAATCCTTTATAAGCATACTTCCTTCTAGCACACAGTATCTATCCAATCTATCCTGAAGCATGAACACTGACCCATATTCTTCCTTTCTAAAATGGCAACAGTCCAAAGACTTTTCCACTCCTACGGTTTTGGGGTTTGGTTCAGTCTTGAGTTTCGGAGATAATTTCT
Organism: Sturnus vulgaris; assembly: GCF_052056855.1. NCBI lineage: Eukaryota > Metazoa > Chordata > Aves > Passeriformes > Sturnidae > Sturnus > Sturnus vulgaris. Next base: position 27,528,193 of record NC_142245.1, read on the forward strand.
CCTAAACTTACCACCAAACTATTACAGATTCTCAGAGAAAAGATGCTTGTGAACAAGATTTACTGTCATGAACCATTTACTTGCCTGCTGAACTTGTTACAAATGTGGATGAGAAAAGGTCGTATCAGCAGTACAAGACTTGTATAACATTATAATCCAGCACCAAGCTCTACAACAGTATGTGCAGATCCATTCCATGGCTCCAGTCAAGTTAAAGGGACCTTTCAGAGACAAGGAGAGCGAAGAAAGAAAATGAGAAAAAAAGTTTGTTTATCCAGCATGTGAGCAAGTCACAGCAGGGCTGCACAAACACACCAGATGACACGGTCAGCAGGGAAGGAAATACCCAGAGTACAGTCCTTGGTGAGCCAAGATTATCCATTAATCTAAGATTGCAGAAAACAGAAAATATGATCACAACCCCTACATGAAAGGAGGGGAAAAATCCTGAACTCTGGTAATTCCACCCTGTTCAGTGAACCTGTATTTCTTCATTTGAATCATCAAAAAATAAGAAAGTTTGCTGCTAGTATCTGTTTGACTGCTCTTAATCAAAGGCATTGAGTGGATTTCTTAATAGTATTTCAGTAAACACTGCAGTGAAATAGCAGTAAATTAGATCTCAAGCAGTCAGAAACCTGATTAGCAGATACAGATCTTTATGCACATATTTTACTTCCTTTCACTTAAAAAATATCCCAATATTTATTTCCACCATCCTGGAATCATCTTCATTTATTGTGCTAAAATTAATATTAAAACTTATAAAACCCAAGGAGTCATATATCTATTTATTTTCAAGTTTTACAAAGAGGTTAATAATTTTAATTTGCAGGCCTGAAAAGGAAGTCTTAAAACATTATTATGATTAAAGAATCTCTCAGTACAGTTTTTCCCCAACAGGCTTTTGTTATTGAAATAGCCAGCTACTGCACAGTTCCCAGTTCCTGAATCCAGAGTAATTTGTGAGCAGCTGAGCCAGATTGGATTGGAGGTGCTGTGCACATTTCCGGCAAACACTTCACACTTTTTAAGGTTGGGCTTTCACATTTGAAACAATTTTTTGAAAATCGGAAGTTAGGGAAATATCCATACATAGAATTGAGCTGTGGGCTTTATCCCAGGATCCTGTTACAGGAATCCCTCCAGCTGTCTTAATAAATTTGAAGAAGCTCTCATTACGGGATGGTCCTATTTGATGGAAGACATTTATCTTATGATCAGTGTTTAATAACCATTTCTTCTCCAGAAACTCTGAAAGGTGAAGTAGTGTACGTATATTCAATAGAACATACTTCCCTGAATTATATTGAAGATATATTTGTTTCAAGAAATGCACGTTGGATTTTATTCAGCTTTAAATTGTAAAATTAAGAATATTTATTAATCTTAATATCAGAGCAAGCATATTGTTTAAATATTTACCTCTCAAATATTTTGATAACTACATTAGTAACAATAACATTTTTTATAGCTTGTTTTCGAATTTAATGATTTCTAGTTGTCTCAAGTTCTCACAGTGTTTAACCTCACAATACTGTGTCAGTTAAGACTTCTTTAGGATTGACATGAATGATGTGGACTGAGATTAAAAAAGAGAATTAGACATCAAATAGGATTTTAAAGAAAAAGGGGTTGTGGATCTTTCTAGGAGAGATAATAAAGAATAAATTAATATATATAGGGGGATTCACACATATCAGTAAAAACATTTTGGAAAAAAAAAATCTTACATAACAACAGGTTCCTAGCCATAGCCAGATATATTTTGTGTTTTACATAATTCTGTAATTTTCACTCTTTCTTTTTACCTCTTTGGAAGCTGTAGCAACAACAGCTCAAACAAAGCTCAGTATGAGCTTCTCACTTCTGGCAGTGGAGCCAAATTCTGGTCTCAGTGATATGGCTACGTTGTTTGTGTAAGCCTGTGGGAATTTTATTGGGGAAAATGGTAAATCTTCTGGTTTTACAAGGCAAGCTGAGAGCCAAATTTGGCCCTACACAGGTTTGGTGTGTAACAGCTTGAGTCTACCCAATTGTGTTGCTGCTACTAGTACCAATACCCACCCTTCTCTGCCTCTATATTTTTGGCACTCTCCAGTGTCACAGCACAAGGCTCCCCCAGAGCTCCCAGCAGGAGAAGACTTTTTCACTCAGGTTGATGGGGACAAACTCAGCCCTGTATCCTCAAAGGGTACAGAATAATGTCTTAATGCTGCAATTCCTCACCTTCAGGTTTCTCCATTATTTAATTAATTTTATTTTACTTATTTATTCACACTGATTGACTGTCACCTTAAAGGACTCCTGAATTGAAGGCCCCATGTACTATGAGTCACTTTTTAAAAATTAGGAGTCTCCTGGAACAAGCTGCTTATACCATTATTATTACAATTAATTCCAAAAACACAAAGTCCAGAAAGGAAACACAAGGGAAGAAAAGGCAAACAATTTTTTTTGTTAAAACTTACTGCTTCTAAGAAGAGCTTTTTTATAAGTAATACAAAAAGCAATGAAAATGTTCTCACCAGATTTTGATGAAATATCTCCGGGGAAAATCCATTAGAAATACATTTGCAATCAGTCCAGTGTCAAATTTCTACTGTAAATATGGCAATTAAGAAGGTCAAGTTACCCGAGGTTGTATAAGAGTGAAATGAGCAGTTCAAAAGGAATTTATGTTGGGAGTATTTTGTACACAATTTATGTCTTTTACTCTCTGTTAATTTTCCTATACGTTACAGGACATTATATTCACGGTAACAGGCTACTGAAATAACGACCCATCGCTGCTTTCCTTAGCTCCATGCAAGCTCTTTGGAATTGTGTTTGAATCCTATGCACTGATTAGCTGGGAGCTGAACCCATGCCAATAAGAGAATGGCTGTAAATTGTTGGATGAGTGTAAATGACACCCAAACCACTTGTGGAGCAGAGAAAAATATGTAACTTGAGATTATGAAGTGTCCTGCTGTGACATAAATGGAGTGGAAAGGCACTTAGTCCAGAGAGGACCATAAATGGTTTAAAGCCAAAAAATGCCCAAGTAATGTGTATGGGTAGAAAGTGATTAAGGATGTGACAAAAGTGAAGGTGGCTATCTAACTTCTAGTGCTCTGGGGTTTCATAACAAATCTTCCTCTGCACAGGGCTGTGATGCACAGCCACAGCTGTGCTGAGATATATATTTGGGGAACTGCACAGTGAATGGGAGCTGTGAATCCACCTCAGTTGAAGCCTTCTCCCTGATACACCAGGAGGTTTTGCTGACCCAAGATCAGTTCATCACGGCACCACACTCTACCAGTGGAGAAGGTGCTGCTAACACACATGTGAGAGCCAACATGTGCATCTCTTGGCTTGTGTACAGCTCTGGTAGTGCCTGTGTGCACACACATGAGTCAGGAGAGGCAGCATCTCACACAGGGACAGCTCTGCTGTGGTACAGCCCCAGAACTGCAGCAGAGCCATTCCTCCAGGCAGCAAGGGCGGCCAGCACATGAACAGACAATGCTCTGCCCCCTTCAAAGGGGAGGATCAGCGGCTGGGTGAAAAACAATTATGCCATGAAGAGAGACATGAAGAAAAGAGCCTGAAAAAGGTGGCATTAGGAAAACAGAAATGGAACACAAAACTATACTGGGAAGGGAAAAGCAAACAGCTTGCAGGCATCATGAAGACACCAGTCAGAAACTTTCAGGGAGCAAATCGTAACCAGCCCCAAAGGACAGCCTCCACAGAAAAGGTGCCTGCAGAGGCCACAGAATGAAGCAGACAATGAAACTCCCATCTGTTGCCTCCATGCACAGCCACCAGGATCAAAGGACTTCTGATTTTGTGCACAGAGACCAACTCTTAATGTCACTAAGGACTGGAGGGAAGCATAGAAATGTCTCCTGTAGATGTTTTGTTTACCTGTCCTCCACCATAGTGTCTTCAAAGCATTGCATAGCTGTTAAAAGTTTATTCTCACAGTGCTCCTCTGGGGGCAACACAGCAGTGTTATTGCCAACCTGCAGGAAGGAAGATAGAGAGGGAAAATGTTATTTGCCCACACATCATAGGATGCCTGATGCAGAGTAAGGAAGTGAGCTCAGGTTTCCTATGTCTTCCCTTCATATCCTGCTTTGTCCTTTTCTATTTCTCTCTCATCCCTTCTGAATGGGCAATGATTGGAAACGTGCCATTTCTGTGCTCAGAAATAGAACAATCATGAGGGTAAACAGAGAGAGTCACAGATGAGTCCAGTCTCAGTTCCACTTAAATCCATGATTAAAGAACTTCAGTCTGCTTTAGCAGAGCCTACTAAGAGTCCTAAGAGCCATGATACATTTTGGAGAGGGAAAAACTTCAACCAAAAAGACCTCAGACCTTACCATCAAGTCAACAGTAAACCAGAGGTAAATAATTAAAAATATTTACATAACAAATTACATTAAGGAGGAATAGATAGTAATTGGTAATAATTCAAAGTTATAAAATGAAAAATCAGATAAATGGGACCTGTCTTATAACTTCCTGGAGATCTAGCCTTATGGTCTTGAGGGGAAATACAATTCTTTGGCTCGCATAATTAACTGTAAGGAATTAACTTCGAGTTGTTATACTCCTTTCCATTCCCTTCTTCACTCACACAAATGCCCTTCTCCATAGAAAGATAATGTGCAGATTCAGGAAAATCATGAAACTCGGGAAGCTAATGATTCTTGTAATGCATTTCTACTGCTTTAATTTTGCTGAGGCAAAGAAAAAAATCACAGCTCCCTTGCTTCCTCGGAAATTAATCCTGCTGACTACTAGCAAGTCTGTCATCCCCACCGGCTTTAAACATCATCCACATTGTTCTGTATTGATACACATAACCTTTTGCTTCCCAAAATTATGCCCATATGTTTAGATGCTAAAGTTTCCTTCAAACTCGTTATACAGGCAAACAGTGTAGGAGATGAAAGTAACAACTTAATTAGCAGTGTCACTGACACATTTCCTACTAGAAAATCTTCCACTGAACCAAAAGTTTCCCATATGCTTCTTTATATAGATTTGCACCTGTTATCAATTCTGTGCCAGCAGAAATACCTGAAAAGAGTACGAAGAAAAAAAAAAAGTAGGGTTTCTGGTGATACCAAAACCTTTGACAGCATGTCACAGTGACTACCAGCTGCTAAGCATCCAGGGACAGGTTTCAGCATCCTCTCGCAAACCCAAGGCAAGCTCTTGAAGGCCGAATAGATGAAGCCTGACCAACATTGTTCCAATGTTTCTCTTGAGTAAGGAAATATTAGATCAGATGTGTCTCCAGAGAGAGTAGGACTAGCTGGGCACTGCCATTAACCAAAGGATGCTGTAATTAAATATTGAATTGACCTAAAACTCAGTGGATTAAGGCTCAGCAAATACCAATCACTCATGATCTGCCCTCTGCAAAAAGAGTTCTCAGAAAAGGAGAAAACAGAACAAACATCAGAAAGTCACAAGATGCAAGAAGCAGTAGCAGGCTGTGCCAGGTAAGTGCGAGGTTTCTGTTTTCACTGCTTTGCCCAAAGCATAAACATCAAGCTGTTCAGTAAACAGTGTGAGCCCAAGAGTCTGAGAAAGGTTTTTGCCATCCTATGTTTGAATTCCTGTTGTTGCTCATGGGGCAAACACACAATCCACCCAAACAACATAGACTCCATCTTCCTTGTAAAATTGGTGTGCATCAGCTGCCTGGGTCAGGCTGCCTCATCCTGCTCCATTTATCCTTTCTTTCCTCCTTCCTAGTGCTAGGAAGAGTGTTTGATTATTCCTCTCTGCTGAATGTGCCAACTGAAAGCAACACCACTGCCTACTGTCACTATGGTGGATATAGTGGGGATCTCTTTTCAAAGAAAACATGTTGATTCAGGGGTCTTGAATTACAAGTTTTTGCTTTGCCACATTGTCTCTCCATACATTTGGCAAACCTCTGGTGGCACTGTCACTTGTTTCCGATGCTTCATGTCAGTGAAGGCAAGTGTTCTATGTCAGTGGAGACAACCTCATCCTTCACTAGCACCATCCTGCCCTTCTGCTCTGCTAAACACCTGCTGGAACCTGACCCTGGAATCCTTTTTAGCAGAAGCTTTATTGTGCTAGTACTTACTTGTACCAGCCTGGAGACTGGGAATAACGTGGAGCAGTGGTTGCACTTTAGGGATGAACAAGCCATGGCTCAGTCAGGTTATACCTAGGTGTTATACCTACTGTATCTAATGAAAATGCAATCAAAGCACACAGCCTTCTGCTCAGGTACACCCAGTAGTAAAGCCATCACATCAAAGCAGACTTATATTCTAGAACACATGTGTAGCTTCTCTTAGCCAAGGCAAACAAACCCACCTACTTTGCTTCAGGAACCAGTTTTTCCTAGACCATCGACACAGGCCACTTCACTTGGTTTGTATTTCTAACATCAGAGATAGGCATGAACAACTTCCTCAGTGACTGTTATTTGAGGCCAGTAAAAAGCATTTTTGGCCTTTCTCTGAGGTCTTCCAATCCTTAAATTACCTTAATATGTTTTTTCCTACACATTTTCCTGTAAAAAAAATTCCTACCTTTGGGCTCTAAGTCCCATTCTCTGCAGGTGTAACATCAGTCCTTATTTAACTTGAAGTTGAACTAGAAGTGGCAGATATTCGCATATATACATGTACAAGTCTCTGTAACACCAAATCTCTCCCTGATTTGTAATTCACTGTGCAATTAACATCTGTGTGTCTCAAAAGAATTCCCACATTTCCATGAAGGAGAGAAGTGACAGAAATTTGTGTGTGTATGCATCAGCAGCATGAGTGCTTTGACCACAGCTTATTTTTACAGGCTCATATACACCTAGTCTCCAATTTTATTCGAGAAAATTGTATTCCTGACCACTGGAGTGATGACACTCTCTCCATGAAACAAAAGCTTAGACACACTTTCAGTAACTGTGTTTCCCCGCCTCTCTTTTAATAAATTGCAGTTTTCCAAGTTATTATTTACTACTAGTTTTCATTTTCTGAAGACTGCCATGTGAGACTAGCTTTCCTCTTAACCAAAAGTTATGTTCCTTTTTTTCTGGTATTACACAAGTGTGGTTTTACCTCATGCACCTGCATCCGACACAGAATTTAAAATATTCATTTACTCTCAGATGAAAGTCCTTTTCTTGCTGCAATACTGCTTGCTGCTCCTATGAAGAGCTCCTTTGGAATTTTAAGCATTTTGTAATCAACCCCTCACCATGCTAGGCTTATCCTGCTATCCATTGTTTTCTGTTGCCTTTGGAACCAGCTTTTAACCTTATAATCCTGAATTTTTCTATTAGACCCCGAGTTACCTTGTGTCTCACCAAGAATACACACTATAGCTATAGGAAGAAAACCAGGCATCACAGCTGGATGGATCCCTCATGTGAGAGCATCCATCATCAGTTTAAATGAGCCTTAGCTTCCCAAATGTAGCTCTTAACCTTAGATCAGTTACACTGATTTTTCAATTTCGTTTTCATAATCTCCATTTGAAATACATCATTCCCTTTGTTGGGAGGAGGGGCACTTTGGAATGCAGCACTTCCCAAATGTGTGCTATACAGAGCAATAGTTAGCCTTCTCTGCCCAAGTTACATTAAACCCGTGAAAAAGATGAGAAACGATATCAGCAACAAGGTTATCTTCTAATTGCCTTCCCTCTCCAGGGCACCTGTTGCCTAAAGCTCCAGCAAAGTGCTGCTTAAGCCACTTCAGCTACCCTCTATGTTTCTGGAGAGTTCCCATTTCTGATGGGTTTAAAGAGCTCCATGCTTTCACTCCGGTTTTCTGTTAGTTCATTTTACACCTGGAGTCAGTGCAGGTAACCATGCCATGCCCTGCAGTGTGACTGAACTCCTTGGCCTGTGTGTGACATCTGACAAGTCACCAATCTGCAGCTTCTGCTCCTGCCCAGCATTGCACCGAGCTCCAGGAAGCTCGCATCAGAAAGGGCACAGTGCATCTTCATCATCAAAAGGGCTTCAGCCCAGTGTCCCCCAGCAAACTTCCATGCAAATCAGGTTCAAGTAACTTTGGTTCCACCGTAACTGGAAGTTAAACTGCATAAAGCCTCACATCTGGGTCAACAAAACAGAAAACCAGGTCAGAAGAGTGTCCTTTAAATATGCTGCCTGAAGAGGTTAGCAGTCCTCCCTTCCCCACCCTGCCCTTGCAGCACTGTCGTGCCAACTCTTGTGATCCAGGAATCCTACAGTTAGTTTTGTGACCTGGGAGGCCAATGAGATAGTGTTTAACTTAAGACTTGACTTTTTTTTTTTAAGGCTTATTTTCAGTGCACCTTGTAAATGAATTCTAATTTGAACTAATGATCAGTACTAGTATTTACATGAACCCGATATGGGACAGTTCATAAATCCCAGGTCAATTTTTTTTTTAGTTATTTGCTCACTGGGACATATGCATAAGCAACAGAATACTGCAAACTATTAACTCACATCTTTTTTTCTTATGATTCCAAAGCCAGAATGTTCCTCCCTCTCAGATTAATTTTTTAAATCTCTGAATCCATTCAAACTTTATCCAATAAGTGTCAGTAAGTGATAGTCACATTGAATAAAAGCAGAATTAGTAAACCCTCTAATTCCAAAGTGTTTAGCTTTGGAGCGCAAGAAGTTAAACACTCTCTTGCAACACATTGTAAACATGTCAATGTGTTTAACATCTTAAATGTGTTCTGTTCCCTTGCGCATGTGTTTAGAAAAGAAACAGGTTATGATATTTAACTAGTGAATGGATATATGTGCTCATTCCTACCAACACTTTTTAAACACTTGTGGACACTTAAAATTATGATGTGTTTAAGATTTGAACATGTATGCTTTTCTACACTCCTAATCCAATGTTTGATGCATTTATTTAGAATAGCAAGATTTTACCAGGCTAGCAAAGCATACCATTTCTAATTAGCAATGCTCGATTTTTCTTCTATAATTTTTTCAGACTACTCAAAACTAGAATATAATCAGGTGAGGTTTTAACACAGTCTGAAGAGATTTTCCCCATCAGAACTGTGCTAAGCTGAAGCTGACCTTACTTGCGAGGTGCAGAAGTAGCTAGAACATTTCAAACGTCCTTTCTTTGTCAAAGAAAGAGCTCCGAACTACATGGGAAACACAGGAAGTTTGCAAATTGAAAGAAAATAAGCCAGAGGAGAACATCTGCAAACATTTTTAAGGAGGGTTGGTTTTTTTTTATTATGTGCTCTATAGTTGGATAAAAGCATAAATTATCTGGAAATCATAGAATCATAGAATGGTTTGTGTTGGAAGGGATCTTAGAGATCATCTCATTCCAAACCCCCTGGCATGGGCAGGGTTGCTCAAGTAAACTGACTGCACTGCTCACTCACACACATATGGGGCTGCTCAGAGAGAAAGTGGCACAGCCTCGTCCATCTTTGACTCCTGCTGTACCTGAACTCTGCTCACAGGTCTAGCTCTGCTCAGGCTACTTCTAACCCTCCAAACCATGAAGCAGCTGCTAACAGCTGTCAAAAAAAACCCAAAACCCCAAACGAACCAAATATCAGCAATAAAATTCTATCTATCATTCCTCCAAATTAGCTTAACCTGAGGCCAAGCACAGGCAATGCTCAGTGCTTACAGCCATGACATGCTATTTCAGGATTTGTAAATGCAAAACTGGGTTCTTTTTTACTGTGATAATTCGAATTTCCCTGTAAAATCCAATTGCAGCGGTTGTCAACCATTTCCATAGCATGATCCTGTTACAACAAAAGAACAACTTTATGTCCTCACTCTTGCCCACTGCCCCCATCATCCACCCTTAAACCTGTCCACAGGAAAAAGAAGGCTGCTTGGGATTCCCTGAAATACCTTTATAAGACAGAAACATAGTATTTAAACTCCATCCAGGATTAGGACAAGACACATTAAATTCTATCAAATACGGAGGAAAAATTAACTTAGACACATTAGGTACCCTTAAGAACTATCTTAATTTTTTCTCATTCAAGAACGAATTAACATGGATAATTCAGAAAGCTGGGGGGCTATTTTGCATTTTATTTGACTGCCAGCCATACCAACTTAATTCATCCATCTTTGCATTCCAGTTTTGCCAGTAAACTCAGAAACCCCTGTATCATTTTGCTAGAGGCTGTATAAGGCTCTGGAAAGAATTTGCATCCACCAAGGGGTCAAAACAGAGACAGAACATACCAGCTCTTCCAGTTCCCCCTGCAGGCCAAGAGAAGTGGAGCTCAGCTCCCTCCTGACCTTTTGTGGCCTCACAGAGCCACCCTGCAGAAAGGGAAAGGTCAGGCAATTTACAAATGGATGTAGCACCTAGAAACACTGTTTAGTGGTGGACTTAGAAGTGGTGGGTTCAGGGCTGGACTTTGTGATCTTTGAGGTCTTTTCCAACCTAAACGATTCTAATGTTCTATGATTCCAAAATACTCACTTGTATCAGCCTGTGAAATGCTTGATCCCACTTCTGAGACATCTGCAGGAATTTCACTCTTCCCTTCCTGGGTGACTGTCCAGTCTTGGCACAAACAGATCTTCTGGAGCTCTTCATCATGGTGTCCTGTCCTGCAGAGAGGAAACCATGCAGGATCTTGCATTGCTTGTCCCTGGGCAAGACAGCAGCACAGAGCTTCCCACAAATTGTTTTTTATTGGCAAGAAAACAAGCATGATGAAGTTTGGTCATACTGTAGGGTTCACAAGCTTACTGTGGACCAGTGTTCTGAAAATTTTCAGCCTTCACTGAAGTACCAGAAATGTAAAAGCTCAGTGCTGGAGTCGTTTAAGATTTGAATGCCAGCTGCATTTTTATTGGCCGTCTGTGACTTCAAAGGGCTTTTTCACCACTAATGTCCAGACAGGTAGGCTGCCCTGAAATCTCTCTGCCATGTTGAGTTACAGGTTTTGAACTGATTTTATCTGCAGGCTTATGCCTGAAAATGAGCACTAAACATATTGGGGCAGAAATGAATTTCAGCATCTTGCAGTCCAGCTACAGTCCTGACACTTAATCAGGCAGGGGACAGTTCATCTGAAAACATGGAGCAAAGATGTTCTTTGTAGTCATACAAACCTTCATCGCTGACTTTAATCCCTAGATTTTAGGACAAAAACTTCAGAAAAGCAGATACACCACTGCTTTGCCAAGTTTTTATTAGTAAGAATAAGGAACAATGAGGAAATTCAGTTGGATGCTTAATGTATTTTTCAGTTTCAACAACCAGGTCTTTACTACCCCATTTTATAAGAGTATCCAAAGCTTTCACCCCAGCTCAGGACCCCATCTGACTAGCTGCTGCTTTGGTGTAAAAAGGGACAGAGCTTAGTGCAGAGGGTTGCAGTCTGAGGGGCAGAATTATGCCAGTGGAATGTTTCAGGTACCACCTGCCCATATGGGCACATCCACAGTACTGTAAAGAAAATGTTGGGGCTAATACCATATGACAACAGCCATCTTTTCTGTATGAAAATGGATGGATTATTTAACTGAGACACATGGGGTCACTTTCTATCTGGTTGCTGAGTGTTGTTCGTTGGAATCCCTAAACCCTGTTCCACTGTATAGTATGAACAAGCTACAAGGCTCCAAAGTGCTGTAGAGACACAGGCATGAGTGAATTTATAAAGTCTGATAGTGAGGTACTGCTCACCATAGGGACATTCACTGAAATGTTGGTAGTGCAGGCAAAGATACTATAAAGATAAAAGACACATATTTCTAAATGAAAACTTAAAAATCAATGAGTTCCTCTTATATGGTAATCAACTTGGCTTACTTCACAAACAGTACCAGAAGAATATTAGATTTATCTAATTCTTAGATAACTTAAGTACTGAAATTCAGTGCAGTTGTCTGAAATAACTGAGTCATTCTACTGAGTATCTGACACCAAGAACAAGCTAGGGCAAATTTAGACACTGTTATGCTTCAATATCTTTGCTTTTGATACTCACAGAAAATGGAAGATGAACTTTTCAAATTCATTTCAAGACATACCTGTTGTACTTGATTTAAGGAGCATTACTGATATTTCAGGGATTCTTTTCAACTGTTCAGGATGTTCAACAGTTATGTGTTCAAGATGACTGACAGACCTCATACATTCAACAATACTCCTAGAGACACTTATATTTCTTCCTGACCACACAAAGAATCTTGCCAAAGAATGCTTGTTCAAAAAGAAGGAAGACCAGGATCCCCTTCACCTAGCCAGGAAGGAAAATTTTTTTTTAAGCAAGGCCAAAGTAATAACAGTAAAGCTAATTTTCAGCTGGGAGAGGGAAAAGTGGGGCTCTAGCACATTTGGGGCAAATCTCCTTTTACTGTCAGCTTGTCATCACATGAGTTTTATGCTGGAAACAGAAACAAACACCCTGTCTAAATACTTCAGGCATCTGTTACTTACACAGATCTCTCTGACAGGTGAAATAACAGAAGTCAAAGAAGGGGGAAAACAGAAACACATTTATTAATGACATAAAAATTTTAAAAATCTTAAGCAGCTCAGTAAGAACATATTTTCAAGATATTGCACACTGAAAACAAATAGTCTGACTTGTAGGTAAAGCCATGTTGAGAATCAATAAGCCAGGAAAGGCAGGTTTGAGGGCAGCCCAGGGTACCGGCCTGGGCTTTAGAGCAGGAAAGCCTTTGAAGTTGCAGACAGCCAATAAAAACGCAGCTGGCATGCAAGGCTCACACATCTCCAGCATAGGTTTTATATCAGTAATGTTTAAGCTGCAGTTGACTAACCTGAGAATACTCAGTCAGTTCTTCCAAATATACAGCTAACAGTCAGGCTGGGAGCCCCTCTGATGCCCACAATCTAAACAGAAAGATTCTTTTGCAATTGATGCCTTCAAGGTAAGTGCAGTTGGCCATCCTTGCCATCTCCCTCCTTACCAGTGCTTTTCAAAGTGTCCAGTTTTGATCCTGCTGAGTATACAGTTATGAGTCAACTGCAATCCGCATTAAATTAGCAAAATATGCTTTACAACTCTCTGATTAAACTAACATAGGAAATTTTCTCACTTTTTTTTTCTGCCAAGACCACTTTTATATATGACACATTTGAAGTATATTTCTGTTTTGGATTACATTTTACCACATAATGATCAGATAACCAGTCCTCTAAAAATTACTAACTGCAATCTCTATGCCTATTTTAATCAACTTCTTCAGACATATACGTTCTGAAAGGCAAGAAATAGATACTTCTTCAGCATCCCAATGGTAGAGTGGCCTTCCTAGGAAAACGGAACTGGACCAGTAAAATAACAGCATCTGCTATTTTGACTTTCATCTTAACATGTACAAATTTCAGGGTTTCCAGCTGATCTAACAGAACACTTCCTGTTCAGGAAATAAACGTGTCAAATGATTTCTTGATTTAAAGTGATGGATCACAGTAGCTCTCTGTACTGCAGGGGTGCTATTCTCATAAAACATATGCAACCTTTATTACTAAAATGAAGGGGAATTACTCCAATATCACTTAGGGCAATTTCCTCAGCAGTCACCACATATCTCCAATGTCACAAATCCCAAAAGGAGTAGGAGGAGGGGTGGGAGCTAGAGGTAGCTTGAATCCTCTGCTTAGTCTGGTGTGGGGGAAAAGGGAAAACACTATGACATGTTTGCAATTTGCAGTTTAATTTAAAAGAAGAAAGTGAAACCCTTTTTTAAATAAAAGGAACACAGTTGAAGTTTAAGTTCTTTCATGAGGTATGGGACATTTTTTTCCAGAATCACTTTGATGCTTACGAAGTTCAACACAAAGTTTCTGTGGTGGTAAATGAGGGTAGTGGTAGGTCTTTCACACAATATGATCTGAATTGTATATAGAAAAAGGAAAACCATGGTCTTTTTAACAATATTCATCACAACTATGTAACTCAGGGTAAGGAACCAGATGTATTATATGTGATCAAGAAAATGAGAGTTCTAAGCACAAGACAGAGAGCACTGAGTAAAAACTTACATAGCTAAGCAAGGTATCAAGGCTTGGTCTAGTAAGCAGCATTCAGGAGGAATAGCAAGGGCTTCCTTTCCACAGTTTTTAGCAAAAGCTGTACCAGGATTATGATGGCCTCATTACTTGGCAACTGGAAGAAGATAGCAAAGCATAGGAAAAGATTATGAACAAAATTCCAAGAATGTTGCAATACATAAAATTTTAAAAGATGAGACATATCTCAGAAGTATTAAGAATGACACATGCAGCCCAGAGCCAAAGCCTAATGGAGTTCCACTGAAAGTAGAATGCTATGTCATTTACCAGACATTGGCATAATAAGATTCCAAGCTTGATATGGGAGCTGAAGTCAAGTTGTATGATGACCTGTCTCTCACACATTCCTGTATATCAGGAGATCACAGTGAAAACTACTTCTATTGCCAGGAAACAGCTGTTTGCAACCTCCTCCAAACAGCAAGAGCAGCACTTCTACCAAGAGGAAACCAAAACAACCAAAGGGTCAATTCTTTAAGTCCTCACTCACAGCAAAATAGCAGAGAGGTTCAGAGAACTATTACAGCAGGGGCAAAAATTAATCACAGCCTCAGGAGAACCAAGTTTTTCTCTTAAAATCCTAAGTTACCAAAGCCAGTCAACAGCATTCACTGAAGAGATCAAAGTACCCCTAACATATCCTTATCTGCTGTTAGAAATTTCTTTCACGTACCAACAGGACATGTAGCAATGGAAAGGATCTAATTTTACCTTACTGCCTTGCAGCATCAATGCTAAATACTAAATGGAAGTGCTACCATCACGTCCATCCAGGTTCCTCTCCAAACCAGAAGAACCAGGCTGTTTGTTCACACGAGTGCCAAAGCCATCTGCTCGTAGCCTGATCCTACAGCTTACCCATGTTTCTGAATTTAAAAGGTGAATCTTACTGTTGAATGCCTGACATGAGCATGCACAAATTTACCTGAAGAAAATCCAGGTCATAGTTCATCTTTATTTTCAGTGTTTGCCCAGATATCATCACACAACCACAATTGTAAACCATGTCTTTTCTAATTTCTGTGCAGTGAGTACAGCTTGCAACCTACTTGATGGTAACAGAAAACCTAAAATGACAGAGCCACTCAGTACCAGATATATGGAAAGAGGGAGATATTTAAGTTGGAAGGGCATTCCTGCTTAAGTGAAAGCCAGCAACTCCACTGGGAATTTGGTTTGGGACTCCTTCTCCTATAGTTGTATCTAAAATTGCAAGATGTTGAAAAGCTGAGCAAGCTACCAAAGGAAAAGTAGAGGTGACCCTTTTCTCTTGAAGAAGGCAGTAGAAAAAGAAAGCTTACAGAAGGAAAGCGTAAATTTATCCTAAAGTGTCTCTAGAAGACTGGCTTTGAAAGGTATCAATTACAGCTAAAAAGTGGAGAGGCTTTTTATTGCTGTTTTGGAAGAATATCAGCTTTGAAGAAATGGATGTGTATGAGGATATTGCCTTAATGCAGCAGGCAAGTATAAATGACTATTCCAAAAATTATTGCATGGAAGTCTACCAGACTATTAAATCATATATTATTTTATACCATTTAGACATATATTTATTAGAAGACAAGACTAGACAAAGTAGACATCAAATTACTTTTAAAAGAGAAAAGCCCAAGGAAAATATCATATTCTAGAAGCTGGAGATGGAATGAATTGCATTTTAGATTCCTACAGATATTATTTCCATGCTTTGACCCACTGAAATCAGATGTTCTTGGGACTAGACACTGAACAACGCCTCTGAGAAATTTTTAATTAAATGCAGAACACCAAAGGGATTTGCCCACAAGGCAGTGGCAAAACCAGGTGTAGAACCCAGACTGTGCTTCAGTTCTCTCTGCTTTGCAACCAGCCATGCTGTCAATATCAGTAGTAACTGGCTCTTTAAGAAAAATCACATTTTATACCCAGGATAAAGCACTGAGAAGTGCTTCTCCTGAGAAAGGTAGGGAAAAGAACCCAGTCTACCAACAAGTCTATTTTAGCAAGGGCATACATTACCCTGCTGTGAATAGGAGGCTAATGTACAAATGACAGGACACCTACAAACTACAGCTCCTCCTTTCATGAAACATTAAACTCTCATAATGAGCATTAAAAGCCTTAAGGTTGCACTTGTACCTTAAGCAGAGTTGTGCTTTTAATTTTAGCAAATCCAAATGTTCCCTCTCATTGCTATCTCTGTTGCCTTAAGAGTATGAATTATTGATATTGCTTGACTTTAATATTTTATGCTGCTGTGGAAATGGATAGCAGAGCCAAATCACAGCCTACAACTAAATTATGAAGGTCATCTAAAAGAATGCTGAACAACCAAAGTCTGCTTCCCCAGATCAAAAGAAGGTCTGCAAATTTTCTGTTGAGTTATTCTTTCCTCTATTATTTATTAGTCATACACAGCTGAGCAAGGTTTGAAATAAAATACTGGAATCTGAAACGCATTCCAGGAAAAAGGCTTGCTGTCATCAGCACATGCTATTGGCTACAGTATTTTGTAATGAACTGTAATTTTTAGTGAAAAGCATTTACTTATGTCACAGATTTCAAACCGGCTTCTTGCAAAATAGACCAAAGCAACCTCCAAGCAGCACAGCTAATTTCAGGTTTACGAGGCAAAAACACAAAATATAGCTGAAGGTAATGACCAAATGGCCATTTAGAACTGAAATGACTGATTTCTCAGGCATCCTTACAATTAAAGATCATATTCAATAGCTTACAACACCATTTATGATATCTGAGAAAAAATAGCATCTGTAGCACAGCTGGAGCAGCTGTGTTGGAAAATCAATCATTGCCTGGCAACTGAGCAACTGATTTTCCATCAATCAGTACACAAGGTATTCTGTTAGCTTTATAAAACACATAAATTTGTTGCAGTATCTGCAAATGCAATAAGTGGGTTAGAAATGTAAGAGCAATAGATAAAAGACAGGTTTTTAAAGCGACTATCAGGCTTAATAAGAAAAGAGCTGTATTTATGCATGCTGTAAATACAATATTATGGTAATAAACAGATGAACTGCTCAGTGTGATTAGCTTTGACAACAGATAGAGCCAAGAGTAATCCAGAAAGCAGGACTTTTTCCACCCTAGCAAACATTTTGTGCTACATAACTCTAATTTTTCTTTTTTGATAAAACAGCCCTTCATGGAAACAGTTACTTCCAATTGTGCCAAGAACTCATAAATCCCTGCAAATTCCTGCAGCTTAGGCCTTTTTTTCTAGAATTTTATTGGCTTAGCTGAGCCCATCAGTAATACTGCAAATCTTATCATTCTGTTGAGATTACCCAACTTTTACAATAATGTCTCCAAGCTCATTTTTAAGGGACAATAAAGATTGTAACCATTCTTCTAACTCTAACATAAAAGAAGAAGTGAGGGTGGGGGAGTTATACCAGAAATTGTACAAGTTAGTACTAAAGCTATGACATTTTAATACTCATAAAACATAAGCCTATTGCCTGATGTCAAGCCTCAGCAAGGAACTGAGATGCATTTGTGTGTAAAGTGATAGCTATAGCTCGTCACGTTACTCAACAGACCCGCAACAGCCAACAGCCCAAGCTGGCAGCCCTTGAGAAGTTGATATCCTCCCCCTTTGGACACTGCTGCCTCTGTTTAGACATGGCCATCTGGAAGGCAAAAGTCTCTCCATACAGCATTCCCATACTGTGTTAGGAAACTATTCCTCCCAACTCTGCTTTATCCAGCAGTATCTCTTATGACCCCAGTATCCCCAGCCTCTGTGTCCATCAAACATCCCCCAACGGCACCAAGCTGGCCCAGAACTGTGGAATACAGCATGGTGGTACTAACAGGAAGATCCACCCAACACACATGAAGATATGTATATTATATATATGTATATTTCCTTAAGTGTGCCTGATCAAAGAAAAAGTACAGTGGTTATCCATGCAGTCAGGCAATTGTAGCCAAAATGGCAAAGCAAGTGTGAGAAACATCACACAGTTACCACATGCCAAGTTATGGCCAATCATTATTAACAGTTTAGTTCTTAATCAGTTTAATTGATAAAGCCCTTTCCAAAGGAATTTTCCTCCACGTCTGAGAGATACACAAAGAATAGCACAGAGGCAGCTTCCTGTATAAGTGAGTGATTTAGGCATTTTGATACAGATCCTGGTAGATCTACTGGTCACCATATTCTATAGTGGGCACTAAAATATTGCAGGGGAAAGAGACTACAAGGATACACAGAGAAAAAAAAAAAAAGTAAGTCTGGTAAAATGCAGCTTATTCTTTATATGAACCCCAGCTGTGAAATCCAACCCCATGGTGCCACCATATACAATCCTGTAAAAACACAAAGGACTGAAAGTTTCTGATTTAGCCATACTGATCCAGGTAGCACATCAGCAGTAAAGAGAAGTGTCTCTCTCAGTTTTTTTCTTTAGAAAAAGGTTCACAGGTGCTGTCTTCTAAAACTTATAAAAGTATATATATTGAAGAGACTGCAGAACTGAATGGTCCTTTGTGGAACAGTACCTAGAAAAATCTCAGACACTTGAAATCAAAACAACTTAATTGACAACTAAGAATTAAAAAAAATTATAGCACTTTAACCTTCATGAGCACCTTCTCTCCATTCCCTAAATATTTTCAGGAATTTGAGAAACTTTCTTTTTTCTCTAAATTTGTTCTGCTTCTAGTAGCTGTTTTTCTACATATTTGGCTTTGCCCACCGTCTATTACTTTGAAAAATGTGCTAACGGGACTCAAGATCTTTGAAGCTGAGAGTAAATTTTTGTAGTAAAAAAGAATAGTTAGGCTTAGAATGCCAAACAAGATTCAAACTTTCCACTAACTAAAGACTTCCAGTTAGCACCAGGTTTTCAGCCTAAAAGATAAAATTAAGTTTCAATATATTTGTGAATACTTGTAAACTCTACAAATCTTTGATATTAGTTCCTACAGTAACAGACAAGAAAATGCAGAGGCACATTTTAATTACCTGTCAGGAACTAAATAAAAGATTTGTTTTATTGAATACTCCCTGTGTGTAATATAACTATGGAAACAAGTCTGAAATCCAATTGACTTTTTATTTATAGGCTCCTAAAGAGCTATTAAAACATAAAAGTGAACTACTTAAAACCTGTTTGAAGTTTTATTCTTCTTTAATGTATTTTTCACCTGTTTGATGATTGTTTATACTTTGTAGCATGATGAACTGTGACATTTTTTGCCATTTCATCATGTTGAAGATTTTGCTATATTTAAGTCAAAACATAGCAATGTTTGCCACAAAAATAAACTGTTGTAAGAAATCTGACCACGGCAAAAATGTGTTCTAAGCCAACAGTGACAAAGCTCTTCACATTTATTTCCAAGCTCTCAGTCTGGCTCCATTGCAGATGCAGAGAACAGGGCACTTGCTGCACTGATCATCTAACACAGTAGTCAGATTTAAGAAGTAGTAAGAAAGGCACTGCTCTTGCTACTGGTGCAGATATGGCAAATGGAAGCCTGGAGAGACACGTGATTTGCATGATGGTTCCTCAGGAAGGCAAAGGCAGGAATGGAACTGTCTACTCACACCCTGATAAGTAAATAATCAGCCAAAATTTACATTTCTATTAGTGATGTGCACCACCTGATAATCTAAAAGCAATATTCTCCCCAAATAAACATTGTGGAATGCCATGTTGTGATATATCCTAAAATTTGAATTGCATTCTTACAAAAGATCAAATGTAAAATATTGTCTTCATAGAGAAGATATCTCAGGGCTCAGCTTAGGCACACTTATAAATTTAATGTCAGCACAGTTATGGTTAACTGAAATAGATTGATATCCTGGGTCTCTAGAGGATCAGAATATAAATCTTTAATTGCAAATTGCCTCATTTATTCATTTTTTGACCAATTCTTCCTGTTCGAAGTCAGCTGAACTGACAACACAAACTTATAAGACAGCAAGCTACTATGCCTTGGTTATTATTCAATCACTATTACCATTCACTACTATCAACAATCCCAATACTTAAAATAAGCTCATCAGTGAATATCTGGTCACAGCTATTCACACATGGGGGGGCAGTATTTGATTTTAGTTAGTCCCATGTCTTAGAAATACTCTGGTACTTCACATATGAGCGAAATATAATAACAATGTAGTGTTTCTATCATTACCCTGTTAGTTTATCCCAGCACGAGATAAATGGCATTGAACTACACCATCCTTCCCTCGAATAGGGACTAGGAACCTACACAGGGAGTACTTAGACAGCTGGAAACTCCAGCTGATGGACTAAAATACATGGCCCTGAACACATCACCTCTCTGAGCAAGGAGACTGCACTAGACATTCTCCAGTGGTGCCTTCCAAGCTCATTGATGCTGTGATGACACCTCCTCACTAAGAGGAGTTACCATAGGCACGTCAGCACTGTCTCAGCTCCCTACCCTGGCCTTCCACAGAACTTGAATTGTGTTTGGGATTTCCCATTCATCTCAAAGGGCTTCCTAAAAACCTCAGATGTGTATCCCTTCTCTCATACAATGGAGGTCTCCATAAAGCAGAGTTTGCCTCCTCAGAAGTTTTCTCAGTGATGGGTTGAGCCAATGGAATGGACTCCCATGGGAAAGACAAAGCTGTTTCCTGAGACTTAGTTCTACCATCTTCTGGCTCAAACTGCAAGACATCTCTTCTGCCTTGTGTTCTCCAACAGAAATAAAAAACATGAACACCGCAAAACCAAACCAAATCTGACAAATGAATGTACCAAAACATAATATCCTATCTACCTTTCATTCCTTCTGACAGAGGATGAGTACAGGCACATGATGGATTCCAATCATCAGACTGAACTATTGGTAAACACCCAAACCAAGAGAGCTGGAGCACACCCTTCAGTGCATCTAGGGGTGCACTCTAAGGAATTATGTACACTAGAACCTGCAACCTGCCTGGCACTTATGGAAAGCCATCAATAAATAACAGCAAGGATTGTTTGATCATGGTACAACCTCTTCTCTCTCCTAGCCTGAGGAGCTGGGAACAATAAAGTCAATTGTACACCAGGTGACCCTGAAGTTTCCCTCTAATTATAGTAATGTATATACAAAATAGAGCAACAGAAGACATGCTTGGAAAAAAATGTTTTATACACACTTATCCACTTGTACGGTTTGACTTTACTTCCAATTCTTCAGTTTATTGCACAGAGAGGAGCAGGTGAGTTAAAGACAGGTGAGTTCCTGACTGTGGAACCTCAGCTTTAACACTATTAGCCCCAGGTCTTACAGTCTGGAGTGAGATATGCAGGGACATTTTTGCTGATTCTTCCTGTTTCAGTATGTCCCAAAGCCACAAGTGCTTGGAATAACCTTTCTTATTACTGAAAACTACAGATATCTTACTACTGAAGTTCTAGAAGACTTTTGCCATTCATGTTCTGTACTCAATTTGCCTTCTGAGCTTTGCCTTGAGTGCTGAGAAAAATGGAGGCATTGGCAGTGGTAGTCACATGATTTTGACAGTGGCATGTGTTCTCAGGCACTCTTGATGGCTCAGCTTGTTCTTCCTTCTACATGCCTAAATGTAACATAATTCTGACATACCCTGCCCATTTGTACCTACACCTGAAGGCTTGGATTGAATGCAGACACTCTTTTCCAGTAAGTAGAGGGAATTCCAATGTTTTCTAGGATACGAACTCAATTTGATTGTGTTTCTAAAGAGTGTTATGCACATACAGACTGAGAGGGGTGGTTGGTTGGTTGGTTGGTTGGAAAACATCCACCAGAGTTTTGGAAGCTCTGCATCAGTTGTCTAGAACAATTCAGGGTTGGGTATCATATTAATCCCAAGGAAATTACCTCAAGCAATTATCTAATTAGGCAGAGTTTTCTCTCTCCCTTTCCCCCCTTCTATCCCACCTCTACCACCATCCTAGCTGTCATCTCATTTGTAACCATCACCCAAGAGGCATATATGATGAGCAGGTCTCTGGCTAAGTCTCCCACCGGTTATATACAAATGACAGATCCAAAATACATTACAACATTCCTTCATTCTTACATTCCTAAAACAGCCCAAAATAATCAGCCCTATTATGTGAAATCCGCTTTCTGCTGTGAAGATGAGAAAGCCATTCAGCTCACAGAAACTGCTGAACAAATTGTTGGAAATTTTACATGCATATGCTAATACACTCACTCTGCTTAGGTGGAGGTGCTCCCTGTAGCACCGCTGATTATCGGATTATCTAGAAGACATTGCATTTTTAATTTAGCTCCATTTTTTATAAGCTGTGTTAATAAAATCTGCACCCCACAGAAACCCCCTGCTCATTAGCTATTACCCACCCTCAGGCAGCACAAGTCTGTTTACATTACAAATAAAAGATAAAATATGCTCATTGCCAGCTTCCCCCTTCCCGAGGGACACTTGTCATGAATCTATCCTGCAAAACTATCTCTTCACTACTCTCCCCTGACTTCCCCTTGCCCCAGGACACTTTGCCTTCATTTATCTCTTTCGGACTTAACAAACCACTACAACTACCTTAGATCAATTTCTCAAATCACAGTTTAATTATTTAGAAGGAAGTGAGCTTTTGCTCTCCATTAAAACAACAATCCCTACCCCCAAGGAGCAACATTAAATCATTGTTTAATCCTTATTGCTGCCTTAGGCCTCCCTTGGTACCACAGTGTTGTTGAAACTTCATTTCAATATTTACCACTTAGATCACTTAAGGGCTGTCAGCTTTAATAAAATTTTATCAATTGGATACTTATATTATTCAGAGTTTCATAAAAATAACAAGACCTGCCTTGGTATTTCACTCATATATGGGCTAATTCCTTTGACTGCTAAGGGATTTCATTCTATTAGCATTTAAACATGAGTGATTTTTTTAAAACTGATATATATTGCATGAAGTTAGTAAACAGCACCATACTAAGTTACATGAATTTTAATATATGTACCACTAAGTTTACAACTGCAATACACACAAATAAACCAACAAGGCGGATATCACTGTGCAGCCTCCTAAAAAAGCCTGATCTTTAAAGAGATTTCTTTATCTCAAGTCTTCTCTGCACTGTATAGACTAGTGACAACTCTCTGTGGTAGGTACACAATAAACACATCCCCCATTCTTGGTTTCCAGAGACTTTTGCTGTCAAAGAACATGTTAAGACTTTCCATATTCAATAAAACAAAGCAAAATTTGACAGGAAATATAGCAGCTCAATAACTAGGCTGGTAATAACACAATGTAACTTCATATTCCCTCTCAAACCAGAAGAGTGCATGACACCATATCTGAAAAAGGCATTTCTGGAGAGTTTTGCTATTTAGCTGTACTAATTCAAGTCAGAACAGACAATTTCTATGTACTCCTCCAACTCCTTGGTCAAGAGAGATTTCTGGAGTCATTCAGCTACAACTGCAGACCAAGCACTTCCGAAATTTCTCTGGTAAGTGCAGTCTTTTGCTGCATCACTAACAAAACCATGACCTGCTTAAACCCAGAAGCTACAGTTACTGTGGCCTCAGGTCTGCAATAGGTTCCTCTGACACCAAAAATCTCTAAGACAGATCTTTGGACAGGTACTACTGGCAGATGAAGTGCTATGTTTTTCAGACAATTGACTTTGCAAAGTCTCCTCAGACACAACTTCTTTATCATATGGTAGAACTATATTCTTTCTGTTAGAAGGAGGGACAACGTTTTCCTCAAATGGATGTGAATTTATACTTTAGAGGCAAGGATACTGCACTTTCCATTAAGAATGATTAATGAATGCATTGCAAGTCTGAGAAATTTGTACAAAAGGGATAACAAATACGTCAAATACATCAGTGAAAAGGGCAAAAAATCAACATTCTTTTTAAAAAGAATGTTTTTTTCAAAAATAAGGAATATTGACCAACTAACATTCATAGGACTATCCATGTCTATCCATTCTGTTTTTGCCAGAAAACAAGTCACGTTCCACACTCCACATATCATTTTAGACTTATATCTCCTCACCATTGTGACCATCACCTTCTTAATCCTATTTTTAGGGTCTCTTGTAGCAGCAGACTTTTTCCCCCTCTGGTTTTCAATGTATGACCTTCATCAAATCTCTTTTGAAAATATCAAACGACTTGTTTCTTGCACATAATTTTGGCTCTTCCATCAGTTTTAAACCTCTCTGACTACAGAGCTTAAGTATTTATAGAATCTAGGTAAAACTCTGAAAACAAAAAGAAATGGTAGAGGACTTAGAAGATCATGGTTCAGTTTAAATAATTAATCATACACTGAGGGTGCTGAGTGTGAACGTGTCATTTATTTAGAGGTCTGGATGGTGTTAAGTCACTGTTGGATATAGGATTCTCAACAGTTTTCCTATATGCAATCAGAAATAATTGCTCAGAAATGGCATGAAACTGGACTAGACTGAATAGGAAAAATCTCCATCTCTTCCTCTGGAATAACAACAGGTACTGCATTTTAAATTAAGACTTGGTCACCCTGCTTTAACATGTGTCCACTTTGGAACATACAGTAAGGTGCCAAAGCCAACTGACTACTTGCAAATCCTCTAACTATTTAGCTCCTGTGAGCAAGGCTGCATTTTCATATTAGAAGTGATGAGAAAAGTAGATTAAAACATAAAACAAGCAACTACTCAAAATACACTTCTTCAAATTCAGTAGTTTCCAAAAAAACTTTGTCAATTATAAGTGATCAATGCTGATGATCTCAGAACACATGTCTACACTCAAGTGTGCAGACTTTCAGTATCTTGCCAAAAATGGTGATTGCAATTTTTAAAATAAGGAAACAGTACTTGGAAAACTTCACTAGTTTAGTTTAGATAGTATGGTGAGTTAGCACCCACGATCATTTACAAAAGGAGAGTCACAGCTGCACCATTCCTGCTGATGTTGAAAATTCTGCCATCAGCTTCAGCTGGAGTCAGGTTGCATCTATAAATTGTTTGGATGTTTATTACCACTTTTTTAATGGCAGTAGTAGGAAAAGGTTTGAGTTGCAGTTCAGGACCCTCAACATATTCAAACAAATTCAACAAAAAGTCAAAGAGCTTCTAGTCTACCAATAAGCCATAACAAGGCAACTGAGGGCCACAACCAAGAATGGTGTTATACACAGTGGTCATAATAACCTGACTGCCTAGGGCTTGATTGTAATTAAAAGACACCAAGAAAGGCTTAATTTTAAGTGAGGTCTAATAATTAACATTGAAGTTGAAAGAATAGTAAACCAGGGAGCATGACAATTAAACATACCCGAGAATGTAAATATATGGATACGAAGTGCAGAGTGAATGTTGCCAATTTTCAAGTCAATTTTCCTAGTGAAAGCTCTAGTGGGGCAGACAAAAAGCAGAGCTTATAAAAGAACCTGGTTGCAACCTTAGCCACAGAGTCTTGACCACAGCTCCATAATAAAATTACTAGTATATTAAGCATGTGAATGTGGGGTGATACAGAAGAGAAGATGGGGCCCCCATAGCTGGCTGGCAAGCCAACTGTGATTTTAACTAAAAGCAGATGGTTTTCAACAACGAATAGGTGCAACTTGCTCTTTTATGCAAGTCACGCTCAATTCACAACCATTTTCTTAGATGTACACCTTCAGCACAGGAGTTCATGTGGCCTAAATTGAATGTAATAATCCAGATGGGAGTATAGCGATTCTGCATCCTTTCAACTGGAGGGTCGTGTTACACAGCCCTCCCGTTTAAAAGCATATAAAAACCCAAGCTATTCAGCATGCAGCTGAGAGTGCAAGGGCTTTAATCTTTACATTATCCATATGAACGCACTTTCTATTTTTGTTTATTGTGCCACACAAACCTAATTGCTGTTGCTGCAGAACCAGCAATCCCTAAAGGGCAACAAATAACCTCAGGCTTTGGTAACATCAAGTTTCACTTTTTGGTCATCAGTTCTAACTTAACCCAGGTCAACCATAGCCAAAAGCTGTCACCAGCTGGTGGTGTATGTAAAGGCTGTGGTCTGAATCCACCTGCACATATAAAATGAAGACAAAGGAATGCCCACAAAGAGAGGCATGATCAGCTGGCTGAAGTGCAGCATAAGCAGGGAAAATGAACCGCACCTGTGTCTAAGGAGGATCCCTCTAGGCAGATGTGGACTGAAGAACTGTCCTCAGTCACTAAAATATTATTTTAGTTGGGAAAGCATTTCAGAAACCTCCAAACTCAGCTCCCTACTAAAGGGCAAAGGTCCACCAATATCACTGAGTGGTGACCTTAATTTATCAAGTACTACTTTCCTAAGAGGATCTGTGAATTTTAAAGCCCTTTCTAATAATTTCACATGAAATCTACTTGATAAATTGATACATTTTAAGAGATGTCTTCAAAAGAGTGGGTGGAAACCTGGATAATCTTTTCTGTTTGCTAGCCTCCCACTTTCCATTTTCATCTTGAGCTAGATTTGAAGTATGTCAAATTGCATGAGCTGTTACCTTATGGAGCTTCTTACTCACAGAATGTATCTTTTGTTACATATGGAGGTGTTAATCCCCAGGTAATCAAAAGCTGAATTAGTTCATAATGAAGGTGAAAGACTCCTGGTTTATGCTGCTGCTGAGCCTTATAGGTTTTCTTGTTTTATTTTATTCAAAGAACTATGGGGTGTTAACAACTTCTGCAATAAATCAAATAAAAGTAATATAAAACAAGGCCTACCAGTAGCTCCATCCTGGGTTTTGCTTGCACAAGAAAAGGCAGCTTGGCATCATCACAGGCACATTGCTAAACACCGAAGTATAAAAGAAGCTTACAGGAACATTTACCCCTGTGCTGCCTGAGCCTTGCCTTCTTGCCTAAATATATCCAACAAAACAAGTGTGTTAATTTAGCTGTTTTCCATGACAAAAAGCTGCATAGCTCTGGAAAGACAGTTCAAGAAATCATTCAGGTAATCCAAAAATAGTTTACCTCTGGTATGACTCTTGCCTCACATGTCCTCCATGTCTGTGAATCAATTCAAACTTGCAACTGATTACAGCAGGCCAAAATGGATACTGTTAATTCAAACTTTTGTTCAAAGTAGATGATGATCTTATATGTTCATAACTTTTTATTTGTCACCTCCACACACAATTACTGAAAAGATCAAAGTTAACCAGTGCTGATAAAAGATTTCTCATTTTTACTTGAAAATTATACCAATTCTATAATTTTAATAAAGCTTGCACATAACTTTTTTTCCCCCAGCACTCATTCAAGGATGAAAATCTTGAAGCCATAGAGATGGAAATTTGAGATACACAGAAAGTGGCTGAACCCACTTCCTTCCCACTTACCCAGGAAAGAGTTTGAGCCTAAGCCTCTTCAGCAGAATCTCTGTATCACCACTTCCTCAACTTGGAAATACTTTCTATTCTTTTCATAGTTAGCACTGCATCATAGACTCTCCAACCCATGCATTCACTGAGTTCACCCATTGACTTCCAAAAGGATTAGTTCCATTTCTTTTTCATTCCTGTGTACTTGAAAGCAAACTGATCACGAATAAAAAAAATAATATTATACAATTTCTGCTGCATGTGGGAAACAGCAGAAATGCACAGTGCTCTTACTGTTCAATCCAATAGTAATCAGCAATGCAAAGATGAAAAATAATGCCTTTGAAGTGATGTCTATCGTTGGTCACCCGTTTTCAATAATAAAAATAGGAAATTCTACATTCAGATTTAGATCTGCAGAAACAATCCTTCCATCATTGCAGGCATCAGATTTCGGAATTTTAAAAGAACGACATACACAGTACACAACTAAGGACTCTAGGCAGTGACTCCTATTTGAACATCTACACCATGAAAATGGTTCTGTATTTCCCCAAGAAAGAAATGTTCTGTTTGGATCAATCTTCATTTAAAAGGCATTTAAAAGGTGACAATCAAATATAATGCAATTTTGTATTATAAAGTGATCAGAATAAAACAAGAGAAAGATAAACCAAAATTCACAACCCAAAATCTGCTTATGTTATTTGGACACACTGTGGATTTGTTAGTTACTGTAGAAGAATTTTATGAAGATATAATTAAACTCCAAAATCAAATCACTTTTTCCCCCTCTCATTATATGTAGGCTGCTTTATAACAAGGCATATTAGGAATACTTGCCTTACTGGTATGAGGGAAAAAAAAATCCTGTTTACTTTTATTATCAAGCATCATATTAAGAACTCCAGCCTGGAAGTGCCACACCACTTTTTAAAGAAACTAATTGCAAGCCACTTTCAATATTTCTTCTGTTTTTAATTTAATACCCTCAGAGATACATAATTGGGCTGGAAGGGAGAGTATTCACTGAAGTCATGAATTTGCTGTATAAATACAAACAAGAAGGAAAGCTAATACAGTAAGGGACTGTGGGATTAATTTTGAAATTGTCTGATTAGTGGATTGCTGCCCGTCAATAATTGCCTTAGATGTTCCCAAGGCCCCATCTTTATTGGAGTCTGGCAAGTGCATCTGCCCACAGATTCCGTCAATCAGGCCTTGCAGCTGGGAGGGTCTTCAGAGAGAACACAATTGTAAGTCTGCTGGGGCGAGCTGGTAGACAAAGCAATATATACCAGGCATGATGAACAGTCAATCTCTGTTCCATTGATAACATTCTACTTGTTCATTGGTATAAGCTCCTTCAAGATTTTTTTTCACAAAGTACTGTTTGAATTAGCTTGAATGAAATAACAAAGGTGTTTCTGCAGGATACAGCAAGAACATTGAACTAAATTGCACAGTAAACTTGGGCTTCTTGCCTCCCCCTCTCCCTTTTAAAAATTTTTGCTGCTGAGGTGATCTTTGCTCCCTTAGGATGCTAGTAAGAAAAGTATGCAAGCATGTAACACTGGCATTTTGCAAGTGCTAGAGGGTAGATAAAAGAAAAATTTAGAAAACCACCCAGAGAATCCAAAGTATATGTTGCTAAGGTGCACCTTCATTAAAATAATTCTTTAAATAAGTCACTTATGTAAATATTTCTAAGTAAAACAAAACCTAAAACATTGTTTTCTGCACCAGTAGAAAATTACGAACCTGTTACCCTCAACCAAATGAAACAAGAAAAAAAATTATTTGGCCTGTTGGTCTGTAGAGTGAAGTTCTTCTGACCAAAACCATCCCATTTCTAAGATCACAAAAATACATATTTTTAAAACTCTGCATAGTTTGTTTATTGCAGGTCCATTCCTAGACTTCTCTATATCTGTCCTGCCAGCATTTATCCAGAAATATACAAAGTAGATTCATCGATGAGCATAGTTTACAAACAAAAACAAAATAATAGAACAAAGATGTCACACATATTTATATTTTTGCTCTGCAATGAATATATTAGACATTTATTTTCAGCTACACTTGTATGTTTTTGTAGTCATAAAAAAAACAAAGGAGCTCCTGGAATGCTGTAATTCCTACATGTAAAACAAACTTACCAAAGTCTGCCTCCATTTTATTACGACCAGGCAGGCTTCAGTTTGAAATGCAGACCAACAACACTAACGTTGTGATCAAGAGCCCACATCATTGGCTTCTGTGGATTTGACAAGGGAGCTGATACTCCCAAAACACAGCAGCACCTGTACAGACACTCACCACCTTTGTGTAAATTCCATTAGAACAGTCACAGTCCTGTTTGGGTCCAACTGAAATCCCAGTTCACTGACAGTGGGCATATATTTAGTTGGGGGTTTCCACCATATCTTTTTTTTAAACACAGGATACAGTCGTTAGCTTCTGTTGGGTAACACTGCCAAATGGGTTTTAAAAAGGGACTCAATAATCTTGCAAAAGGGATCCTGTACTGAGATGCCTGTGATGGAATCAGATTGAGCCCACTGGGATTGGACTCAGGATTGCTGTCCTACCTTCTGCTCTTACACAGTCTTTAGTCTCTTGTTTAAAGAACAATCCAGGAAGGGACAGAAATTAGAAATCTCTAGAAAAATACTTTCCTTCATGCTGCAAAGGGACTAGAGAAAATACAATTTATCCTTATCCTTGACTTCTAGCTATGCTATGGACAAGCCCTTGTCTTGCCTCAGATGAGGTCGTCACGTAACATTTCTCCTGTGGAACCCATGCCTTGTTTCATGTAGAGGATGGGTGCTCCCCTCTGATCCTTTGTTAGCTCTTTCCATATTTGAAAATCATACAGTATCCCAAAGTTCTTCTTGAATAGTCAGTCTGTGGAGCACTATGCCTTCCCACAAGGTTGTGATACAATAGTCACTAAATCAGTTAATAATGTAATTGTTACTCTGATTATATGGGAAGTGTTCTAGTATTTCTCACGACAAACCCAGGTAAAAGTTAAACTTAAAGGACATAGAACATATGCTGAAATAATGAAATTGAACTTACATTTGAAAACAAAGCTCTGTAACATTCTGGTTTCCCTAGATGTGAATAACTCACTGCAGATCAGCATTAGGGAAAGAAAAAAAAGACAAGAAAAAAAAGACTGGCTAAGAAAAATTTTGATAAACTGGTGATGTTGTGGTTCAACAAAGACAAGAGGGAAGAGTTGACAAAGTCAGTCTTTTCTTAATTGAAAAACTATTTCAGAAGGTTATAACTATGGGCAATGTTGGTTTTGGAGATGAGCTGAACCTCCACTCTCACAGGTGGGAATTTTTTTGCTGTCATTTTGCTGGTCTCTAAAAAGGGCCAGATTATCACACAAGTGACACCAGCTCCCAAAAAACCACACTACTGCAACTTGATCCAAGTGAGGAGCTTAATACACTGAAATATGGGAAACAACTGTGCCAAAGACTGACAAGGACTTCCTGCTGCCAAGGCAGACATTCTCTTTTCCTGTCATTTTGAATGACACAAAAATCTTTTTATAAGCTTAATGAATGACATAAAATTTGAAATTCACTATGTTTTGCCAACCCTCCTTTTCTCCATGAAGAGTGACCACATATCATCAGACACAAAAAACTAAGACTTCATCAACAGCCAACATTGGACAATGTTTCTTTCAGCTCTTATATTATGACTAATTTTGTGACCCAGAAAACACAAGGCCTCATAAAACACACTGAAGATTAACATGTTTAGGCTACTTTGGACCAATTTTAAACTGGACAGTCCATAAGAGACAGCACCTTGAGAACATGCTCAGATTTAAAACTGAATATCTCAGACAGAGAGCACACCAGGAAAGACGGCATTTCAGGTAAGCAAAAAGGCTAACAAGCATGTGCTTACATAAAAAGTTAACCATCAGTGCAGATCTTAAATCACTGAGGCTGAGTGTTCTTGGAAAAAAATTCTACTCAGCACACAAATAGTTGGATTTTCTGCTATTTTCAGCTTTTGACTGGCTCTGCATCTACCCCCATACACTAAATATAGCCACACGCTCATTTCAAGGGATTGAAAAAAGCTATGACAAAATAGTCTTTCAAGGACTCTTCCTGCTGGGTATAAATGATAAAAATTCTGTTGGTTCCCCCTGCCATATGTCGACGGGCAACACATATGTCACACATGACAGCTGCACTCTCTCAGCCAGAAGTGCTGATGAGCAAGGACTGATCTACTCCCAATAAACTAGCTAGAAACAGCAACACTGGCAAATGAGAAAGAAATCAATTAAGAGTACATATTTTGTGTTTGTCCCTCTTAAAGCAAATTAGTTCCATACTATTCTTTAGTTACAATATGCACTGATATGAGATATGCAATTTCCATTAGCTATAACAAATAGTTACACTTATTTTTTACTTTCATGGGAGGTACAGGAAGCAAGAGACAACCAGGCTCAGATTCCACTACTACTACATTACCATTACATTACTGCCATTTGCATTTCATCATCCTAACTTCATTCCCATAAGACCATTTACATCTTGCAGGATGTTCTTCCCCAAATCCCTCCATTTCCTGCCCCCCCTCTCCTCATCACACAAATAGCAGTCATGGTGCCAACACACAGCCTCTGGTATGTGGCAGTTTTCACTCTCTGCCAAGATATTCCACACATTTAATTCTGAGGTGAAAGTACTTTCCTAAGATTTCACTTCTATTCAGTGTTTGTAAATGACCCTCAAGCATAACAGCTCCTCTCATGACATTATTTCCACATACCTCATTGTGAGTCACATGCAAAAATTTCTCTGCTTGACCACAAATAAAGGCAGTCTTTCCTTGAAATACAACTGTCATTGAGAAATGAGAATGCAAAACTCCAGCTTAGCTGATTGATACCGAAAGCACTTTTCATTTAGTAACATACAAGTGTAGTAAGGATAAATGGATCTGTAAGATAAGGAGAAAATAACACTAATTAACTTTTCCAAGGTGCTGGTCTCCTCATTACTGCTCAAGAACCACGTCTCAACAATTAAAAGCCTGAATTAAACCAGATTTAAACCTAAAGAAGTCATGGGATTCCTCAGTTTACTAAATGCTCCTTTCTTTGTTGTGTTTTCTGGAGAACAAGAGAGGAATACAAAAATTTGTAATATTATCAACTAGACTGCTGTGCTGAATATGCCTTAGTGTTTTTAAATTCTAAAAGTCAAATAAGATAAAAGCTCCAACTAGTGAAACAAGGGGCAAGGTAATCAATTTCAAACGTGTGTCAGCTCCTAGTCAGGGACAGAGAGCATGTGAGATGAGATTTGAGTGCTTTACCCTGAACCTGGTTAGATTTAAAATTCTCAGTGGGATGACACATCCTGATCTGAACATGGCCACCAGTCCTCTCTCACTTTCAAAGCATGAAGAATCTCTTAGGGCTCTTGATGCAGCTAAAACATACTCACAGGAGACGTAGTAGTTATAGAAACAGCATAAAGCCCAAGAGACTTGATTAAAACCAGCAATCCCCATTGTGGAAGCTCACATAGAAGCAATACTCCTGCACTGGTCCCTCCCAGATTGAAGAATTTTGTTATTTCCAAGTTGCAGAATTTTACTATTTCCAGCTTGCAGAAGCTGTAGTAAAGGCTGTGGTGCAATACATACACTTATGATTTGCCATTCAACTCCAGGTGTCTACAAATTGTCATCAGTTGCTATTATGAGTGACTTATATCCATCTGAAAAAATACCCAACCATAATTCTACTGTGGATTAGATGGTCAGCTCCTAGAAATGCCTGTCACTAAGCAGTGATCTCCAACAGCCTCCTGGCAGGAGGTACCTGTAGCCAGCACAGAGTTACAACATCCACCAGAGGGACCATTTAGAGGCTCAAGTGGAAACAGGCAATTGAAGTTCTCTATAAACTAGTCACTGAGGTTTGCTGTGAGAAACACAGACACATCATTTACTTGTGAAGCTTTATAGAGTATGGATTCAAAAGGATTTTTCAAAATGAAACACTTCTGAACAGTTACAGCTTCTACGTGCCCATGAGGCTGGTGAGGAAACGTTTGGACCAGTAAACAGAGGTGCTCTCAAACCTTTAGGTGGTCTCTAATGGGAAGGAGTGGAATTACTGACTTGCCCAACCTCTACTTAGCCCTGGAGACACACGAGCTCCCTCAAGGCTCTTTCTGAAACCTTCAACAAAAGGGACATACAGAGTCTGGGATTACCGACTAGTTCCTTCCACTGTCGTACAGGATTGATAGTCTTGAAGCTGGATGTCCTT
This sequence comes from Sturnus vulgaris, assembly GCF_052056855.1. Lineage (NCBI taxonomy): Eukaryota > Metazoa > Chordata > Aves > Passeriformes > Sturnidae > Sturnus > Sturnus vulgaris. The sequence goes on from NC_142245.1 coordinate 27,561,897, forward strand.
AAGCAGAGCTAAGTAGGTACATAAACTACCCTCAGGAAGTCTAGAAAAGCAAGGCACTATTCAGGCTGAACCAAGAACTCACTCAGCACTCACTTCACAGTGGGTAAGGCTCCTTATAGAAAGCTCTGAAATTAGGCAAGTATGATTCATGTTTGGTTTCTAGCTTGCAGGCATAGAGTTTCTAAGTGTATTTGTTGTTAAATAAATACAGACACCAAGTTCAAGACGCACTACCACAAAGCTGTTAGATTATTTGTTCTCCTGAATTATGCATTACTTACCCATGGTATGCAGTTTTTCTAACACAAGTACCCCACAAAGCCCAAATTCCAGCATGTCTATATGCCATATGGACCAGCTTCTCCAAATGTCTGCTCCTCATGGAAATTCTATTTGTTTTCCTATTGATTTTATTATGTTTAACAGCATACTAAATCATTCCTGAGGTTGACAAGTTTCTGGAAAATTGATATATGCTGTCTAAAACTGCCTGAGGCAGGAATAAAACCAAAACAAATGGCTTCTTTTAAACTCTTGTTTTGCATTACCACAGCCAGGCATACAAGTGCCATCTTGCTTAATAGAAGAATTCTTCTCCTTTGTGTAATATCTGAAGCACAGGAAATCTTTAGAAGCTCTTCTTATGAGTCTGCATATCAGGGGGAGGTGATTGCAAAATACCAGACTACTTGAGTGAAGGTGGGACTAAAAAGGCAGATTGTCATCCAAGATCAATGGGCTGGATTTTCTCTCTAGGGAGAGGTGGAACTACACTACAAGGTGTGTAGATGCCTTGGAATCTACAGCTTAAGGCAAAAGTATAATTTTTAGTGAGACTCAAAGACTTGTATTTAATTCTTCTGAGAAACTGTACTTTGAAGCAATTAACTAAGATCAGGAGAAAGAAGGGGTTTGTTTGTTTGTTCAAAATTTTGAAGGCATCACCATTAAGCTGTATTGAATTTGTTCAAAAGATTGGACAGCATTTCAAACGAGAAAAAGCATCCATTCAGAAAAAAAAAAATCTTGGTTCAGAAACTAAAGGGGGAGATGAATTACAGAAAACAGTTTTGATGCTTTGATGTCAGAAATCTGAACACCACAAGAATTGAAGATGAAAACTGAGAGTTAGATTAAGAAGAAATAATTTTTGAATCTCTAAAGATCTGACAAAACCTGAGAAGTTCATATGTACGCATATTCATCCTTGTTAGACTCTCACTGGGCTCTTTTAACTGCTGTGTTCTGGCAAAGAAAAAAAGAAATTGCAATGGAAAAATATTTTTGTGGGAAGTAGTTAAGGCACTGCACTAGCTGACAAATAATGGGATTACATTTGCAGAGCTGCAGATATTTAAGACAAATGACATGAAGTCACAGACTTCCCATTTTGGTGTGGTTAAAAAAATTCGAAGAGATAAACATGATATTCTCCTACAGTCCCTGCGATGACACAGGATAAGCTGCTGAGTTCCACTACGGAGAAAGCAAACTACTTATATGTATGTACACTGAATTGTGGGTCTGTCCTCTGAGTAGGCAAAAATCCTCCTGTGAATTAACAGTGAGAGAAATAGTCGCAAGATGTCTTGCATTTAGAGAATACCCTGATAATCCAAGAGATATGAACAATAATGCAAAAGATGCTACAGTCCTCACAATATTACGGATCAAAAAAATGAATTTCAATACCAAACAAAATACCACAGAAAGAGAAAATACTCTTTATACTATTCACTAAATTGAGCTTCAGGAAATCAAGTTTATGTCCTCCTTAGAAAAGGCCAAGCAAATCCAGTTAATTTGTGCTTAGATACTGCAGAGATCATATATAAAGTTGAATACAAATCATTCTACTGATGGACGTACTGCTGTAAGTGAATGTATCACCTGCAGAAAAAAAAAATAAATTTCAACTTCTTTGCTTTGCATCTCTATTTTCCAAGACAGTAACCTGGTATTCTTTCATAATAACAAAATCTACCTTGCAGAAGTATTACGGGAAAATTTCAAAAGGCCTGCAAAACATGACTCCAAGCTGTGCTGACTTTAACGTAATAGAAAATGGCTGTTTTTTCTTCAGTGGACAAATGCAGTGAAGATAGTAAGATCTGTCTTCCTTTTTTCCATCTGCTAAATTATTCTTTAATCTCCAAAACACGCTGTCTACAGCTGGCTCATCGTTTTGAAAACTAAAGCACAGAGCTGGGAGATTAAACCACGCTAATCTTTTCCTAACTCATGCATAGACCCTGTGCCAGCAGCTACTTGGACATTTGTAGTTAGAAAACTTGTCATGGAAGATGTTTGACACTTGCTATAGCACATTTGGGATCATCTGTTGCAGACCAGAGCTTCTGCCAACTTACAGGCAAGTTTGATGATTACAAAGGAATAAATGCCCAACACACCAAAAACTCCCTGGAAAGACTACATATATACATATATATATATATATATATATATATATATATATATCTGCTGTTGCTGAAAACTAATCTTCCAGTGTACCTGTCCTTTGCAAACTTGGCTCAAGCAGTAAATCCTTTGAAACACCACCAAAACACCACAAAAGCAAGAAGTCTCTAGTTAGAAGAAACAAACCTCCTGTGCTGGGCACTCCTAGCAGGAAGCAGTGAGCATTCAAAGCATTAGTGATTAAGCATGTGCTGGAAAGAAAGACAACTAAGACTGCTAAATCACTTGTAGAACCAGTACACTGAGAAAAGATGGACAGAGATGTTTTTATTTTGCAGAAGTACAGAACAACACAAATGTCTTTTGACACCTTTGAGCAAAGTTCCTTAAACTGCAAGGTACATCCAACTGCATTACGCCATGACAACTGAGAAAGCAAAAATAATACAGGTAAACAGACCTCCTAATAACATTGGTCAAATAAATTAAAGATAACTATTTCTGAACCACCAATAGTTTTAGCAGATGCTTTTTCCTCAGTCTACTTTTGATGCAATGTCATTGCCACTTAAATTAAAAAGACCACTTTTTTCCTACCACTAGGAGCCTTCTTTTAGACTGTCAAGCAGAAAACTGGGAAACAGAATGGCTGTTTTTCAGGAGAGGAACTATAGATGTGTCTGCTTGTGCAGTACTAACTGAAGATTAAGACAGCAAATCTTGCACAGACAACAGATAAGAGATCTGTCTGACAGCCCACTGGAACTTCGTTTGCACTGCAGACAAAATAACAAGGTTGCTTGGAGGTAATCCAAAATCTGTTCCAACAATTATCAACAGAAAGGATTCAAGAAATGTGGTAAAACTGAAAACTGTAAAACCAAAAAAAATAAAAAAATAAAAAAGGCGCTGAACGTTTCAAAATGTGCAAATGCCTGAGTCTCCACAACCTTGCTGACATTACTCATCCTTTAAAGTCAAGGCTCAATTACTGAAACCCCTCTCATAAAACACGAATAAGATCCAATGTTATCCTCAATCGAGGAATATCAACATTAAGCACTTTAACTTCCACTCTTTCTCCAGGACCTAGGCCCAGGCTTCTTCTCTTCTTCACTTTAGATAGTTTTGCTTCTGTTATGTTTCGCGCTGGAATCAAGCCTGCTTTTCCCACACCAATATCAACAAAAACTCCAAATGGCGTTGCATTTTCAACTTTTCCAGTCAAAACAGCACCAGCACTTAAGTCTTCAAAGCAGACAATGCTTCTCTTGAAGTCAGGTTTATCAAAATCTGTTACAGGAAACAAGAAACACAAATAAGGTTCTGGAGAAAAAGGGTTTCTAGGAGTTGTTTCCAGATTATAGTTTCTAATTAATAAGTCATCCCAAGGTACCTCTTAGGTCCCAAATACTGCTTTCTGTACATTTTTAAATAAAGACCTATCTGTGATAAACAACTTGTTTTGTTACTCACTTTAAAAGACTTAGATTATTGAAGTAACAAGTATACTGAATTTTGTGTTATGAAAATATCATAAGGGGATCAGAAGCGTGTTGTATAGTAGGCAGTGACTGAGAGATTCTTTACATTTTCTGGGATCGAGGGTGAAAATACTTGAGGTGACTCGAGCTACATCAATTATACATGAAATTCTACTCCTGTAGAAATTTCTGCACATTCACAGGAAGATGAATACTCAGTTTCACCACATACCAAAAGAAAAGAGTCAGCAATGCACTGTTCTTAGGCTTGCTTTTTATCTGCACCAAGACATTATACAAGCTTTATCACAGTGTTGCTTTGCACCAACAGCTTGAAAATCACATAAGCATGATCATAAGCAGGGATAATATTGGGATATTAATGTTCACATTTTGCATTTAAGGGCACAGTTAGTTTTTTTTTTAAACTCTTATTTCACTACCACTTTCTGATTCTGCAGAAAATCCTTCTGAGCCATCTTAGCAACTTCTCTTTCAATCTTTTCCTATAGTTTGACCTTTCCAAGATACAAGGACTGAGATTTTCCACAAGGAGCATCACCAAACCAGAATTGCAATAATTTTTCTCTGTTTGCTTTTGAGAAATAAAATTCAGCCTGAAAAAGTTTATAGCTAAAATGCACTGGAATTTAATTAGTCGGTGGATCTGTATTGGCTTTGCATGGCAATGCTTTGGTCGGTGTGTATGTGGGCTACTGTGAGTGGTGGCTTCTGCAGCTTTGCCTGTGTCAAATAGGTTCACTGCTGTCCAAGGTCATGCCCATTAACAATGGTGGGAAGTGCCTCTGGGATAAAATATTTTTAAAAGAAAGAAAATCTCTGTGCAACAGCAATTGCAGCCTGGGAGAGAGAAGTGAGCATATGTGACAGAAACAGCTCTGCAGACACCAAGGGAAGGAGGAGGAAGAGCTCCAGATGCCAGAGCTGAGATTCCCCTGCAGCTCATGGAGGATCCTACCAGAACAGGTAGATGTCCAAAAGAAGGCTGTGACCCTGTGGGAAGCCCACACTGGAGCAGGTTTTCTGGCAGGACTAATGACCTCATTAGGGAACAATGCAAGTCTGTTTCTAAAGGACTTTACTCCATGGAAGAGACCCATGCTGGAGCAGCTCACGAAGAACTGCAGCCCATGGGAAAAACTCAAGATGGAGGAATCCACACAGCTACATAAAGCTATTAGGCTGCCTTCTGCAGCCACAGAGTCTGTCTAAAGTAATACTGAATGTCCTAGATCAGCAGAATATGAACATTTCCACTGAAGATTCTCTCTTTTGCTTTTATGTCTCCCTATGTTAATAGTCTATCCTACTGTAATTTAGATGTGAGATCATCAGAACAAATTGAGACATGAAAATACACATTTTCAAGATCACTAGTGGGGAATATTTAAAAAATAAGCACAGAAACCATTAATGAAATAAAAAAGAAATGTTGGTTTGGCTGTTTTTTAAGCATACATTTATTATATATCACTACAAGCCTGCATCTTTGCTGTCTACCTTTATCTCCTGCTGTTGTAAGAGAATCCAGCTGTAAGTTTCATTACACTACAGCATGCCCAGATGTTTTACTTCATCTTTCTCTTCCTCTACCTCAAACTGTTCAATACCACTACAATCAGTAGAGAGCCAACATATTGAAATTATTTCATTTGTTAACAGCCATGTAACTCCCCTTCCTGTGGCTGAAAATTGCCATGATTTAAGACAGGATTCACACTCCTTACCTACAAAACTGAAAAGAAACATCTGACTATGATATAGCCTTTACCTTGACTGAGAAAAGAAATGGAGTTACACATCCATGAAAATCTAGTACTGATTTTAGAAAAAGAAGATGTGCTGTTTTAAAACCGATATGTAGAACAAGCAAACTGAGATTAGAACCTTCCAAACTGAGGTTTACCTGTGCGGATGTCATAGCCTTCAGGCTGAGTGAGACCATCAATGATCAGCTGCAGCGTGTGCACGGTGGTATTGAGCTTTTTGGCTGTGCCTTCCATTCCTTCCTTTTGAATTATCACATTTACTTTTTGTTGCATATCTGATTTTCCTATGTCATTTGCATTTCCTCCAATGAGAGATAAAAACCTAGGAAGTTCAAACAAAGATAGAAAGATTTGTAACATCCTTTAGTGGGAACTGAACCTTTGCTCTATTATTTTTTCATTGATGAACGAACAAAACTTCTGATAAAATGTATGAACAGTTTTTCAAGTGTATGTCTTCTCAACTCATCACTGATCTGACACATAAATGGGAACTGAGAGTCCATCTGTATATGTGTATCTTCTGGAATAGACTGCAAAACTAGAAGCAAGAGAATAAAATGAAATTAAAATCTCTAATCAAACCACTTATTTCATCTCACAATAAAACTGAATTTCCTTATTACTGAAAAATATCCTTTACCATGAAAGTTCCCTAGAAATCAGTGACAGTTCTATAATAATGTTATTGCAATTGTCAATGTCATTCAGATTAGAATGAATGGCAATTCAGTAAAGCAACAATGAATATTCAAAATATTAAACTAATATGAAGATTCTTTAACCCAACTTAAGAAGTACTTTGCATGAAATATTCTTGTCTGTGAACTTCATAATTAAGAATAATTAATTTATCAGACACTAGGTAATCATTAAGTCAAAGTAGTCACGTGACACAAACATCCTTATCTTTCCTCATTGTCACATACATACACACATTGAAGACTGAGGCAAATTTGGACTTGTATCTAAAAAGCTGCAAAGAAACAAAAGGAATACGTCTAAAAAATTATGTCCTGACATGCGATCTCCACCATGACCTGCATCTCACCAAGAATAAGCCTCATCTACCCGGCTTTAACATGCCCCTTATTGTTGGCAGGAAGCACAATTTTTTTTGCATGTTCTCCACCACAGCAGGCAGGTAGAATTACTGTTCTTGTCCTCCAGAGTCTGAATAAACATTCCTTCCAAATTCCTAAAAGAGATCCCTCTTTGCTTTCCTTATCATGCTTCACAACAGGTGCAAACTGCAATTCTCAAAAGAAGAGCTGACCAGCAGGTTCATGCCCTGAACTTGGTAGGAGACATTCCAGCTGTATAAGAAAGCAAAAGCCCCTGGTACTCGACCTCCTTTCCCCTGCCAAAATACATGCTGTGTTTTTATCAAAACCTGAGGCTAGTATTTCTTTTGTCAGGAGACCCAGAGGGTTTTTTGTTTTGTTGTTTCCTCTTTCTAACCCAGAGGAACCAACTGAGATTATTCCAGGTGGTGAGCAATAGAAAGTTATATGGATTGAAATACAAAACTAAATTTATTTTGGATAAAATATAAATTGAAGAGACATAATTAAAGCACTATCTGACTTTCAGTAAATCACTAAATTCATCTTTGACCATAAGGATAAAGCTTCACTTAAAAATGTCCATTAATTTTGCTAAAGGAGGACATCTGTTACAATTGTCAGAACTTCTACTTTACTGAATTCAAGTACAAGCATAGTGACTTAAGTGTACTGGTAGCTCAAACACAGAGATTTGCACTTAGTAGTGATAAATATAATTTTAATTAATTTTTTTAGTGCATACACATCTTTCATGTGGCAATGTATGATGAAAATTAATAAGGACTTGGATGGTGTTGTTCTCCATATTTACTGAATTTTGCTATGACTGCATATTGACTTTTGACATCACTTTTTCAAATTAAACTTCTTAAGGTGGTTTGGAAGTAAATCGTATAGCAAAACGTTTTATAATATCAAGTGCAAACTTTTTTTCTGTAAACTAACAAACCTCACCACTACTATTTGAACATTTTGTCTAATAAAAGGTACAAAAAATATCAGCTGTTCTGTGAAACGAAGCCACCTTCTTCTGCAAAGGAGTCTCAAAAGTGGTTGCAGTGCTAATGCTGAAAACGAGCCCAGGCCCAGGTGAAGTGTTCCTCCCCAGAGTGCTGGGGTTGCTGGCTGCTAACACTGGACAATGCCCCACCAGAGCACTAGTGACAGGCGGCAGCTGCCCCAGCTTTGACTGACGTGCCAGATGTAACATGACAAACCCGACCAGCCTCATGACTCAACCGTCTAAATAATGTATGCTTTACCACCCACCCCTATAAACAAGTTTGTTGACATTCACGTACTTGGCTTTATTTTACTTCAAATTGAAACTCAGCTTGAGTACGTCCAAGTAACATTTTCTCACCATTAGGATTTCGCAGAAGCGCATTGACTTCGTGAATTGATCACAGGGTGGGTTTCACCACTAATAAGTGCAACCACACAAAACAGCCACCAAGGTATATTAAAAATGCACTGTTTCATGCAAAGATGTCACACGTGTGGATAATGCAATCGAATGAACAGTGTGTTACACGCAAAAGGCTGGAAAGAAAACCAGTCTGAAACAGGGCACAATCCAAGTGCCTTCAAACACGATTTGTGAAAGGTGTTTCACCTTCTGCTCCTTCCCCTGCAACCACCTCTCTCTGGATATATCAAAGCATTTATCTGAAATTAAAAAGGATTCCTCATCTAGGCAAGGGTGGTAGGTTTGGGTCCTATGTTATCAATTACAATTGTGTAAATAACATACTAATGTGGTTACTGCTCACAGTAAAATTTTGGCTCCCCCTGAAGATGATGCTTAAACAAGTCTAAACAAATGATGAGTCCCACTGACTTCTACAGAATTTTAACATTCTAAAAATCAGACATTTTGTTAAGAATACTTCAGAATTATGGGTTATATATCAGGCAAAACAGAGCTCCGTAACAAAGCCCAGCATGCACATATGCAGAGAAGAAATACTTTTTATAAGAAACACTATTATTTCTACTGTCATTTTAGAATAGGTTTTGGTAGAACCTATGTATTAAAGTATTTCCAAATTAAAATAACTTCTTAGTGATTGCAGATGCAGTTAGTTTTAGAAATAGTGTTGAATCTAATTATGTATTTAGTGTATCATTTTTACTCAAATGAACATAGCCTGAGGGCACTTGGACTAAAAAGAAAAATCAATATAAAGCACGACTCTCTGACTGAACAGTGGTGCATATATTGATAACTTCTATTTTAAAATGTCATTGCTAAGAACAAAATTAATTTTCTCCTTATTAAAAAAGCAAACCAACAACTTCCTTCAAGAATTATTTCACAGTAAGAAAAAAAAAGACAGACATAGTTGGTAGTAACTCTTGGATATGGCTATGGGGGGAAAAAAGAGGTTTCCCTCAACTTAAATATTTTGATCCTAATGTTAAACCATCTCACTGCAATCTTTGAAATATCTCACTCACACAATTTGTAAACAACAGCTCCAGGTGCACAACATAAGAATATGAATGATCTGTGCAAAAATGAAAGTCCTTAAAATATTTTCCTGGCTACATATATGAAATAAATAATATGTTGCAGTAGCTCAAGTACTATGTTTATCTACTAGAAAGACAAAACCTAAAGAAAAGTTAACAGAAATGGGGAAGTTGAGACTTTTTTTCTGAAGTAAGGTCATTCTTAGAAGATACATTATCCTTACTTCCTCAAATGCCGAGTATGTGAATTAATGGTGAACTTTCTGCTCAAGGTACATCAACTCAGATAAAAGCTGCCAGAGTCTTAGGAAGAAGAGGGTGAAATTAAAATAGTTTAGAACTTTAAGTTTTATGGTTTCGACATTTAGAGAATACTCAGAAACCTTTGCAATCACCTTTGTTTTAAAAGCAATCTTTACAGTCTTACAAGACCTGCAGAGAATGGTCATGGATAAATGACTGATGTTTTTATTTAATACATAATTTCATCCATCTTATCCAGATAAAGAAAGAAAAGTAGCATAAATGTAACAAATAAGCACATCATGTTCACTTAACATATACATCTGCACAAAATTATAGCACAGCCCTTACAATGCTCGAAAGATAATTGAAATTTCACTGGAATGCAAAAAATAGTCAGAAAAGAGTAAAAATTTTACCAAGAGAAGCCTACAGTAAATTTTTAAGAAGTTACTCTAACCACCCCCCAAAAAGCTTCTTATAATGTGCAGGAGTTCTAAAGCTTTGCAAGGGCTTTATTCACAGTCATTTCTGTTTTGTGTAATCATTTCCAGCAACATGACTTAAGAGCTGGGAGTACTGGATTCATTACATTAAAGCAACATGATACGCCATTACATCTTGTCACAGTGCACACATGAATTAATGGTAAACCAACATAATCACTCTGAAAACAAAACAACTCTGCATTAGCTTGCACTTTGTTAGGTAAAACGTACATTTATGACAGTAACAAGCTTAAATTATGCAGACATTTATGTTTTAGTAATGTTTTGAAGTGCAAAAGCAGTATTTGTACAATGCAGATGTTGACTGCTCTTTTTCCCACCAGTGATACAGATCCTCAATTTTTGATTACCGATGAAGACCATGTATCAAACAGTATTTGTGCATTACTTTCTGTAATTAATTGCTGGAAACAGAGAGCTAAAGATTCAAATATATCTAAAACTACTTACATGGTTTAGCCAGACAAAATTATTTAACCAATATGTTTTTCTTCAAATGCATAAATTATTAATAATGTAGATTACTTGATTGCATGCAGAAAGCACTCAGTTTATGAAATTTTGAACTTGTAAATTTTAAGAAACAATGAGTTTCTAAATGAGGAAAGAAATTCAGACACAGTTCCACTGCAGCATAGCCACTTTGCTCCCATACCATCAGGCATACTGCTTTTGGCTGTTCTCATGACTACTGCTATATCATGTAACTGGAGTGCAACCCGAGATACAAAATAGTGAAACATGATTAGTTACCCACAAAGAATTAGTATTCCACACTTAGAGTAGAAAATTACATTAAAAAGGTCTTGTGGGAGTTTTGACCAATACTTTTTTCTAAATTCAACTAGTGGGAAGTTATGTAAGTTCCAAAAAGTTTGACAAATTAAAAATGCTATTTAATTTATGAGTCTAGTATATTTCTCCATTATTTCCAAGTTCTTCTAATCATTCTTGTTAACTGTATTTTACAACACATTAAAGTTTTAAAATGTCTTTATTGGATGGCAATTGGCAGTGAAAGCTTTTTCTGGTCTTCTGTTTACTGACAAGATAACTTTCAAAAACGTGACCTCTAAAAATCCAGCTAAGTTATAGTAAAACCTGTGAATGAATTGGCCTTCTAAAGTGATGAATATGAACAGTTATTTATAATACTTAATGGCCACAATTCTGCAAGTGCTCTCCTTAATCAGGGCTGGACATTGGCTATTGGAGATAGTCATAAAGGTTCATTAATTGACTGAGTTTAACTTTTCAAAGTTTCTTTTAAAAAAGCCCCAAAATGTAAGACTTTATAAGTATTAGTCTGCACATTAAATAATTCAAATACCCACACACTTGTGTACATGCAAGTACAGTCTCATTCAAGTGGACAGAAGATATTTCTGAAATCTTTGTAAGCAAAGGTCTTCTACCATAGTAACAACTCTACCCCCTGTAAAAATATTCACGTGTAGACTGCATTATTAAATGGAACACAACAACTAGTTTTTATTGCTCAAATACTATAGTAAGTAAGAATTCCCTCCTTGATTTCTACTCCCCTTAAGCATTGCCTCAGTTGTTTGGCAACAACTAGGGGACGTGGACAGAGGCAAATCAGCCTGCCAGAGAGCTGAAAATGGGATCAAAGGACAAGCTTCCAGTTGCATAAAGGGCAGGAGACAAAAGTCCTTCTTTTGGTGGCCTCATCAACAGTTTTTCTTCTGCATTTCTTATGTGCCAGTACTTGCCTTCAAAGCCAGCAAATGCAGCTTATCAGAACAGCAAATGAGATACTATGGATCAGCTGCTACATCCACCCATGCAGAGTACAAGAACCATCAGGGATATTTGAAATATGACTGATTGGCCTATAATGGAATATAAACTGTGATCAATACAAGTGTCTTGCTGAAATGAGTACCAAATCGAAGTGTTTCATTTTAGTGAAGCAAAAGCCCATGAAGAAGTGCTTGCTGAATTCTCTTGGGACTTTGAATTCCTGCTGAAGATATCAAGCAGCATTATCAATACACAGAGAATGGCAAGACTTCAATCTTCACAGCAGGTGACTCTGCCCAGTATGTCAAAAATTCTCTTAAAACATAACCAACCACAGTGAGCAGGACTGGCCTCTACCAGGCAAGGTCTTAAACCCAGGTAATCAGCCAAGGAAGATCCCCACCTCTATTATTCTAAGTTACAGCTTTAGATCTCTTACATTGGCAAAAAATTTATACTTCTAGGTCAGGCTAAAATACAACCTGTCTGCCAGATGCTGCAATCTGTGAGCAGCAAATGCACATTCTGAGTGCCAGCCTTTCGCAAAAAGCATTTTAATGAGATTTAAATAAAAAAGTCAGCAAATGTTAAAATTCAGTCACATGAAACCAACTGCACCCAGCAGACTGATAGAACAAAGAAAAAACATTGCGTTTTCTTTCCAACATTTTGGTTTATAAGCATAACCCGGTTGTAACTTCTGGGGACTTCCTAAATGTTTCCTCGGTTTTCCTACCGATTCTTTAACAATACATACCAAGAAATTGGATATGCTCTACATATTGTATTAATTGTATGTAGAAGATTCTGCCACTATAAACTGGTGTTCACATGCAGACTTTTCAAAAACTTAAAGCATGGTTCTGCTTTGCAGGAAAATAGGCTGTCTATAAAGTTTTGAGGTTTTTATTTAGCTTTTCGGAATTTCCGATTCATAATATTTAGAGGTGTTTGTAAGCTTGATCATTGCACATGACAAAGCCAAGCTCTGACAGTGTGGAAACCATGAACAAAAATGCTCTGGTCTTCTGCAGAGCGTGTTAAATCACTAGTAGGATATTTTCCAATTATTTTACAGAAATTGTACAGATTTTAAGTTAAGATGCTCAAATGCCATAAATCAATCATACCAGCACCATTTGTGCCACTGTAGTAAAGATTACATCAGTGTTTCCATTATAAAAACCCTATTTTTCTAAATCAGCCCTAAAAATTGGCTCCAGCCTGAAGTTTGGCAACCAAAGTCACCACTTGGGAGTAATTATTTTAACCATATTTTTCTTTAATGGATTGGCTTTTCAAGCTACAAAATAGTCCTGAAAAAGAAAATTAGTGGTTTCAAATTTTGGTAAATTTCTATCCCTCAAAAACATTGTTTTAAAACCTGATAATTTTGCATGTCATAAATCAGCAATGTAGACTGCTGCCTTTGAGTAATTTGGCTATAAGCAGTGGATAAAAATCACCATCTTATTTCATTTAAAAATAAATGTAATTTTCCATGAAAACTTTTAATCCAATAAAACTTTCAGAAACTACTTTCTCATAGCAAGATGTGGTAGGCATTGCATGAGGAAGCCTTTATGATTCACTTACGTAGCAGCCATTCCATACATTTTAATTTTCATGGTTAGAGGTATGTAATACTGGATTTTGGACCAAATCTGGTCATATTCAAGACAATTCTGCTCTTTGGCAGCACAGATCCACCTGTGAACTTGACACACTCCCTGACAAAGTTCAGTGTAAGAACAGAAGAAATACTCTGATAGCACTAGAGCCACAGAACTCATTAAGACCTATCATTTTAAAAACTTTATTACTAAATACTGATTCTAACCTACATCTAACAGTTTCATTTTTTCTCAAGCATTTTACTTTAAGTTATAAGAATTATCAGTTAGGTTTTAACCTAGTTTAATTCTAGCATTGTAGAAAGACTTTCAGATATTGGCTAACTTCCATAAGACACCTCCAACCAACACCATGAACATGATTTGATCTTCAGGCTCTCAAATGCTTTCTCATGAATGTAGGCTCAGCAAAAGGGAATTACAAGCCCAGTCCCATCCACTGCCTGTCAGCAAAACTCACCAACAGCCCTGATAAGCTTTGGACTGAATTCTCCATGCAGTTGGAATTCCTAGTAAATTTTTTTCTTAATTCATACTCAGGCAGGGAAAAAGGTTTGGAAAGCTGTTTTCTTAAGTTCTGAGAAACTTAGCTCATATGCTTTTTCTGAAAGGACATTTTAAATATATAATCATTGCTAAATTATAGCATTAGTTGCTTGAGGGGAGGATGTCTGGTTTATATTTAGCCCTTATGTCATCAGTGTCAATTTTTAATACTACACATCTTGGCTTTTGTCAGTTTGCTGCAGAGCTGTATTTTCTTTTCTCAAAACAGCTATTTGCCATGAAAAAAATATAAAATATATTTGCCCCCTCCCCCACACCATTTTGTGATATCGAGTTGCTGCAGAGTCATACAATCTATACCATGAAAGTCATCACCTTCATATTTAACACACTTTAAAGAAAAATACACATACTGTTGTCCATAAAGTACATTCACAGGAAGCACTCGGAGACTTTTGTACCCCCTGTCATAATATGTGTAGAGATATTATAAATGTAAAAAGTAAGACAACAGAGAAATCTAAAAGGATGCAGAAAAGACTGATACAGTTAGTTACAGAGAGAGATGCTATGCTAATTAGTTTTGGTGCTTCATTAGCAGATATTGTAATTGTTGTAATAAATTTGCTTTGTAATCAACTTAGATTCTTCTGCATTTAGGAAAAAAAAATCAAAACAACAAAAACACTCCACAACAAAGTCCTGCATGGTACTATATGCATGACATACACTTAGACCTAAATACTTCACCTGAAAATTCTGTCTAGGACAGCCAAGTGTTTGGTGAGAAACAGAGAACAGAAAACGGCACTGCTGGAAATCTGCTGTAAAATACTTGCATTATCCAAAGAGAGACAATGAGGTAGATTCACTTCTGCATGGGCTTAGAAGCAATTGAAATCTGAGTGTGAAGCTGTGCACATTTTAAGACTCAGCAAGGCACCTTCTAAGCAGTGCTGGAGGTCCATTAGGTGAAACATGCATAAGCCTGGGGCTCAAACCAATGTCTTGGCTGAGATGGAAAAATCGTGCTCATTAATTTTTTTATTCTATTTTTTGTTAAATAGTGCTAGTGGTGGGTTCCCAGTCAAATTTCAAATCACAATTATATGATCTGTGATACCTACTAAAATTATACAATTTCAGCTGTATGTGAATATCTGTTCTACCCTATGCAGTAATAATCCCACTCACCATTTCAGATATAAAAGTCACTCGTGCTGTTTTTGAAACAAAGTTACGATTCTTTATTTTCTGACCAACCTTTGTGCAAATATTGTATGTAGGGAAATTACTGTAATATTCCACCACTAACTGCATATTCTTCTTTGCTCTCTAAAGCAATTCATCCACATCAGGCTTTAAGCAAGGCTGGTAGCACTGTTACCACTTTACTAATGACATTAGTGTACCAGGGCTGGAAAGCTAAAAACTGAAATCCATGTACTTGAAATTTGACTGGAATTCAATATTGAAATTCAAAATTATTTTAGAATAACCAATTTATTTTTGCTTTTTCGTATTGACTCACCTACATGAAACAATCTCCAGTTAAGGTAACCAAAATGCACACCCTATAAATCACCTACCAAACGTAATATCATTATGATCAGGACCTAAACTGATGGCTTTTTCCCCACAGCTACACACAGCAGGGACTTTGCAACAAATGTTGATGTGGAAGAAAAAAAGGAAATTGGTCATGGAAAAAGAAAAACCAAAGTTATCTACACACTACACAACTGCAATAGACTCTACCAGGAAATTGCACAATGGGTCCTAGAATCAGGCACAAAGAAGAATGAACTGTGGCAGGGAGAGGATGGAAACAAAAATGCACTGCATGCCTAGCAGAAGGAAAGCATGGAGACCTATGGATAGGAAGAGAGAGAGTACACACTGAAGGGAAGGTGTCCTAGAAGTGCAAGGTCCTGTAACACTTTTTTAGGTAAGAAAGTCAAACTTTGTAAAGTCAGAAATTCTGCATCTCTCTTTGAGGTTTAAAGATGGTTTTGTTCATAAAATGGGAAGAACAAGTTTGTTTGTCCAGCCATAAAATTCCCAATAGAGATCATAAGAATCTTAAAGCAACTGGCTACAGGTGAAATCAGCTCCAGTACTTTTTAAGAAAAGAATCTGTTCAGTAAAAATCAGTGGAAAAATAAATATGTGACCATTTATGGTAGGAGATAATGTTTTCTGAAGAGGAAAAGGAGAGTCCAATTTCAACCAGGGCTGCTGATAGAAAAGATCACAGCTTACAGTAGTATTTCAGAGGCACACAGGGATTTCTAATTAGTTTTTTCTGACATACATAAAAACCATTCTCTTCTTTCAGTCACTTAGTAAAACACACACTATTTGTGTATTTGGGAACTTATATATACATCTTAATTAGATCTTGCAGTATCCAAATTTAATTTTAAAGGCCCATAGTAATGACATGCTCACATATATCCCAAGCATACCTTCTTCTTAAAGAAAGGGGTAACAGCTTCAAAACAATATAAATATTCCTGTTTCAAAAGGCTGAGCAAGCTGTTGTCAGAAAAATCAGTACTTTCATTTTAAAAATTGATGGTGTCAGTGGTTCAAAAACTTTCCCATCACTTACCTCATTGCTATGTTGTAAGACTCTGGATGAATACAAGTTTGGTCCAAAGGATTGGGCTGCTGTGAGGCACATGATGTCAGCTTACTCTTCTTTTTACCCAGTGCACCTGCTTTAGTCAAAAGTGCACGACTTCCAAGGTCATTTTTACTGCCAGAAATCAAAAATGGACATGTCATTCTCAATGAAGATGATCCTGGACCGGTGTTCACACAAAAAACCAATTCATTTTTTCCCCCTTAAGTTTCCCTCAAACAA
This sequence comes from Sturnus vulgaris, assembly GCF_052056855.1. Lineage (NCBI taxonomy): Eukaryota > Metazoa > Chordata > Aves > Passeriformes > Sturnidae > Sturnus > Sturnus vulgaris. Next base: position 27,578,657 of record NC_142245.1, read on the forward strand.
AATAATTTATCAGGACACATGAAAGGCATCAAATGACTCCTACTGCAAATGCTCCTTTCATACCTCTTTGGTTTGTTTTTTTTTCCTAAATCACAAGTGGTTCCTGCTTTTGGAGGACAAAAGAGAACGCACTGAGGGACCTGACACTAGAACTGGCATTTTGGGTTCCACTCATCAACTGTTGGCAGAAATTCAAACATATTTTCCTCTTTCCTCGATTTTTAAAATAACCGCCATTTGTTAAATTTCCAGTAAAAAGCACAACAATTCTTTCACACAGCAACCTAAAGTTATCAAAATTATTAGAAAGGATAAAAATGAGACCTCAAAGTTCATTTCAAAAGCCTCTGGTTATGTCACCTGGACCCACAAGAAGTGCTGTGGAGGCAATGGTGTTAGAGCTTTACTTTGGCCTCAAAATCCATTTCTCAGGTTATACAGTATTCCCAAGTTTTATGGAATCTGACTAACATCAGAATCATGCTCCAGGAAGGTTAAAAAACCCCAAAAACAACGTTCACATTTCACCAGTGAACATTTGCAGGGGAAGAAAAAGCCATCAGCCTTTTTTTCATGGGTTGTATTGCAGCATAAACTAGAGAAACTACAACAGATCTGTACAAGGTAAGACCTATCAATCATCGAGAGCTTTGGAAGGAATTTCTTTGGTCTTGTGGTGCTTACAGCGAGCACCATTTGGCCTGCAGCCTGTGCCTCTGTGCCAGATGGGCAACCAATCTGTATACCTTCCACCTGGGCAGCAAGCCAGTCCCTGTGTGCCCACGTCCTGCCTGGAAGTTACGCGTGTGCTGCTCGGCCAGCAGCAACTGGGAAAACAATATTGCTTCTGAGCACTGTGTTGGCTAAAAAATAGCATGTGCTTCCCAGGAAAATATTTTTTTTTTTTACAAGAGCCAGTAGCAAAAGTGTGGGGATGGTGCTACCACCATGCCCTTTCTTAGTTCTTTATTTTGGAAAGAGAAATGAGAAAAGTCAGAAGAGACATTGTGCTAGAAAGGGCATTTTCAGCTGTGGAAAGGTCAAGAGGAGCACTATGAATGGCTGAAAGAGTAGAAGACTTGGTACAGAATCAGGGAATGAGATGACAGGGAAGGGGATGACGCACTGTTGACAAACTGGACTTGGGAAAAGGCCTCCCATATTTCAGACAGAAGACAGTCACACCACACTTGCTAGGCACAGTGTAACACAGACACAGTTTGATCTAGGCAGCTTTTCAACTTCCACTCTCCAGGTAATGAAATTGAAATTCCAAAAATCTGCACTAGTTTCCTATCATTAGGTTCTGCATAATAACCTTTACTATATGAAAGTAATTAATTCACAGATCTCTATTATGCCTGAAAAACAAGACGAAAGTTTTAATATCTCAGATCACAACACTGCTGCATGACAATTTTTTTTACCAATTCAGTGGCAAAAATTTAAATTAAACTTTCATATTTATCAAAACCCTGACTTTGAGGACTAGGCTAACAAGCCATGACTATTCAGAGGAAGAACTATCTTCAACCATGGACTTTAACAAGTTAGTTTGTTGTCTTTCAGAGCACAATGGTCTAGGATTCCTGGAGTCTCAAGCATGAATACAAAGTAGAAAAGGGGAAAGTCTTCTCATTTTATTTCAGATAATTTAGTCAGAACAGTTAAAATCTCTATTACCTGCAAAAAGTCTTGATATATTCTTGATTGAATCTGATGAAGCCAGCACATTGTTGGAAGGTTTTGGGACCCAAACCTTTCACTTCTTTGAGCTGTTCTCGGTTTATAAATGGTCCGTTCTTCTCTCGCCATTCAATTATATTTTTAGCTCTGTTAGTATTCAGTCCTGCAATGTGTCTAAGAGAAAATTTGCAAAATACTTTTATTACCATTGAGCAGTCATTATTGCAAGTGCTACCCATTACAAGGATACACATTCCTATAGAAAAAGTTGTTTACAAAACTTTAAGAAATTAGCAAATAGACTCCCAGACCAAAGACATTGTCTGAAAAAGGCTCCTTTGTCTTAGTTCTGTGGAAGGAATCCACTAAAGTCAAGAAAACTTTGAACAGCAATCTGCTTCTGTACATGCCTAACTAGTAAGCCAGGGACATGTAATTTATGATCTGCTGGCTATTTCCGTAATGCCAATTCAATTTGTCATGTCTTACGGCCTGCCCCCCAGCTGCCCTCTTCAGGAAACAGTGTGGGAGGAGGGTTCAGAACAGATAAATTGTTCCTGTAAGAACAGCCTCCTCTCAGCTCTTCCAATGGCACTGAAACACCTTGCCCAACATGAAGGGCTCATGTCTGCTACCCAGAAGGAGAGTGGCTGGGAGCAGCTTGCCTTCCTCAAACAATTTAACTGATCCACAACACTTGTTTCTTTTCTCTGAGCTCTTCTTGAAATAAAAAGCAGCTGCAAACAAGCTGCATGACTTGTTCTGAGGGTAACTTGGACCTGGCCAAGAACTTACCTGTGAAGTGCAACAGTGGCTAGCCAGGTTCCTTCACAAAGCACTGAATTTGCTGCACATTTTCTGTATGTGGAGTAAAACTTTCTGTGTGTGGAGTATGTTAATCACAAAAAGAGAGAAAAGAGCTCTCGTGGGGAGTTACTCATGGCACTAGTGAAGGAAATGTCACCCACTAGGCTCTATATATCAGATGCCATTGCTTTAAGTCAGCAGCAGCAGTGAGTGACCTGTTAGTGGAATAGCATGAACTGATTCTAGAAAAACACCACCAGCAAACCCAGCAAGAGTCATAAAATCTCAGGGAAAAATGTAAAAAATCTTTCCATTATTCTCATTCTCAAGCAAAAGTTTAAAAAATAGTCCAAAGGTGAAAGCTCAGAATGAAATTAGAGAGACACACCTTTAGCCAGAGACAGAATATTAATCATTAGGAATGGAATTTTCTTCAGAAATTTCTTAGAAACATTGAGAAATCCAGCTAATTTACACTGACAAATGAACATTACACAGTTGACAGAATTTTCCACTGATGATCTCAAGTCTTTCAAGCACAATAGTCAGCAGTAATACAAACACTCTAGCACTGTCATCCCCTCCCTGTGTACTATGCCTCAAGAAGCGTATTTGATCCATCAGAAACCACAAACAGAAAGCTCTGCTCAGGCTGCAATCTAGCTAGGGTGACAATCTCATAACACTGGATGTTTGAAGGAAACTTAATGCATCAGCAGACTTAAAAAATTGTAAGCCAAGTTAATTAGACCACACAAAATACACAACGTGGTTACCACCTATAGCCCTGTCTGGACAGGGTTATCCCACATTCAATTTTGTGGAGGCACAGTAGCATCTCAGGCTGATGCTTCCTGCTGAAGTTGGACAATGTAGCCGTTTCTAGGATTCTATTCTGTTGATTCTATGAATGAAAGCTTCATTTGTCATTTAGGTACTTTGCCTTGCATTTCTTTCTTCCTAAAAACTTATCTAAATCAGACAGAAGAAACCAGATGTTGGCTAGGGATTGGATGCGCAGAGAAAGACCATGAAAGTGGGAAACCAAAAAGAATAGAAAGAGAGCTTCTTCCAAAATATGGAAAGATGTTTTTAAGAAAGATTCTAAGGGGCTAAAAAATTACAACATAGAGCTAGCAAGAATGCATTTTTCTTAACTTTCATACCAAATGTAAGTGTCATTACTGATTATGGACAGCAATATTATGGAAGAATATGGACAAAGGATTATGGACATTCTTTTCCTTCCCCTCCCACCCACTATGGAGGATGACAGCATACTTTTGCTCTTCTGAGAGTCTGTCGCCTGAACAATACTGAATTCTACACACCCAAGAGAAAATGAGCTTTCAGTTTCTAACCTTTTTCATGAAAAATAAAGTCCAGAACATTCTTTAAGTAAACATTGCATAACTATTTAACAAAAAAAACGGTAAAAAAGGGGATACATTTTTCAAGTTTGCCCTTAAATCTTTCCTTTTCTCCTTTCCTTACCAAAGTTTTACAACCTGTTTCACTTAGACGTACCTATAAAAATACCTTCTAAGAGACAAAGTACATTTGAAAATACCTTTCTCCGTGTAAAAATACATATTACTTATATCACGTTTTTCTAAAATTGCAGTGTTGGCTCAAATTTTTTAAATATCTGGTTTTTTTCTGAAGAATAGTTTTACCCTGGAGAATCACACATATCCTTAAACCCGACTCTTAATGATTCAGTGAAATACTGTCTTACTGTGTCATTTTTATGTAATTGGAAGTTTAACACAAGAACCATTTGCTCCAGCTGAGCTTGAGTCAGATGGCAGACTAAACAGAGACTCTGTGATCCAGAGCCATGTAATTACTGGAATAGGAAAATGTTTCACTCACCTTAATAGTATTTCTGAGCAGATGTTAATATCAACTCCTACAAAGCTGACACACTCTTCAACCACGCTATCCAGAGTTGCTTTGAGCAAAGTCTGTGATACATCATGCTGAGAAACAAAAATGGAGATATCTGGTTATATATAGCATATAGCACTAACATCAATAAAATAGCTGCTGGAAATTAACAATCTTATGTGAGGGTACCAGTTAAAAACATGAATTGTAGAACACAGTTTTTAAAGGTCCCCAATATCTCTTTGAAACATCTTCGTCATGATACAAATCTCTAGAATAAAGACACTTCTTTTCCCGGTATTGTTCTTTAATAACTATTTCCCTGCATCTTGTAAAAACAAAACTTCACTAAAAACATTATTACTCAAAAAGAGTAATGCTTCTGGTCAACTACCATGTCTTGTCTTTAATCATAAATTTATTTACCTATAAAATCAGTTTACTACAAATAGAGATCACATTTTGCACCAGTACACACAGATATTTCCCAAATAGTCCCACTTATGAGCATCACACTACAGTACAGTTATTATTTACTAAAAGAAAAAGCCACGTACTGTATGAAGGTGAGTAATACATAAGGTACTTATCAACCTCATGGCGACAAAATGTTTCAAATTTTGAATGGATATTTGTGGGAAGATTGGCAGGCCCTTGACCAAAGCACCTCTAATGGAAACGTTCACAGTGTTTCCCTCTTTCCCCCCTAAAAGAAAAATCAGTCACACTTGTCAAAGGTAAAAGTTCTGAAGCTCTAAGATTTCTTTTCCTCCCAAATGTAGGCATACTTCAGTCTGTAACTGCGAGTTCCCCACACAAGCCCATCAGTGCTTAGAAGTCTGACCTGGAGGGAGAAGCCTCTCTAAATGCAGGAGCTAATTCAATCACTATGTTAGCTTAGCTTCAGGGCTCTTCTGCATCACTCATGTAAATCTGGGTTGATCTGTTGTGGTTTCATGATGCATTCATTTAGGACATCAAGCTGGATCCAAGCCAAGGCACCAAACACTTCATCCATTACTTTGTTTTACATTCGAAGCCATTCAGATCTTTTAAAGATTTCACTGTTAAATTTAACATGCCAATAGCATCAATCCCAATCTGCTAACACTGGTATTTCATTAAGCAGTGGTTAATAACTGAGGCAGTTGTAAAACTTCAGGCAATGCATTTCATAGCTCCCTGTTTCAGGTGATGGTAATGGGATGCATTTTCATGATGTGATATATAATTAAGTTACTTACAAGCACAAAGCTCATATTTCGCCAGTATTACTCTTCCTATATTAATTTTGCATGCAAAACACCATGTAGATGCATAAGTACTGGCAGTTGCACACATCCTTGGTCTCATAACCACAAAGCTTGCTTGTACACTTGGCAGATCAAACATCAGTTTCTACTTACTAATGTATTGCTGCTGATGCCTTAAGTTTTAGCTTTCATATTTTCCAGATTCTGTACTGCATCAGTATATAAGTCTGAACTTCATATAAAGCATTAGCAAGTTCTCTTCACAGTTTAGTTAGACAAAACAATCCTTTTCCAGTCTGAGAACCAAGGACACCGTTGCAGCTTCAGGCTCCAAAAATATAAACAATAGTGAATTGAGGAGAGCAAACTGGAGGATGGGACTTCATAACCTGAAGCTGTAATTAGACAATTGGCCCCAGTTATACAAAGGGACCAAAACATAAAACTGTGAAAAGTCATGACCTGGCATATATCTTGGCTGTAGCCATGGCCAGGCTCTTGTACTGCCCAAGGTGTATCCTTTGAAGGCCTTTTAATAAACAAAAACTTAAGGCGTCACTACTGCAATGTAATAGCTTCTTTTTGAATAAAGACACAAACAAAAAACATACCCTTAAAAGAAGTCTTATGTTTCCTTATGTTTCATTTTTCTGACTTACTGAAAATATAGTTTCCCTTAATGAGGACTATATTCCCTCCTCCTCCTGGCATCAGCCATGTAATATACTAGAGCTAGAGGCTTCCAGCTCACACACACACACACACTCATGCAAGGATACATTTATACAACACAGTACAAGAACCAAAATAAAATGTTCAGAAACAACACCCACATCTTTTCTTTGCCAAGTACAGCTGCCAAATACTGGGCTAGGTTTTTCATTAAACGTTTTATTTGAGGTTCACTGGAAGATAAAGATTCTAATTTAAAAAAACCAAGTTCATTGTGATGAAGGAAGGCATAAGGAGAAAAAAAAGTGGAGAGGACAATCTCCTTCTGCTTCTAGGAAGGCTACTGACTCCGAAGTACTTGCAAGTTGATTATGATACAGTTTCATAAATTAGATCAACAAATTCTACTAACTGTAGCAGTTCTTGACCACTTCTAAAAAAAACTTGTTCTAGACAACTGTTCTGAATATAGAGCCTGTGGCAAAGAGAAGTGTAGATTGCTGCTTCCCCAAGTTTCAGATTCATTCCTTAAGATGATGATGATGATTTTCCACAATGCCTTATAGCATAGGGTGTAGCAAAGAAGGAAATCCATCAATCTGGTCTAACCTTTTTAAGGAGTTCTTTGGAAGAGACTTGTTTCAACAGAAACTTTATTTTCAGCCTGCAGAAAGTGAAACTAGATAGTAATTCAGTCTACTATATTCCCTGAAAATCAAGGAAAGGATCTGTCACAATCCAAAGGTAAGCATCCTAAAATATATTCGCTAAGGGAAGAAATGCCAGTGCTCACAGAAACTCATTTTCAAATGCACGACTGACATTTATCTAGAGACCTGAATTTTTGATTTCTATAGTTAGTGTAAAATTCATGAGACACAATACATCTTGAAAAAAACCCGTAGTATACCTAACTGTCTCTTTTTCTCTTGCCAAGAAGACAAAAAGTTCTCAGGTCTCTCAAAGATGACTTGCATATTAACTTTATTTCTGTTTGACAAACATCATTTAAAAAAATCCAAAACAAGACATGCACAAGTTGTTCTTTATTGCTCCAACACGCAAGAGTCACGTGACTGGGAATGGCCATCCCAGCACGTACGGGAAGGCACAGATCAAGTGAACAGGCAGATGTGACAGAACAGGATCAGCATTAAACAATCCCTAAGCTTCCAGTACCTCACTGAATAACATACATTGAATGATGTTAAGTTGTAAAAGCCAGGAAAACCTTCCAGATGGCAAACCTGCCTCCCAAGATGCAGCTACTGATCATCAAAGCTTCCCTTGGCTATAATGAAGACATTTTTACACCCCTCTTTACACTCAAGGCACAGAGAAGTGTTACACATTTAGTTTCTAAAAGTAGTTATAAACATTATTATATCAATATCATTGCCAAGATTTCCTGCTTCCCAAAGGTTACACTTCAGAAAGGTTTAAAGTAGGGTATATTTTCCACTCTTTCAACAGTTTCACTGATCTTCTCAAATATCAGAGGTTAGATGATGCTATATAATTAATTCTGTGTGCTATTTATATGCACTGGGGTGGTATCAAATGAGTCAGACACTAGAAACACACGTATACCCTGCTCCTCACTCCCTACAATAGGTTTGTAAAGACAGAAATCATGAACTGCTGCATTAAGTGCATCAGAATAAAACCTACACCAGTAAAGCCCAAGTCTAAAATTCCAGGCTGCTTTCAAAGTGAGGTTATGCAGAATTTGATGTTGCAGAGTCACTGACAACCCCTTCACATACCACTGATCAGTGCATCAGCTGATCCCTGCAAATCCTTCTAAATAAGACACCTTCATAATAGCACTGACTCTGAATACACCCCAATGAATGAGGGTGTCCCTGCTAAAACTGTTCAGCAGAGCCTTTAAGCTCAGAGCCAAGCACACAAGGTGCCATCACAGCTATGTCTAATAAGTAGGAGAACGTTCTTTGGTGTGATGTTCAAACATCATCTTGAATTTACTGGCCAAATACAAAGTTTTACTTAAACGACACTCAGAAATGGCTGCCATTAAAATATTTACTGTAACAGTAGATCTGAAGACTTAATTTTATATGACGATCTCTAAAAGGATCGATACTCCCAATTTATGGAAACTAAGGCCAGCAGAAGTAAAGAGCTTGCCACAAACTGTGGGATGTCCAGTGCAAAACTGCAAACTTTTTGTTTATCATCACTGTCCAGAAAACAAAGCCACCTTGTTTCACAGATAGTATTAGCAAGAACTTATACATTTGTTTGGCTTGAGCTGTTTGTGGGGAGGACTATAGAAACTAATCTGTCCTAAGAAGTATCAGGAACAGTAAACATATTTCAGTATTTGTTTTCTAAGGAGTCACCAAGTGCACCAGGGAACATGATGCAGAAAATCACTTGATTAATTGAAACTGCAACAGTAAAGAACTATCAATCAGTAAATGAAATTCAAACATTACATGTCTCAAATATTTTTATAAAGAGTATCCCAAATATAACTTATATTCATGAACATGGAAGAAAATCAAGGGCAGCTATTTAGATCTCTGGTCACAATTACTGCTCAGATTAGTCCATGGCCAACTTATTAAAATAATCAGAAAAAATACCACACACTTCAAAGCAACCATTCTGCAAATCCATACAAAAAAAAGCTAACAATCAATATAACTTCATTTCATATAATTTAATCAATCACACAAAATGTTTACCCCGAAGAACAGTGTTTAAGAACATCTGCCTACTATGCACATGATGGTTCTGTTCTATCATTATGTCCCAATACGTCAGCTATCTTTTCTCACCATATGGTATGTAGCAGAGAACAAGGATTGTTGTTTCACTCAGTTTCAAGAGTTACAAACACATACTGGAAATAATTAACATTACTAAAACCTATCTGTTCCTTGAGATGCTCCCTCAACTGTAACTGAAATCCCTTTTGCAGTTTCGAAAACCTGTTGATGTACACACAAGGAAGGTGGTATTTTAATCAGCCTCTCAGCTCAGTTATTTCTAGCAGTGCACCAGTACAGACACTGTAAAAATACATCTGTCATCAGCATGGCAAATCTATCAAGTCAAAGAGCCAGTGCTCACACAGAGCTTGGAGGTTGTACTCAGCAATGTGCTAATGTCCATGGATGGTGGACCAGCACACTAACTTTGCCTGAAAACTGGATTACCAGTGTTAGACTAGAAGGGGAAGCTTTTACATACAAGTAAATTACAACTCCAAGCTCTTTACCTTTGGTAACTCCAGAAAACCCCCACAATACTAAACCTCCAAACAACACTAAAAATAATACACATAATTAAAATGCATTCAGTAATGTTTTCCTGGTTCCCTACAAAATCATAATTTCATGAAGGATGGTATGATTGCATATGTATCTGAAAGACAAATTCAAACAGCTTAAAATTCTACTGCAATGCACAGCAATTCTGAAATAATTATTTTCCATTTACAAACATTAGTACACATCAACATAATCAGTCTGTGCGTCATTATTACTTTAAAATGCCCAAGAGCCAAGCAAGGCACCTTCCAACACAGTCAAGCAGGAATTATTTGTACCCTGCAGTGCCTACAAATGTAGTGCAGACATGACCTAATGATGCTGGTTAGAAAGCAGTGGGGAGGGGATGAGTTCTCAAGTCTGAGCAGCAACCTGCAGGTTCTTGACCCAGACTCAGCCTTACAGTACTATAACAAGATCAATATTCATTCTAAATAAGACTGAGCAGTGTGCCAGACAATCTATTTTGGGTCTTGATCAAGTTATACCTCACTTGTCCTTTGAATTCAAAAGTCAGCCTTCAATGAAGCAAATGCAATTTAACCTTTTTTTTCCTGTCTGATTGAGTCCTGAAAGACTTCTAACACTTCATAAAACATTATTTTGTTGGTACCTACTATTAACTTCTGTATCCATGAATTTTAATATTGGCATGTGCGACCAGACAACATGCCTCTTGAAAATACTACTTTTTCTTTAAAGAGTGGCCTAACTCTCATAACTCTCAGAGTGCAAACTCAATGACTTTTACTGAAAGAGAAATTAGGTGGGAAAACACATCCTAAGCAAAGTTTAAAACTATATTATTTTACAGAGATTCAATCCATGGCAATGTGTTTCAAAATTTAAAAAATGGAAAAACATTACTAATACTGTAACCTATATACAATCAGCTTCATTTCAAGTTCTTGTGAAACCACAAAAGTAGAATGCATTCATAATAAACCCTTAAGTACAGCAGGACTAGAGTAACAGAAATAGTCTAAGGAAAAGCATCTTTTCATGTCCAGAATTAGGAAAAAAATGAAAATGTGCCTTACGTGTCAGGTGAAAAAGTCGGAAAGTTCAGGATCGGGGTTTTCATCTCTAACATCCTCTGGAAAATCCCTTCCAGCTAGAGTCTAAGAAAATAAGCTTACCTTCTGATGTTTGATAAAAGGATCTAACTTCTTTTGAATTCCTTTTGAAGATTATTTGTGGTTTCTCCAAATGTTATATTGTTATAGGATATATTGTTATCCTATATACTTAACTCTGATTTACTTCTTGTTGCAAAAATCCAAATTCTGTTTATTTTAACAGCATATTACTATTACTGAAATATCCCAGGAGAAAGAAATGGATTTAGATTTTCAAAGAAAATGATAAAAACAAAATCAAAGTCTTAAGCTCTAACATTTAAAAAAGTAAGAAAACAAAAATCCACCAGTTTATCATGTAAATGCTTTGAGTCACTTGCAAATTGCTGGAATTCATCTTAGATTTATTTGTGCTTGTGTCCTAAGAGAAGCAGTAATACTGCCAAGCTTGTTACACAAATTCAGTCCCATCACTGACACATCTTATTTCTAACGTTAGCTTCTTCTGTGACATGAGCAAGTTAGCAGGAAATGATGTATACCCAAAAACATCTTTCTCCTTCCAAAGCAGGAACAAGTTTTCTCCAGTGCATATTATTATGTGACTAAGAAGCAGCAATACAAATTTCAATTATAATCAACTACATAATTCCTGGAGATTTCAGAGGGACACTTTTGCCAATAAATAGCAAAGATAAAAATCCAAATTACTATAGGTGGAAAGCCTTGCATTTCATTTTCAATCCAACCATGTATTTTGGGGCTCTTAAAGCTCTACAAACATAGGGGATATCCTGCAGGGCTGCAGAAAGATACATCAAGGACCATCAGGAGTGGAGCTTCATAGATCACATGATTGAAAGGCAACACATTCAGTTGAAGATTTTCCTGAAGAATAAGAGAAGGAAAAAAAGAAAGATTGCACTAACAGAGGGGAGAAGATAGAAGTTACAAAGCCCAGGTGAGTGTGGTCATCTGTGGGAGTTTTGTTTAGTCTGCAGTCAGTGACCATGCATCAACCTGCAGCAGAAGGGTGAGGAACAGCAGCTCCTGGATATAGCATTCCCACCAGCCTTACTCAGAGCAAAGGGAGTCCCCAGGGGATATGAGAAGCTTAGCAAGAGGCTACATAAATACACATGCTTCTTTCAGCTCTACTGAAGACATGTTGGGGTTCCTCTCCTCCATCTCTAATGAGGAATGTGGTACTTGAATTATTATTAAAAACAACAACAAAAACCAAATTCTTTTAAGGGTAATTTATATAAAGGAAAGATTAGTATAGCTGATGCATATTTTATTGTATCCTAGCTGTCTCATATAAGAAACCTCTTGCTCTCACTGGCTTTCTCAAATTTAGTATACACACTTATCAACTGCTACATCAGGTTACTCATATCAGCAATGCACTGAGAATATATCTAATACAATGACACATCCATTCCCTCATTAGGAAAAAATGTAGATGCCAAAAAATTACATTTAATAGTTTTTTAGTCCCATATCCCATAGAATTACTAATTATATAGAAATAATCAAGACACAATTAAGAAAAAAAAATTATTTAAGGTGATACCACCTTTTGAAAATGCTTGCTGTAAAAAGCTTTAAAGTAATTCAACTCTTTGAGGGGCTCAATCCCAATGCCGGTCCCCACCTTTTTTTAAGCAGAATACCTCAAATTGAATATGCTTAAAGAACTCTTTCAAATCCTGCTACTATCTCCCTCTCTTCTATTTGACTCCTCCTTTACTTTGATCAGACACTCCTTCCTGCTTGATTCCCAAGCTCTTCCATAGCCTAGCTAAAAGCAAAAATGAGCTAGGAATGAAAGAAAACGCAAGACACTGCCCTGCAGAAGACAGCCAAACCCAAATAAAGCAAGCTTATTTTCTCTGCTTACTAAAAAGCAGAGAAAATAAGTGTGATTGACATATGGCAACTCAAAAAAGTCACTCAGAGTAGTGTTTACTGAATGACCCGTGGAAGACTGAAAGCTGACAGAAAACCAGGAAACATGTGGAAAAACAGAAGTTAACTCAGTTAGCAGTAGTTATGGATTTGACAGGCAGAGCACATAAGAATCCATTGTGTCATTCACATCTTTGATAAATGAAAGCAATTTCAGCACCACTCACATATAACAACAAGTATATTAAAAGAAAAAGAGTAAGTAAGCAACTTACAAAAAAATCACTATGATATAGTAAGCTTATGACTTTTCAGAAATGTGTTCTGCCCTGTGCTTAGCAAAATTTGCATTAAAAATGTATTTAGCACTTTTCCTGTTACATATATAGCACTAACAAAGTGTTTGCACATAGGAGGTTGAAAAGTTGACAGGTCTCAATAATAAATTAGCTGTGCTAACGTGTTAGCTAATGTTGCATTAAAATGTTCTCAATGACAATTTTTACAAGTGAACAAGAACACAAACATTTCTGTCATTCTCAAAACCAAGCAACCTTTCAGAACCACCATCATCATTGACAGTATATGATTGTTACTGCTAATGTAATTAGCATAATATAAAAAGTGACAAATCAAAATGAGACAGTAGAATGGCAAAAACTAGAACACTACATGAACTACCCCATATATAAAACCAGCAATTGAGTACTCTTGCAACAGACAAATTTTTATTCAAATAAATAAGACCTCAGCAGGTAGAAGGCAAAAAGCACAAATCAAAGAACACTTATTTTACCAGTATTCCTGACTAAAACTGTGATTTGTGCCCCTATAACATAGTTCTTTTACTTATATTCAAGATCTGGAAATTCCTTCAGCAGGCTTCTTTAAAACATTAAATAAACACAGAATTTGCAAATGTGTAAAATAATACATAATTTTGTAGTGCAACAAATTTAGGAGAAAGGTTTAGAACAAAGTTTTCTTAGGCATACTCTAATGTAAAGTCTGTAAATAATAACTGCATTACTATTACGAACTTATAAAGTTTACAAGATACTTACCAAGTCAGAGCTTTTACCTATTGCATATATGAATATATGCATTGTAAATCTGTAATCTGATCACAGAATCATTAATTTTAAAAACTGACCTCTATTTCCCTTGAAAAAATCTTTTATTTCATAATTGATCTAAAACTTTATTTAAGTTTTAGGCAAGCTTGGAGAAACACAATAATAAAGTTAGAAATGAAGTATTAAAAAACTTAAGACCTAATACTCTAGAAACTCCGAAAAACATTATTTTAAAATCAGGTATCACTACGAATTCTAACTATAAAAACGTTTTGTCCAAAAAGCAACTACTGCCTCAGTTTTAATAACATTTGTAAGTAGGGGGAATAGAGTTCTCTATTTGTACAAACATATACAATTCCAAGCCAGTATATCACTGAGCAAGAGGAGAACTAAAATCACCTCTGATTTTTTAGTGCTGATATCTGCCTCTCACCACTTGCAGATGATTTAGGATTTCCAGAATCAAGGCTCCACTGTAATCACTGGCTGATGTTCCTTTATGTTGATTAAGGACAGAAGCTGAGTAGCAGTTTTATCTGTGCTTTGTAGCACTGGGAGTGAAGAGATGAGGTAGCAGATGGATCAATCAAATATTAGACAGGATGGTTCAATGTGTGTCGGCTTCAGCAAATTATTAGTTAAACTAAAATAATACAGAATTTTAAAATATGAAACAATAAATTGTTATTGGGTTTTCCTTTTTGTAGTGAATTTGTATTTTAAGAACACCAAAAGACAGTTATTCTAAATAACCTAGATTAGGGCATCAAGCTTTTGATGAATCCTCACACAAGTTAGCAGCTGCTCTGATAGAAAATTGGATAGCTGAAACACCTTAGATCAGCTATGGCCAATCTTCCTCTTCTGGAACACACAAAGGTTGGCAAAGAAGCTCAAGTGCAAGTCTTGTAGTGAGTTCTAAAGCACATGGCTGGGAAAGTTGATGCAAAGAGTGGAGCTAATTCAAGTACTGTTGTGAAGGAGAAGACAGCTTGCCTTGAGACCTCGTCATCACTAACTTTGGCCCAAGCAACATCACCCCTCTTCTGCAAAAGGAGGTTACAGGGACAGCTAATGCCATTCCCAAACTGCAAATTTATCTCAGACTGAGATATAACAGCGGATGAGAGTCTTGGCCACACGAAGATTTGGTGCATACCACCCAAGGTTCAAAGGCAATTCCTGCATCCAAAGGCAATCCCACAATCCATGGTAGATAGAATAGTGCACTTAGAATAACAATTAGCTTTCCATATGATTGCAAACACAAAAAAAAGTTTGAGGAAGACAAAAGTATAAAGGTCCATTAAACAAAAAGCTTAAGAAAACCACTCTATTTTTTACTTTAAAAACACAGGCAGTCAAGAATTTGAAGAGGGAAATGTAGCTCCTAAGAGTCTAGAAAATCTGCATGTTAGAGTAGTGCATTCTCAGATTTTCTGAAGTCACTTCATAAAACATCAGAAGTCAACTTCTTCCAAACTTTGAGTGGCAGAAAATGCATACCTCGTACTGCAGAGATACTAAGTGGTGACTTTTGGTTTTGGTGTACTTTACTCTGACTACTTTGACCTGTAGGTGACAGAACTTCTGGGAGATATTTCCTTACAGAAACAGTTTTGGTTTTGCTAGGCTATTCTAAAATTAGAATAGTAATAACCTCCCCTGCCACAGTCACACACATATTCCAGAACCTTTAAACTTCATACTACTTCAATACAGGTACCTGAAAACAGTCCCAGTCTCACAGATGACAAATCAAACCCAGAAGAACTTAGTGATTTCTCTGAAACGAAAATAGAAGTAAATGAACCAGAAAGGATCACAATTCTTCATTTCCTGACTACAACCCAAGCATCATTACCCAGAAGCGAACAGTACACATTTTGCTTCTCCAATATTTTATGATGTTCATGCATTGATCACTGTGTTTGCTGATTGCTTGGACCAGGGACAGCTTACAAATGTTTTTTTTAATCTTGGTTTTCAGCTCTCCATGTATCAGTACAAAACAATTAAAATACAGTTTCTAAAGTAAAGGATATTTAGAGCTAAAAATCATTTCTCATCAAACCATTGTCTTATTTATTACAGTAGGAGTAAAAAAAGTGCTGTAACTCAATCTGTCATATCCTCTTCCAGAGGAAGACATAACATCAGTTCATGGATAAAAATTAGTCTGCCCTCTTTCATAAGTTATTTTCAAGTAGAAATCAAGACTTGGATGCAACTATGCTGTCCCCTCAGACTAACAGATCTGTCCCCTCAGATTTAAGGTCTGGACAAGAAGTTGGAAAACAAAACTATTTAATACTAAGTCAAATCCTAGGAGTGGGGAAAGTGTCTTCAAAAACTGATTCCCAGGTTCTTCTGTTGCTCTTAACTTCTAGCAACATCAACTAGCCCACCTCACATGTACAACCAAATAGGACAAATGCCTCCAACACTGTTTCAGTCAAGTGTATTCCTAAGACACTATCTTGGTAAAACAAAAAAAGTATGTAAAAAAATTTTAAATGGCTTGTACTTTGATTTGGAGGTTGGTGGGGTTTTTTCTTTGTTTGTTTCTGCTGTTTTGTTTTGGTTTTTTTCTTTCAAGTTAGGTAGGATTTATGAGGAACACATTTTCATTATTTCATGTACACATCTAAAAGAAACAAACATCTTAGTGGTTCAAGCTATATGCATAGCAAAGGCCTCAAGTATGAGGTATGGAAAACTGGTCCAAAGTATATTGAAAAATAGGTAAGTTAGGAAAACGAAGAAAGAATTGCACATACATGCACACAGATGATGCCTCATCAAATGAGAGAAATAATTGCTTCTCAACAGAAGATAAAATGCTTCTTGCCACAGCAGCCATTTTGAAATTTTTACTTGGAACATAGAACTGATGTTCTTTATTATGCCTTATGCACAGATATGTTCCTCAAGTACTCTCAGTCTTCTCCATCATTCAATTCTAAAGGTTCAGGAAATAAATGGATATCTCCTGAGGTTTTTCAAGAAAGTTTAATTTCTTCCTTTTTCCATCTGCACACGCTGCACCTCATTGTGTTAAAATATGCATTTTCTTCATCTGAAATTCTGTCTTTAAGTCACAGTCAGTGAAAGAGTTCTCTTGGAGAGCTGCATCTTTAGAGCATTATCAATAGTGTTGTAAATACAACAGTTCCAGTCTACTGTCTCTTCAGATACTAGACATCTAAATTCATGCTGCCATTTTCAAAAGACTATTGCATTTGCCTAGAATTTATTCTTATTTTCAACTGGTTCAAATGTTTCAGAAAGTATTAATATCTTTAAAGGGTTTATATATTAATATATTTTCTATTTTTCCTAGTTATGCGACAAGAAAAACAGGCAAAAACACACTCATGGAAAAAAAACACATTCTGAAAGTTATCTCACTCAGGATGCAGACAGTCCAAGAGAGGGAAGCCTTAGCAAACTACTTTCCAAAGCCCTGAAAAAGCTAATCTCAACAACACTCTAAGCTATGCCATTTACTGGGGACACTAGCTTTTCTGAAAAGATTGTGGAAGAAGCATAATTCCTTCTTAAATAGAGCTGGGAAATTATACGGTACCTACTAATAGCAATGCTGGATCAGATCTCAGGATGTGATAAAAGAGAAAGACACTCTAATGACATGCACATAGAGGGAAGGAATGCTATGAAAATAAAGACCATGGATATACTATTTTGCACACAGTTCAAGCCAATAATTGCACCATGACCCTTCTTAACCACGCTTATAAGATCTTCCAGCAAAATGCTTGGGTTCTGTAACAGCACTACTCAGAAAAAAGTACTTCTAACAATGGTCCTTGGGTAAGCAAGGAAAAGCTATTGCAGGACCAGATTTTCCTGAGATATCCCTCACATATTCATCATAACATATATACATAACATCCATCAGCACAGCTTTACTACAGCACCGTAGATGGAAGCATTTAAGAGAGGAAGAGGTCCCTGACAACTTAAAAGAGTGACAGCACGATCAGGAACATTGCTTCAGAATAGCCTTAATTAGGTTAAAAGTAGCCTTTATCTGTAATTTAGGAATAAATGGATTTAACACTGACTTCTTTCACCACAGAGACAGAAATTTAAGAGGACGTAACAAAAATAACATTTCCTTTACTTCCCCCCTCTAGTTTATTACATCCATCAGACAAATTAAAATAAAATGAAGGATAACTATACAGCAGGAATAAAGGCGGGAGAAAAAAATACTCAAACAGATGGGGAAGGGTTTAATATGTACAAAGACTGTCCAGATTATCAACCCACCCACTCTGAGGTTTTGCAATGTCTAAATTTTTGCTATTCTTAAGGAAGCAAACAGGTACGAGAATTTTCGTTCACAGCATGCTTCTATACAAGTTGGGGAAGTAAAATTGAAATAAAGTACCATCACTTCAAACAATTAATTAGAGGAAAACCAAAAAAAGAGGTGCTACGAGGCTACTTAATTCCTCCGCCCAGACAAATGTGTCAACCCCGGAAAAAGTCCAGGATCACCAAAGAATTTTTATTTTTGCTCTGTAATAATAACATGCAGTGCTTAAACTACTACAAATAAGAACAACAGTTGTTCTCGTAAAACAAATGAGTTTGAAGACCCTAAATGTAAATGTATGCTTACCTGGCTGAAACTAATGCTTTCCATTAAAATTCTAACTTGCAAGCCATGATGGCTGTGATTGCGAATCACTAGTGTTTCAGTCCTTAATTTGATAAGCATTCTGTCTTAACACACTCTTCTTTAACAAAAAAGTCACATGAAATGGCCATACACATTACTGAAAATTTACCACAGATTGCTAAAGAAGGAATACCAGAAAAAGTTGCCATTAAATATGCAATTAAATAGAAAACCAACTTATTTTAAATGTTAAGTCGCATTGCTAAGGAGTTATAAGAAAAATCCAACCTGTGTTACTATGCATGGGAATAATGTGAAGCAACAGCATCTTGGTCAGTATTACCTGTTCCCTGTATTCTCCTAATTCTTTTTGCATGGAAAATGCTTATTTGCAGTCAGTAACACATGAAGAGAATGTGTTCCTACAGCAAATGACATGGCAGACAGCATTTCAAATGGGTAATCGTGTTCCACTGCATCCAATGGGACAGTAGGCATTTCCCTGTAGCCCCCGTATTTCCAAGTGCAGTTCAAGGTCCCAGTACTTCCCTCTGCATTTTGCACTGTTTGGGTCCAACTTCACAACAGCTCAACTTTCCTTTGAAGCATTTCCACATCGGGGCTGTTTAAGAATGAAATCTGCTTGCCCTTAGGGCTTGATAGAGATAAAGGGCAAAATTCTGGCTCCATTTGAAGTCAGTGGGCAGTTTGCCATTTAATTCAATTGGTCTACTATTTCACAGTGACCTTAAGGGTACACCAAAAAGCTTGTACCCATGCATCCTGCCTTTGCTTGCAGGAAAGAGTGGTGGCATACATCAGCTCTTAAGAGTAATGTCTAGGTGGCAACTAGAATGCTTTTACTTTGAACATTCACATGAAGCTCACAAGCATTCACACAAAATTACAGAAGAGAACTGTAAATATTGATGCATCAACAAAGTTTATCTTCTGGTTGGGGCTCAAAAATTCATTTTAAAATTTAGAAGCTACAGAACAGGCACCTGAGAAAACATTCACTTTCACTTCGTTTAGATCCTTTCAAAGAAAAGGATGAAGCAAATCATATTTTATTTCACCACAAGAAGTCCCATGGTTTTTAATATTAACTGAAAAGTGGCTGTACCAGTGCCAGATCACAAATATCCCAGGAGAATAAGTAGGACATATTCCACATTACCACCCCAGCAACTAAACAAACTACAGTGGCATAGGGTTGGATGAACATATCAATTTGTGTATCACCACGGGCAGGTGCAAATCTGTAGAGAAGGTTTTATAAAAGCAATTAAGCAGTAAAAACAACAGCTCATCAGAAATTCTAACTATGGTACATAGAAAAGAATGTATTTTTAATCTATCAGCAGCTCAACAACTTACAATTACTTGTAATCAATTGCACTATCATTCACATCTTTAGAAAACAAGATTTAAATGCTCCCAAATACAAATCACACAAATTTACTTTTACAGGACTGTACAGCTAACGTGTGGAAGACCACTAATATTTTCCCGTGTTCTACTTCTCACACTCAAGTAAAGCCATCCATCCAGGAACAGATGCTGAGATGCTTCCATCTCTACTTTTTTCAATTCCCTCACATAAATAATAATCTCTTTCAAAGTTAAAAATACTCCTCTTCCTTCTCAGCTAATGTATATGGGTACTTCATATCCTTATTTAGAAGCTTGGCAAGAAACACTCAGGGAAACTGATTTTGCATAATGTCTCTCTCTTTCCTACTTTCAACATTCTGGCATAATATTAAAGACCAACTCAGTAAAGTCAACAGCCGAGTATTTGTGTTATGCACTGCTTTCTCAGTTTTTGACTAGAAATTACATCAGTAATCAATGCTTAGAAAAATTGTTCATACCATAAGCTTTTCCTCATACCCAAAATTTCAAAAATAAATAATAATAAAGCTGCAGTTAGTAATCCGTATCTTAAGACAGACATTGCAGTATTTGTACAGTCATTAAAAAACATGTTCCACTTATTTTCATCATGTAAAATGAAAATATATTCCATCACCGAAATGATAATACAACCTGGCTTCTCCTAGCTAGCCCAGGAGAGGGAAAAAGGGGACTGCTAATTAATCCAATTACTGACAGAGAAGCTATCAGGATGAGTACTTATCAGGTCAGGTTCAAAAACATATCAGAAGCAACAGTGTTAAAGAAACAGAAAAGAAAAATGAAAAAAGAAAAAAGCTCGCACTCCCTGTGCTGAGTAACACTATTAAATTCAGATGCAGGGTTGTGTTTAGGTTGGACAGGCCCCAACAGTAGAACAAAGTCAGTCTGTCTTAGTACCATAACCAAATTCTACAAGTTAACAGCTTTTCATGAAAAGCTGCCATTTCAAAATGTCAATCAAACCTGAATGTAAGTGGGAACTCCTGCAGAAATAACCAGCTGCAGGTTTGAAAAACATTTTTCACTGAAAGTGGAAACACAAAAGATGTTTGAATGAGATCTCTTTTCATTCCTGTAACAGTAGACGGTCATTTTCACAACATCAAGGACAAAAACACAAGACAAAATTGCAAATAATGTCTTGAAAGAACCATTTGCAGGGGTGATGAATGATTCAAGTTACAAATGACAGAATTATTGGCAAATGGAAACTCATTAATATGAAAAAAGCTTCTCTTATAAGACTGCAGTTTGCCTCCACTTTCTCTCATTGTATCTGAATGATTAGGTTGTATGTATTAATTTCATTGCATGTTTATTATTGGCTTTCCCACCTTGAGGCAGCAGCTTGCACTAAGATCATCCAATTTGCAGTGTAAGTCTTTTTAGGGGTTCACATGTTTAGTAAACAACGGAACTACTTTCAGTTAATAAAAAAGCAGATTCTAACAGAACAAAGTTAAAACTTATGATCTACCCACAGAGAGAACACAAGTTTTCCTATTCAGTTCTGGACATACAAAAATAAATAAATCATATTTTTTCAATAAACCAAGGGAAACTGTTATTATTTATACAAGCATACATTATAATGGAAAAGCAGCTTACCAGAATCACTTTGTCCACATTCTCCTTTCTAAAGAATATGGCATGAA
This sequence comes from Sturnus vulgaris, assembly GCF_052056855.1. Lineage (NCBI taxonomy): Eukaryota > Metazoa > Chordata > Aves > Passeriformes > Sturnidae > Sturnus > Sturnus vulgaris. The sequence goes on from NC_142245.1 coordinate 27,600,064, forward strand.
CAAAGCCACTTTCTCTGCCATCTGAAAGATGCATATCTTATCTGAAAATGAATCTGCTGTCCAAATATGGGCTATATCAATTTCTTATTCAACAATTGGACTGATATACCAGTGATTTGTTCCACAAATCTCCACTTTCAATGTCATGAAACAAATTTAGTCAAGAGGGAGATTTAGTGAAGAGTTAACTGGTGTATAAGACTCCCCTCTCCAAAAGGTAACACCTGCACTGTAGTATCATTATCCATTTTGCTTATTATAAACAAGTAATAAGAGAATAAATTGCACAGCAGATGAACACCTCAGCACATCTCAGAATTCAGAGAATTTAGAATTTAATGCAGCCATAGTGCCCTATATATATTTATCTCCTTCCAGCACGACTATCAGTATTATCATCACACAAATGCGAAAATGTTAACTCTTTTGAGTGACAACACCTACAAGTTATGCTTTCCACCAAACTGAAAACACATTTACAAGTTAAATAAATATCACAAATGAAGATGTGATGAAACAGCATAGTTACGTTAAATAGAATTGAATATACTTAAGAGACAAGAGTTGGAAATAACATATAATTCTTAAGCAGCATTCACTGAAAAATAAGATGCTACACAACATAAACTGAAACAACTTATCACTATAATATCACCGTACTGAGATCCAAGTTACATTATCCAACTTCACACTAAAGTACTGTTTTCTATAGAATACATTAATATCTGATATTCTCAATCTTCATATTGCACCAAATATACACACATTACACTGTAATAAGCATTTCTCTAGCTGCAGACTGCAGCACACTACCAGTTACCTTCGAATTTTTCCTTACAATCAAAGTTGGCTTCAGTAGAATCACAACAGAAATGTATCAATACTGCTCCCAACAAGAAGACAAAACATACAGCAAGATTTTTTTATCACTAAATCTTGTTCTTATCACTTTTTATCACCAACATTTGTTTTTAAGTAAGGTGGAGCAAACACTCAATTCTGAGGTTTTGGGGTGAATAATTAGCAATATGAAGAAATAGTTGAAGCAAGATTAATTTGATCATAAAATGCTGCTACCAAACCATTTAAAAACTGAGATAGAAAAAATAAAAGAAGGCAAGAATCAAACTGTGCCAAACCTAGTGCCTTAGCAAGCAGAGTGTTTTCGAACATTCTCAAAAGCATTTACTATTTACTTCAGGAAACAGCTTGCAAGTCAAAACATGCTGGAGATTTTTTTCATTTTGTTTTGCTTCGAGCTGCCAATTGTTAGTCAAGATTACTATTCATTTTACAGGAGTGTTAAGAATGCAAATGGTTAACAGTAGTATAAACTATATACTTGGTTTAAGTTTGAATGTCTAAAACTATTACACACTGCATTCATCTGCATTCCCTGTTTATGGGAATGAAATATGTAGTCATTTGAAGTCCACAATATGTATACTGTGTTTGTAATAACTGCAGATTTTACAAGCACATTATTCTTTCCATTAGGATTAAAACCTCACCGAATAGCAATTTGTGAAAGAATTCTAGCAGGGCCCTGAGCCCAGAACTCTGACCTCTGATGAGATGCTTGGCAGCAACAAACTCTAGGTCTAAGCAAAACATCTGGTTTGAGTTAGACTTCCTGAAAAAATAGCCCCTGTACTGGGGAAACTGGTATTCACTCAGCTTTGTCTATACACTTTGACTGACTGCAACACTGTTGCGGGGGGGTGTGAGGAAGAGAAAAAAATGCTTTGCCAGAATGCACGTCAATCACTGTAGACTTCTTGGTGGCCTCCGAAGAGCCAGGCACTTACACTAGGAGACACTGTACACGTTTGTTCAAGCTTCTTGGGATTTTTGCTATTGTACTCCATAGCTCAATGTTTTTTTTCAGAATTAGTGCCAATTCTGAATTATCTAATCCAAAACTACAGTCAAGAAAAAAATTTAAATTTTGCCTGAAGAAATAGTTTCTGCATATTCTTTTTAAACAATAAATGTTTGATCATCATTTTTCTTACAAATTTAGACAATCACTGTCATCATAAAATGAATGAGGATATTCCCAACAAAAACACAAACTCTTGCTGCCAAGATATTTGTAAGAACAGCAACAGCTTTTGGTTGGCTCCCAAGATTTTTCTTAGGCAACACATTGTTACATGCAGTACCTAGAGATAAGAATAGGACAGAAGGGTAACTTAAGAGAATACTGATACAGTGGAGCGGGTGTCCCGAGCCGCCAGCTCTCAGACCTGTAATCAGCAAAAGCTCCAGCAAGAAGGATAAGAAAAGGACAGAGCTGCCTCTCGCTTCTCATTTTCCTGAGATGGGAAGTACACCCTATCACAGGGTAGGTGTAAATGAAGAAATGCACAAGAATTGCAGGCTTGGCAAGAGCTGCACTTTGCTCAAGCTGGCAGCGCGGGTAAGGAGCACAAGAACAGCTTCGGCACGGTGGGCAGGACACAGCTTCGCTTATAGACAGGACTGTCAACAACTATGTAGCTAAACTGAATACACCAGATTTTTTTTTTTTTTTTTTTGCAGGACACTTTGTATTTTTAAGCATCATAGTGAAGTCTTTTTAAAGCAGTTTAGCCCTACTAATGAAACAGCCAGCAGTAGTTACTGAGACTTGTTACATTAATAGATACACAAAGCAGCATTAAATTCTTATATATGCTAGGGAAACTCAAGATAATTGAATTTGAAAACAGATAGAGAATTCAACAGAGATCTCTGTCAACACATTCATCAATGTTGCATATACACATACGTATGTATAAGAGGTGTGAAAAAATTTATCTATGCAAAACTTTACTTTGTACAGAGAAATTTACATTTAGGCACTATTAGTAGGACCTATTTCTATTAGTCGAATACTTTTTCTATACGCTGTCTACTTAATAAAACATATTGTGGTGAAAAAAGCATCTGAAAAATTATTTTCGTCTATCTACTGCTCTATTTTATACAATATTCTGTCATATGACTGTATATTGTTAATGTGCTCATAGTTTATTTTCTTCCTGTGATTGCTAATGCAATAATATTTTTATGCCTGTTCTAGCAGTAACTTTACACTGGAATTAAATGTCAATTTCTACTTTCCACCTCCAAAATTTTAAATTAAATGCCACTGATATCGACCCCCTGCATTCAGGCAAAATGCAGCCACCAACTCACAAAGGGACATTTATAAAATAAGCCCTGCTTGTTTGAACTGCAACACTGCCATCACTGGAGTTTCAGCTGGGAGACTTAAATAAATAAAAATAAACCAAAGTAATAAACACCATGTTTTATGGAGCTGCACAGAATTAAAAAAAAAAAAAAAAAAAAAAAAAAAAAAAAAAAAAAGGAGAAAAAAAAAAGAAAGGAAAAAGAAAGGAAAAAGAAAGAAAAGAGGTCCTCCTGGCAAACTTGAAATATTAGACTTTAAAAGCTGCCTCTCTCATTCTGGAAGACTTCTGGCCCTGGCGACTCAATGCCATTTATGAAGGACGCTCAGCTGTGGGCAGCAGGGCCACCCACACAAGTGCCCGTGATGCCCTTTGGAGTGGCAATGAGATGCCCTTCTGTCCATGACTATATAGAAAACAAAACAGCATTCCAAAGCAAGGCAACTTAGGAAATTTCTGTGTGCAAAAGGAGTAATGAATCCTACAGCTATCTCAAGCAACATGAGGTATGTGGAAAAACAGAGCTTCTTAGCCCAAGGCTTTGTAATATATAGTTATGTTCTCCATGGAACTAAATTTTTCTACTACTGATGGCATTCCAGTGGTCCTGTTATCCAAATGTAAGATATGAAACAGTTTTCTTTGCTTTTGAAAAAATAAATCACATATGTCCATAGACTTCAGTTTTCTGGAAGACTGAATATAATTTTAGAATCATCATCATCAGCTGGTTGACAGCAATAAAGACAACATTCACTTTAAATAACCCTGAATTATATACAGTTGAGTAAATGTGAATTTGTTTTGCTTTAAGGTCTTCCAAAGTTGAAGCCAACATGCTGAACAAAAATATTAAACTATCTATAACCCTGTGTCAACATATGATGCTACTGGGAATGGTAAGTGAATTAATTTTCCAAGGAAAATTAATTACTTATGACTTACAGTTGTAAAAGCAAACAACATAACTCTGGATAAGGGCACATTTAATTTCTGTTTGGAGTAGCGATTAAATTAATTTCATATAATTCATGGTATGTAATGGAAAGCAGAACAAAGATGAAATCTTAGACAATGACTGACACAGAAAAAAGTGTATATTTATGTTCCTGATACAAAAATAAAGGTCACAGATATTAATCACTGTCTAGTGAAACATGATTTTAGTTTCTAAAATGATTTTTTCAAAACTGTTTGTTAGGATAAGTGTTATTAGCAGGATAAAAATCTAAAAAGCAACAAATTACAAAACATCAGAGAAACTTGGCCTGCTACATTGTCTCAGTGAAAGGCTACAGTTTTCAGTGATGTCTGTTGAAGGACATAACTGTCACAAAATTATCATGAAGAATAGCAACACTAACTTAAGTTCCTCCTACATCAATTTAAGTTCATCTTCTTAGTCTTCAAGAAAATAAAAATTTGATCACAGGTCCAATATTAAAACAAATATTTACATTAACATATTATATGAATTTTATCAGTTACTTATATTTTATAGTAGACAGTCAATGAGAAAAATAAATTCATAACTAAAGTAAACATAGGAAAGAATTCTTGCAGCATTCCATAATTGGTATTTGTTCAAACTACATAAAAATAATTATTTTATGCATTTCATTGCAAAACATCAAGTTCTTACTTTATTTAATACCAACCAATCAAACCATATGTATTAGCAAACCATTTATGGTTTTAAAATTGCCACTTCTGTTCTCCTGCTGAACGAAAGCACAAATTTATTGCTGATTTCAGATTTTTGGGTATCAAATCAACAGCTGCTGTGCTATGAACTCACATGGAATCACTCAAAAACACAAGAGTATTTTTTCTTATGAGTCGAATATACTGTTAATTCATAAAACCAAAACAACAGATGCAACAGATGACCACTGCACAGCAAGCAGTGACTATGGAATTCCACCCACAAATAATATTTACATTTGCAATGTTTAAATTGGCCCCCCACACACATTCAAAGCAAGTGATTCACATCCCTACTGCCATTTTTACCTGACTTCACAAACTAAAGAGATGCTTTTTACTGTGTTAATAGTTTGAACAATTTTAGCATTATAATATTTGTATTAAAATCTGAATACAATTCATAACAGAACATCTTAGAAATTAACTTACTTCACATAAAAGTTGACTGAGCCTTAAACACAAACTCACAAACACAAACAGCTCATAATGAGTACAGGTAATGCCATAAGTAATCTGCAAGCTCTCCGGCTGTTTTTTACTGTAGTATTTTTAAGACTGTCTCAAAAATGCAAAGAACTTCAGTTGTGAAAATTTAACTGAAACCTAGATGAAAGGAGCTGAATAATTCTTCAGTGCTAAACTTGTGTAGTTTCACTTCAAGTTATTTAACACTTTAAATAACTTTAATAACTCTAAATAACTTTAAATGTAAACAGGAAACCCAACAGCATCTCAGACATTTCAGAAGCTGTTCAACCAAAATACTTTTACAAAGACAGACTTTAGCATCCTCTTTTCTGTTTCAGCTTTTAGACAACCAAGTTTTTCCAATCCCACTGCTGGATCCCACGCTCACAACTCCCATTTTGCTCCTCTTGCCACTTGGCTCCCCCATCAGAACTTTTTAAAAGTTTAATCTGCCTGAGTGGATCTTCCCTCAGGTGGCCCGCCTATGTTTGAATTAGCTCTGCCCAACTACATTTACAAAACTGAGGGGAAAAAAAACCCCAAACTGAAATAATAAACAGGCTTGCAGACAGAGTACATATATCCAGGTAATCCTGCTCATGACTTTCTACGTGCTGCTTTTATGGAGGTCTGGAAGTAAACAACCTTTACACCTATTTTTCACGAACAATAACACACAGCACTTTAACCCTATTACAGCACGAATCACAAGTCTGTTGTCATATGGTGACAAAAAACTTCCTAACAAACTTCTGCCAAGAGAACTGGTAATTAAGCAATCAGAAACAAACTGACAGGGAGGGCAAATCTGTCCAGCAGCTGTTTCCTATCAACACCCTTAGATCATCCCACCTCAGTACACCAATACTTCTGGAGCTTCCCTATTTTTCCTACAACCTCAGCAGCTCTGTAAAAGCGCACATATGCAGGTACAAACTCTTTAACAATAAATAGCAGCAGTGTGACAGGGGATTATTAGCAGTAATATCCAAAATTTACCTGCAGTTCAAGTTGCTTACAAAGGCACATCTCTGACAAGTTTTCAAATGCTGTCCACAGTGCATTTTTGGTGACAGCAGCAAAAGGAGATGCAGTCCACGGGCAGCTTCATGAGTGACATGTGCAGATGGGGTGATACTGCTGTGCTCTTGCACTCTTTGTAAATACACATGCACACATTTTCCTTCATTTCCTTAAAGGGACAGCATCTCACCTCACTGAGCTGGCATGTTTTCCTGGAGATGCCAGTAAATAGAATGTACTAGCTAAAATAACTAATAACACAACAGTGATTTCTTTCTACATCCTTTTGCTTTGTTGCAAATGGCTGTAATAGACTAGCAAAAGTTTATTGTGCTTTGCTGGCAGAACATTTGATTTCTCTTTGCCAGCCAGAGAATAGGTAGATGCAACCAGAGAGACTGCCAAGTTACAGGATATATAAACCACTCCTGGCAGTCAGCAGAACTGCTGCTGAAGATTAAATTACACAAACTTGCCAGAGGTGTAACTTACTTAGAAAGCATTCTTAAGTTTTGTGCACCTATTTCAGTGGGGTGGGGAAGCATCCAAAACATTATGGGGTTATTACCTCTCCCTGGCAAAGCTGTCTGCAAAGACTTGGCTCCCATTGGATGTCAGATGGTTTGGTTCACAGGGCTTCACTTTTCAAAATGAATAGCTCATAATTTACCCAAAAAATGATGCTGGGCAAAGAGCACATATGACTTTTTTTTGCTGCTTTCCTCACAGAGCTAGTATTTCATCACGACTACAGGAAAATTAAGGATTCCATAACTTGCTCAGTGCTAAAAATCCTGTACTAAGCACAAACCTATCCACCAGCCTACAAATCCATTTAAGTAATGAAATAAATACACCTTTTTCCTTACTGACAAGACACTGGGGTTTTGAACTGCTCTTAATATTTTATAGGTACAGCCACCAAACCCTGTCCCTAAAAAAGTTTTTGTGAACCTTAAAATCTTGAGTACTTCTCTCCCTCTTCCACAAATTTCAAAGCAAGAAATCCCTTGCAGTATGGAGCAAAAGCATTCAGCGACAATAATCTCTTTGCAGGAGACTACAGGTTCACAGGAGAGGTTTAAGTTTCCTTTGTTGAGGAGTAGAGCTAAGAGCACAGTGAAATACTATCTTGCATGTCCCTGTCTTTAAAGTCCCAGTGAGTTTATTCAGAGATGAGATTCAATACAGCAGCAGCCCAGAAGTTGTCCAGTTAGTTTTTTCTTTTTAATTTACAATAATGGCAACATATCCTTTAGCCTATTTTTAAAATTTATATAAGTATAGCCAGTTTCTTTCATTTCAGTCAGATTCCAGTCCACTAGCGTAACTCCTTTTACTAGGTTTTTTCAACTTAAGGTACATCCATGACCAACCAGCTGCCATATGCTGCCAAAAAGGAAAGATTTACATTTATTACTAAGCTGTTTGATTACTGCAAGATACACATAACTGAATATTGGTATTCTCACCCTTAGACTTTGCTTTGTTTAAGCAAAGGTTCTCTGTAGGCAACCACTTCAATTTAAGTACAGAAAACCATAAACAAGCTCATGAAATTCCAGTGTTATCCAAGGAGGTTCATTCTTTGCTGAACTGTGTGTGTATATTCAGTATAGTAATACAGAAGGAATGCTGAAGCCTTTTGTACACAGGCTGTTCAACTGGATGTTGAAACCTGCAACCTACAATTCTGACCAGCAAACAACATTCCTGCTGAACTCTGTTTCCACAGGAGCTATGTGAATCACACGAAATAAAGCACTGCTCACCTAATAAGATGCCCCATTTTCTTAACCAGGAATGTAAGTTGAAAACCCATACAAATTTGTTTTAATAAGATTAATACCACAAGCTCAAGTTTAAGGCTGTTTTGACAATTCCACCTCAGAGGTTTAAAAAAAGACACTCTTGAACATCATGTCATTATACTCTCACATCATACACGAGTGGTTCTTCTATGCTATCCAAGTAACACACCTAACTACTCATATACTCTATGGGTCAATCAAGAAACCCCCCCAAAATAAAGAAAGTGAATAAATTCCTTAAATATTCCGTGAAAAACACACTCTCTTGGAAAAACTGGAAAAACAATCAGCTCCAGTGCTTTGCTCCACGCTATTAAACAGAAGCGTACTACATGAAGAAGATATAACCAAAATCAGATACCAAGAAGGATACAAAGTCTCATATATTTCACAATTAAAAACTGTGTATCTATTCTATGGAAAAAATAAGATAAAGGTTTTCTCAAAACAAACACTGATTCTTTGTGATGACTAATGTTTGGATTCTGACAACTCATTTGCAAGCAGAAACTACTTCACAGTTTTGTTGGGTTTTTTTTGTTAGAAGCTTTCTACTTAAACACAAATTTTCAAGTTTCCATTACTAGAGAAACAATACAACATTTGCTTTACCCAAACAAAGCTACCAATTTCTGTTTGCTGGGCTTTTGTAAGAACAGGCTAACAAATACCTGCAGTGCAAGGGATGAGCCAGATTCTGTTGCAGTAAAGACAATAGAAATAACGCAGAGTTTTTCACCCCACAGCTGAATCAGGCTGACCCAACTGTACCTGGTTTACACCTAGAGGTCTCCTCTTTTGATCCTGTATTTTTAAGATGTAGCTACAGTTCAGCTCTCAGCCATCTCCATTGCATCAAATATAGTCAGATCGTCTCAAGCAAATAATATGCATGATGGGTGTTCACTACAGGAATACAATTTTAAGTAGCACTGCTGTCAGAAGAGACAACCCTCACAACAGGAGGGTTAACAGCTCTCCTGTTGCAGAGGGACTAGCTGGAGGTAAAGAAAAATAAATCTCAGCATATTCAGTGACGATGCCTTCCACAGACATCTTTTGAGGGAGGAAGACAACAAAAGAATGCAACAAACGAGAAGGCTACCTGCAATTTCAGACACATGCAGGAGAGGCCAGTAACATCCTTCCACCACTGTCTATCAGTTGCCCCTCACTGGCCCTGAGACAAGGAAGGAAGGACCCAGACAAGGATGGCTTGTGACAGCAGACAGCATTCTACACAGACTTCCAGGAGAAAGAAAAAAGTTCCCTCCTTTCCAGCTGAGACACAACCTCCAGCGAGATGTCTCACTATTAACTAGCTGCCTGTGGATTTTAAAGTGGTTTCTATCTGCAATGCCATAATTAAGAGAACTAGTCCAACTAAAGAGAAAGTATCTAATTAAAAACATTCTCTAAAGCTGCACTGTCATTTACCAAAACATACCCATCTTTGTGGGGAAAAACTCTATCAAATTGCAACTAAAACAATAACATGTCCTGCAGGTAATAATCAAATGCAAAACCAATGCACTCCAACAACTAGAGGACCATGGAAAGGAACACGGACAAGAGGGACAAAAAAAGACATTTTCAGATTCAGTTATCAGACACCCTGATTTGGTTTTATGGAATGTTCCTTTGATCAGGACCTCACAGCATTATACAGAAAACAAAACAAGAATTAGCTCAATCTTTTTTTTTTTTCTTGAGAATACTTAAAAGTATTCTTCACAGATCTAATTTATTTGGCACAAAATGTTCCAGATACATCTGTAATCAAGTTTTGCCCTGCTTCAGAGGTCACAGAACTACATATATTAACCCTTACATTCTTTTAGGATGCTAATTTTCCAGCCATGTTCAACAGCGAAGATGGTACCACCTAAAAATAGATTAGGAACAGATTTTTGGATTCCCAAAATTATAAAGACCAAATAGGATGCTGCTTTTTCAACACCAGACATCATATACATTTTTTAATATTACACAGAATTTGTCAAAAATTCTAATCCTACAACACAGATCACATATTTTGTTCATAGGCTACAGATGAGTTTGACCTCCATCTATCTCTTTCTCTAGAGGTTACTGGTTTACTGGTATTTTTTAGGATCCAGATATTTTGTACATCAAATGAACATCAAAAGACCAGCCAAACTTAACACATTACTTTAGCTCTATTTCTCATTTCTCTGCCTCATAACACAGATACAGATTTTGATGTTTTATAAGTATATTAATTCCCCTCTTTACTATGATTTAAGTTTACGCTTTGTGCTGCTTCGCTTACCTCTGAAAAGTTGGGTTTTTATTTGAGAGTCAAGATTTTTTGTCTTCTTGTTAATTTTCTTTGCTCTGAAATTCAATTCCCTAACCATAACCTTTGTGAAGCAGCTTTATTCTCAGCTCTTATCTGTATCTTCCAAGATCATTACAACTGCAATGGTAATTCATCACCAAAATTCAGTGTACAGTATAATAAAGTCTTGAGCCACTAGCTGCTTCTCCCTGAATAGAAATTTAGCTTTGAACTGGTATGGGGAAGTGACAAGGCAAATATATTCTGTATCAGGCAGAATCTGGGCATCATCTTCATGTTCAACTACAGAAGAAATCATACTAATATGGCCTGAAGGTGATAAATTAATTTTGGCTAGGTTCCTGTCTGGAAGGAAAGAACAATTTTCCTAATGAGATAAAGATGATGGAAGACAAGGACCTTTAGGCAATTGGAATTTAGTCTGAGAGAGGCTCTAATAAATCAGGTTGTGCTTCTCTTTGTTTAAGGAAATACCTGTTAGGAGATCTGGGGACTGTTTATTTTTCTCTGACAAACCTGATTTTCTTGGCAGTGCACAAACTCAGAATCATAAATTGAAATGAGAATAAAAGCAGGTGGCCAAGTTCAAGTTTCAAATTTTTTTTCATCTAAAATAAGTAAACAAATCCCAGCTGATGGGACTCAATTTACACAGATCTCCTGCTACTTGGGAACTTGCAATTCCATATCCAAAGTATCCCCACCCAGGTGAGCAGATTTGCTTGGAAAAGTTGAATTAGAAAAACTAGAGAACACAAATATTCTCACAAACATGCACACTAAATAGCAAGAGATCAGATGGGAGGGATCCAGAATCCCATGGAGGCAGCAACTGGAGAAGATGCAGCCCCTTCACTCATCTCTCTTTGTGTGGCACACACTCCACAGACTTTGGGCAAGCTCATATTGTGAGCAGTGTATTTAGTACATGATCACTTCACTTTGCTGTAACACTGCTATCATTGCTGATAGCAGCAGAGCACCTCCTGCCCAAGAGGGTCACTCAGCTGAACACAAATTGTTACTGTACCAGAGTTGCATTACAAAAGCTACAGCCTTCATCAGGCAGATTCTGCTTCACCAGTCTCTTACTTCAACCTCTGAGAAAGGACAGAAATTATTGTCTCTGCCACTGGCTTTTAAGCAGAGTAGTTTGGGACTTGTGGCTATCCTAAACTAACAGAGGCCATGTCCCAAGCCAGTCAGGCTGCTGTGAAGGCAGCTGCCCCAGCTCCACTCCCTCGCAAGCTGTGCACTGCTGCCCCTCTGTTATGCCAACCCAGGACATCATGTAGTCATTACCAACACCTCTAAAAGATTGGGGCACTTGGGTAGGAGTAATAGAAAAGGCAAGATCATCCCCTCAGGGAGTTCAATCAAAACACAGTGAGTGTGCAACCATCCCTGGAGAAACCACCATGTCGCTTGTGCTATAGGGCTTCCGTGGCCATGGGCAGCCCCACAGCCGCAGCCCGCCTCTGCCTAATTGCTGACAGACTAATCACTATCCCTCTTTCAGAACAGGAATGCCAAAACCTGGATTTGTCAGATTCTTAAATATCAATTTCGGGGTGTTTAAGAAAGGAAAGGTCATATTTAAATGCCAGGTTTAAAGTTACAATAGGCTAAGAAAGCAACTACCTCTGTGAAAAGACTGTTGTATTTCTGATCTAGACTGCACTGTGTATTTCCCCACAGAAATTAATAAAAAGCTACAGCCAGCATTTAGATTATAAATTAAAATGTAATAAAACCTTTCAAGTTGCCTTCGATATTATAAAATTCTTTACCTGAAATATTCCTTATCTGAGGAACTATATCAGCCATTACTCCCTGTAATAACAAAACAGCTTTTTCCATACCTGTCTTCTGAGACACCAGCGAGTGGCTGTCTCTCTAAAAGGAAGACAAGACAGAAAAGCTTAATTGCTCTTCTCCTCTCATTGCCTTCCTGTGCCACAAGAGAGCTGTTATGCCCAAAGGGCAGCAGACCTACTGACTTTGTTTTCAAGAGTTTGCCTTCAGTAATATCACATTAAGATCCAGCACTTGAGAAATGAATGTATCTTTGAACGAACACACTATAGCTTCTGTGGTGATTCTTAGGAATTCCAGCAGTGTATCTACCTCAGAGATTTATTCAAACCATGAGAAGAATTAAAAATGCATATATTTGGGAATGAATAATATTTGAGGTCTACCTCTATCCTAGGCTTCTAGGATTTATTTCTCCAAAACTTTTCATCTAACCAATTTGGACAATAACAAACAACACAGTTGGGCATTTACTCACAACACACCTGTTGTGGATCAAGAACCTCCTCTGGAAGGGCCAGGAACATGGCTCTTACCTTGCTCTCAATGAATGAAAAGTAAATTACACCAGCAGCAGTCTCTGAGTATTGTTCATTGCAACATTCTACTCATAGTATAATGATCCCAAAACCCTAAGACCACCAACAATTCCATGTCTTTTTGCCTTAGATGTACGCTCGTACAATGACCACATGGGCCACAGAAGAGGGTGTGCATTTAAATCAGTATTTTCTAAACATAGCAATGCAAGCTCCTAGTACTTAAGAATTCACAGTATACTGTAAATGGTAAAATATTCTATCTTGGTACTACTGTTTTAAAAAAAATCAATCAACTTCTCTAAATGTTGACATAGCTTTTCAAGGTTCTTTTTTCTTTTTAATATGTCTTTCCTTAAGGCAAGGATGAACAAAAATCTGTATCACTTCTCATTATTTTTGTTTCAACATATCACTGCTACTGTTATAAATTAAAGCCATGGGTCTCCATAAGTAAGGAAACCAACTACACTTCAGACTGAAGCTCTTCTTTTTGCCAGATGACCGACCACACCTATATTTATAGCTGCCATCATTAAAGCACATTTCTACTGAAATCTGGATACATATGTTAAAGAAATCTACAGTGTTTCAGCCCTTCAATACAATATCTTTCAAAGGATATGGTATAATTGATACCAGAAGATTATTTAAGTTAGATTTACCAATACGTTTGCAGTTAGCAAGCAACATGAATAAATTCTATCATCTGTGGTAATACAAGTAGGACTTATAAAAGCAGTTCTGAATTCTACTTTAACCAACTAAAATGCTGACCTCAGTTCTGTAAAAACAAAACAGGACATACATTTCCTGCAAGATTTTCGTAACACCTTCTCTTTGCCACCTTGGCAGCAAGGGATTCTAGGCTGCTAATTGCATTCTATCCCATTAACACTGATAAGCTGACCTGAAAGAACAGATCCAGACAGTTCTGTGCTTTCTCTTCTGAATTCTGCTGTAGTCTTTCAAATTTACTCACATTCTATAGTTTCAAAAATATAGAGAAAAGTACATGCCATATTTTCTGGATCATTTTCTTTTTTTTGCTTCTTTATTTGGTGAGACTTAAGCACATACATAAATGCTTTCCTGATTCAATGCCAATATGCTATAAAATGACAATAACTTATGTACCACTTTTTAACATAATGCTCTTTGTAAAGAAACTTGGAAAGTAAAAGTTTTTTCTCAAAAATAACCTACAAAAAGGATAAAAAAGTCACAATTGTCAAACATTTTCCAATTCAGCTTCACTAAATGAAAAACTTCAAAACAAACCCTTTTATTACAAACTTCTAAGAAGGAATGCACCTAATAGTACTAATTAATGGCTTGTAAATGGAGGATCAATATCTCATTGTATTTTACACAAAGAGCTAAAACCCCATTGCTGTAACAATACAGAAAAAGAGAAAGCTTTACAGATCAGGTTACCAGTCTGATTTGATGTTTTTAATAGACTATACATCTGGCTACAGCCATTTCAGAGTCTCAATCACAAGCATTAAAAGTAGAAATTTAAAAAACGGCAGTTTATGACTTTTAAGTATTTACTATCATTCCATCAACTCTGAGAATGTCTTTTAAAGGAGACATAACTAACTAGTTGAGAAATATCAAGCAGCATTTTGGTGTTGCTCTATATCATGACAGATAACTTAGATGAAATGATAGGTATTATCTTACCTGATACATTCCAACTCCTAGGTGTTTGGGCTCAATTTTCACTAGCTCAGCTAATGGGTCCTGGACACGTCTAGCTATGGAAACTGAAAAACAGAATTAGAAAACAGCTATCACTTTTCTCTGAAAAACCTGAACCATGTAATTGTTTTAGCTAAGGTGTTTTGGGGGTTTTTTACATCTTCTATGCATTTAATTTTTTTAAAACCTGGAAATAATTAATAATATATAGAATATATAGAATCCTTTTTCATTGTTAGATGAGGAAATCACATGTACATTAATCAAACTTTCTATTTGAATAATTCTAGCAAAGACCTAGGGACATTTTAAACTGTAATCATGACATTTAAAAAGTTTTTCTGAGCCACAGAGTTAATAAATAAAACTGTACACTATATTTTTCCGTTGTACCCATACTTAACACATATGTAACATTTAACATTCAACTCTGTAAAACCTTTAACCTGAAATGACAGACATGAAGAAACAAACATAAAAAAAATAACAGATTATCTGCAAACAGACTTATTTATCTAATACAGTATTTCCTAAGGTATGTATCATATAATTATATATTCATCTAATTCAACCATCAAATCCAGTGTTCACTCTGAAAATGTTTCTTGGACTTCACTTATCTAAGCTGCACACCAAAACACATCAATTTGCAATCTGTCAGTCTTACAACCACATTTAGAAAAACAAAAACAATTTCCAACATTTCTGATTCCATTAAGAACATATGGGAAGAATCTTTGGTCTTCTAAATCCATATGTTGGATCAAGACTGCATTTTTGAAGGCTGTATTTATTGATGAACCATTTGCTTACCAAAATCTCAGCAGAAAAAGCATATTTCCAAACATCAATTCATAAACTTGGTCTGATTCTGCAGATCTTAGGTAGTATTCAGTATTTGCAACTGTGCTCCCTCCCATATATATGAAACTAGAAGAGTTCTTTCTATTTTACCAGAATTACATCTGCAAATTATTTTTGCCTCCTGATTTAAGACAAAACAGATTAGCTAGTTAGCAGCTCTTAGAACATTCATTCTAGCTAGTAATTCTAGCTAGAAGTAAACATTAACAAAAACCAATGTTTAGAGGTATTCCAAAAATCTTTCCAAATAAGAAATCCCACAAGAATCCCACAGAAGCCCAAAAGAAAAAAAAAAAAAAAAACAAACAAGAAAACACAAGCATCTCAATTCAATAAAAATTAAAAACAAAACAAACCCCATAAAAAAAACCAAAAAACAAAAAACAAAACAAAAACCCACAAACATAACAACGCCCAACCTTGTTGCCAAGGCTGTTTTTTCTACGACATGCACCTGTGCAAGAATAAGAAAAGTGTGACAAAAAAAGCTGTGGGCCTTTAAAAGCTATGTCCAGAATCAACCCCACAGGGTACCAGTCATTTCAACAGTGTCTTACATTTAAATACATCTTTAAGCAAATCAGGAGAGGGTTAGAGGAAGAACAGACAGGCTTCTAGAGTAAATAGATACATATATGCACAATGGTTTGGTCACAATGCTAAAACAGGAATACTGGAAGTATCTCCAGTGTTCACCAGCTGATTTCACACATACACACATGTATGAAAACATGAACATGCCTATAATTATATGTATAAAATAACCTATAAGTCCTTTTACTGCATCACAGAAGTAATGCATTCATTCACAGAGGTGTTTAGGTTGAATACACCTCAGGAGAACACAGACTGCTTTGCCCAACACTCCTGCTGAAACAGGGTTTGCTACAGCAGGCTGCCCCAGATCATGTCCAGCTGCATGGAGACTTCACAACCTGTCTGGTCAACCCATTCCAGTGTTGCACCACTCTAATAATAGCTAAATGTTTTCTTGGGTCCAGATTGAATTTGCTGTGTTCCAGTCTGTGCCCATTGCCTCTTGTACTAATAGTGGGCTCTGCTGAGAGGATCTGCTGCTCCATTCCACATTCTCTCCCATCAGGTACTTACAACCCTTTTTAAGGTCCCTCTGAGCCTCCTCCAGGCTGAGCATTTCCAGTTTTCTTGGTTTTCCCTTGTATAGAAGGTGCCCCAGTCCTTAATCATCCTTGCAGCCTAATTTAAACAGCAACCATGACTGCTGTAGGGTGTTAAAGCCTTCACAGCATTTCAGAAAACGACTTTACTAAACCTTTGTACTTGAAGCCAGAACAGTAGCCAGAGATATGCAGACTCCTGAAACCACAACTGCAAAGTTTATCAATTAAATGCTGCACTAGAGACTTCACTTTTAAAGATTTGCACTGTTAAATGCACAGTTAACATGAAGTTCACTGCTCGGTCATGCAAGACTTTTCATATCCTTTAATATCCATTTTAACATGCTGACAAAGGCAGTTTGCTAGCTAGGCTCAGAAAGCACTGTGCTGGTGACATCTGATATGCCTGCTTCTCTGATAGGGAAGTTCTGAATTCAAAGACAATCACCTATGCCTTCTTGTAAAAATAAAAAAAAAAACCACAAAAGGTTCATCAGTGTAAGTATACCAGTTATCACTTACACAAATATAGCTCACTGCAGAAATGCTTTCCTATAACAATAATTCATATTAATTACTTGAAAATACTAGTCACCCACCACCTAACAAACAAAGTGAAACAGAACACTAATGAAAGTAGTATTGATCCAACCAGAAAACACTCACAATGATGTACTTCTGAATGCACTGATGCCTATGCATAGAGACTATATTTGTCCTTCAGCAACCATCATTAAACTTAACTTCTTTAATACCTATACAGTGTTCTAGAGATTTCTTTTAGTTCTACCTAATGACAAAATGTATTTCAAAAGTTACATTTTAGATAAGCTGAGAACAAATACCTCTTACTGTCTACATCTCCTTTCATTATATCTCTTAAAACCAGACAACTATATGGATAGGTTGATACAGGAATTTTCCAAGCACAACTTTCTCTTGGGAATCTTCAATTAAAAAGAAAAATATAGACTCTTTCTGTCATATTAGCTTGGTTGACAATGCTGTCATATCCCTAGGAGGCTTCCAGTGGAGGCGTAGGACCTGATCCAGCAAAGCACTTCAGCACAGATGCATGTCAGAATTCCCACTGGAACGAGCAAAACTATTCACACGCATAAAGTTACACAGACATTTAAGTGCTTTCCTGGATCAGGCCTAATAGCTACAATATCGAAGCAGGAAGATCAACTAACAGTCAGTTACACAATTAAGGGATGTAGCTCCTAGGGTCAATACCAGCAGGATAGCTGACCTGCCGAATTCCCACTAAAGCCACGGTTTCACTCCAGAACTTTTCCAATTAATACATAAAAGAGAGCAAAGTAAGAAAAAAATTCAGTGAAGATCAACATCTACTGCCTCTTGCACAGGCAAACTCATTTATTTTTTCTGGAGTAATTGCACACTGCAATAGATGGATCTTTTTGGGGACAATGAGGCTCCACACCGGCCATTTGATCCAAGTGGCTGGAGTCTCACAACACAGGCAGAAAAGTTATCTAAGAAATCATGAAGACTCTGCAGAAGTGCAAGGTCTACTACCATGGAGCAGAGACAGTAAAACCTGATGGTCTGGCATTTTCTTCTTAAAAACTAAATCAAGACTATAAAATTTGTTTTTAATTTTCAACTTTTTTACACTGGGTACATTTTAGAAGCCATGCATTTTTAGAAAATTAACAATGAAACAGTTAATGCATTCTTACTTCTGCAGATATTAAGGTATTCTTCACTTTTGCCCAAGTGAAAAAACATTTAATTACATTATGGCATGCAGTGCAAAATGAGAAAATCAGATTTCTCAAAAGTTATCAGCACAACCAAACATGAAAAGTTTGAGAGATACTAAAGATTAAAAGATTACTAGATTAGAGATTATTAGAGATTAAAATATGCTAGTCTAAGTAAAATGTGAAAAAAAATCCCTAACATCAGGATGACATGACCCTCTATTAGAAAATCATCACAATACTTGCATACCCCATAAATGCAAAGCTTGGAGTTGTGAATTAGGATGAAAATATTATTGCAACACTTGGAAAGGTAGTAACATACTGTGCTGCCTTTCAACAAATTTATGTAAAATTTTATCACTTGAAGGGACAGAATGGTGTAGGTGGTCCTCTGACTTCAGTGTAGATGCACTTAAAATCCAAGTGCAATAAGAAATAAAGATTACAGCAAGCATATTTACTGTAATCCTGTCTTGTCGTTAGGTAGGACATATTCTGCCATTTCATTAAAAAGCAATTTAACTGCGTGGAAGTCTCAATTCACTCCATACTTTGGTTATTTGACAAGACAAACCTAGCAGACAGTAATATCAGTGATGAAGATGCCAGTGTTGTGGGCAAAAAATCATCCCTGAGAGTTGCTTGCACAGCTCATGCCCATCTCTGTGCCTGATCTTGACAGAAAGTGAGGAATTACATCAAAATGTTTTGTTTCCTAATGGCTAATAAGCAGATATGCCCTCATGAACTAGCAAACATACCTAATTACGTGGCTACTCCTGTCTTAAAGATCAACTCATTAATTTCAAACGAAAAAAATTAAAATTAAGACTATTTTCTTCAAGTGTACATCACATAACTTTGTTTCTCTAGGAACTTCCACAGCAAGCAATAGCATTTTTCACACAAATCACAAAAGGAGAGTTTTCACTCAGGAATGCTGATAATAGTTTTCAGGCTAAATCTTTTCAGACTGAAGACAGGAAGAACTTTCCACAGTGAAGGGCCAAAACAACAGCAGCCTTACTATTTCTCTGCATGGTATCTATACAAGGGCCATGTCAGCTGCCAGCCCTAAAGAAACAGAATTAGTGCTAACTTCTTTGGCTACCTGCCTCCCCTCAGTAATGGGACAGGTCTAAAAACAACCACTAAGACCCAAATCAGATATGCAGACTATTTAGGGTACAAGGGCAGCTGGAAATCTTGTCAACTAGATGAAATTTATTATGGTTTCAAGTATTGTGCCCACTTTGAGGGCAGGCTGCCAACTTCTGTGTTCATACAATTGCATATTGAAATGTTCTCTTTTTGCATTGCTTTACGTAAGAGCCACACCATAAAGCAAGAGCTTAGATAAGGAAAGAGTGAAAATGAGGAATGCTTATGGGTAGAAGAACAAAAACGTTTCAATTTATTTCAGTTACAGTGGCATTCAAATGCTGCTTAACACTGTAAGTAGAAAAATTATTTTGGCCAAAAGTCCAAGATGATGGCATTCCTCCTTTTAAATACATCTTCACATAAGGATAAAAATGTGTCCAAGTCAATAACTGTGACAGCTTAGCTGCCCCACATGAGTAGGAGCATTTGTTTTGTGCTTTGAAAAAATGTGAAGCTTCCAGATGTGAAGGCAGTAGATAGTTTTATAAATGCTTTACAAATAAATATATGGCAACAACAAGCTATTAAGCCATGATTACTTCAATTTTGTAATAAATGAGAACATTTTGTATCTTTATTATAAAACTTTATCATTCCATTCTTGCTGAGACATGCTATTATAACATCCAAGTAACTCACCCACCCTCCTATTTTAAATTAATCTTCGCACCTCAAAAGTCTGTGTTGAAACTTCAATGTCAACGAAACAAAAAAAATAAGGTAATCAGGGACTAACTCACAAATGCATAAGTAATTACTGTCAATACATCATACCAGAGTTGATATGGAAACATTACAACTTTTTAAATCCTTTTATAAAGCCTATTATTGTGTTCAAGATCAATTACTCTCTGTAAGTATCTGCAATAATGTTTACCCAGTGATCGATTGTTCAGGTTTCCTGAGTTCTGGAAGCTTTCTATCCTGTTGACCTGAATTTCACCCTCCTTGCAAAGGATACAGTGAAACGTACAGTAGTCTTTTCATTAAGCATTCTTTCTCAGTAGGTCAGGATTTGTGACACAGTTTTGAATCCTCATATATCTTCTTGGTGGGTTTAAAGTACTCAATTTATTTTAAGCAACTGTTCAACAGCTGCATTTCATCCAAAGCTCTTCTGTAGCAAGTGAGCAGGTTTTTGTTTTAAAAAGGTTACATTTTAGTTTACTTTTAACTCCATAAAACTGATAATCTGTTATTTGCCTAAGATTAATGAAATAATGAACGACAATATTCTACTTATTTATTACAAAAAAAATCTTTAAAAGAGATGGGTTGAATACAACAAGAAAATTAGAAATATGTTTAAAGAGAAAACTTCAACAAGTCAATATTACAATGCAGCTTTTTAAAGTCAACAATTTTTCTTAGAAACACCCTCAAAAACATTTTTCTCAAGCATTAGTAATTTCTGTATCACAGAATAGGATCCATTTTTATCCAAGATGAGATAAGGGACATATAATCATTTAACTGCAACCTGATGTGATTTTTCTGTCAGGGATGAGTTAATCTCAGAAGATGGTATAAACTCCGGAAAAACTTTTCCCCATCTGTTCAGCATAAAAGGTAGGTATCATCAATATCCTTTGCACACTGACACTGCTGATACTAACTGCATCAATATGCCATTAATTACTGTTACTACTAAAAGTAAAAAATTACTTCAAGTTCTAATCTTGCAAGAGCTAGTCATCTGTATATTAACCTTTTTTAAGTGACCAGAATGTACTTTCCTATGCCGGTAGTAAGAAAAGCAGCTTTAGCAAATAAGACATCCAATGCCAGTATTAAAAGGAAACCAAAACTCCTTGAATTGAAGAGCATCGTGGTCCTGGATGCTTTTTATGCTAAGGGAAAGGGGCTTGACCAGAGCATATAAAACCTGCAGGTAGCAGGAGATTAAACTCCTCTATTCCAGCCCACTCCTGAGCTCTACAGCTTTAGTGGAAATACAGTGCCAGTAAGCAGGATATTAATGATTATACACCACCTCTTCCACATACCCTGAAGTTTACACACGTTAAAAAACACCAGATTCTTGTCTAGAACAACAAGAAAACTACAAGACTATAAAAATCCCTAAAATCGGTGCAAAAACCCATTCAGGATTGTGCTACTGGTTTGGGGAAATTTAAGCCCATTTGTCTATTTCCCCATATCCTGGTGCAGGCACATCTTCATGCCCAACTGGGAGAGGCTCAGTCATTTCCAGACTATCTGCCGTTAGGGACTGGCTCCTTATTTCCTACAGAACCCACAGATTTCCTATAATTTCTGTTTAAACTGTAGAGCCTACCCCACACCTCGAGATAAGCTTCTGCTCAATATTAGGAACTGGGTCCTATGGGGAGACAGGTAACAAGACTCTCTTGTTCCTATTACCAATTACTATATTACCATCATTAATTAAGAATTAATTATTGTTATTATTATTTTAGTTTATTAATACTACTGTCATTAACATGTCCTATCTTTAACACCTTAGTGCTGTTCACCACCCTTTTCACTTCTAACCACTGCATGTTCATCACTATAGTGTGGTTCTCTGTTCTCCATCCTTCCAAAAGTAAAATAAAACTCATTTTTAAATGCTACAGAATATAACAGATGAGAGATGAAGTATGATTTCATGTCGTACTGCTCTAATTACACACCAACCAACTACACATTGGGCTGAAAAAATGTTTTAATGCATGAGAATTCAGTGCTTACTTTCCCTTCAGAAAGCTTGTGGAACTTTCACCAATTCTCTCCAACTAGCTGTAGAAGAAATCTTCCACTCAGACAGCAGTGTGAACGTTTAACCGTAGGACTAAATAAAATAATAAAGTTTTTGAAAAATGACCTTCTCTCCTGAATAGCCAAAGGGGAGCAGTGCTCTTTGAAGAAGATGAAGAAATTAGCTCAAGTAGACATCCAGGCACTATGTCCCACACATCTAATCATCAAATTGTTTTACTTTCCTTAAGATAAAGTCAAAAGAAATTACATTTTTTCCAATCTCTACCTTCTACTTGCTGGCCAGTATGACAGCTCTGAACTCTATGTCTCTAACAGGACCCCAGGGAATGAAACCCCGTAGCATAACAGTCTGAAAGTCCTAACAAGCCCTCAAAGCCTACAAGGCTTTCTTTTGCAAGGAAAAGTGCAAGTGGTGTGCTGAACTTTGAGCGTACAATAATGCAATGTGTTCTGCCCTGTGGAGAGGAGACAAGCAGATGGGATTTGACAATGCTAAGGCAAGCTGTGCTGTGTGACCTTTGGCTCCCTCAGATTCTTCCTTATCCTCAGAATACATCCCTTAGAAACAACACAGTTTTCATACTGGCTCATACCTGTGCATGCAGCATGACACGTGTTTGCCCTGTTAGTTTTCCAAATCTTCAAAAAAGTAGCTCTAGGGAATATTTTATCTACCTTTGCTGCTTTCCTAACTTGGTGACACAACTATGTGACCTTGACAGAGCCCCAGTCCTTCATGTCCAAGAGGAAAACGCACATTTCATAGAGCTGTTGCATTAGACAAGGCCAGGCATGTTGGGTTTTTTTCAGCATCTGAACACAGAATTGCAAATTAAAAATCAAGTGTGTATGATTGCATAAGGTATGACAATAAAATAGAAAGGCTTAGCAGGAGATCTCTTCTGACAAGTGGTTACACAAACATGGTATCTGAAAAAACATCCCTTTCTCCCCATTATTTTACTTTTTAAGTAGTGAAAGAAAGAAAAGATTGCTTATTTGTTAGAGCAATCATCTCAAAAGGAAAGGTAATTCATCAATTTAATGAAATGAAGACATTTCTCATTTATATAACAGAGTGAATATTGAAACAAGAGTAAAATCCCAGCATGACTACTGCTTCATAGCAATTCTCTACCATCAAGCCACTGTTTCACTAGAGTGCATCAGTTTCCTCTGATTCTTAGTTATTAAGCAACATTCATTTCATTATGGTATCCAAGAGGTGGAGAGGCAGCTGAGGAAAAAAATTCTTTGTGAACATAAGCCAAACAATTAGTACATCCTTTATCTTCCTTATACTATGGACAACAAAACCTCCACTAGCTGGCCATACCTTAAAAAGTTCTCTGGCATCCAGAAATTACATAAATTACATGTTCCTGTGTCACAATCCTTCAACACGAGTTACATGTGCTTATACTTTCTATATTCTTCACCTGTTCCTCCACAGTCCTCCCCTTTTGTCTAGCCAAACTTGCTCAAACCAACAAGCATTTGCAACAAGGGGGTGTAGAAGTGGAGAAGCACTGAGAGAAAAAAAAAAGCCTAGAAGAGTGTACATGTTGACACCTCTACTGACATCCTTCATTTCTTATCCCATAAAGCTTATTTTTATTAGGAATACAGGTCTGCACAACAAAATAAAACCTTAGGCAAAACTATACAGAATAGGATGGAAGTAAAACAATGGCATCTTGTAAAATCGCTGAATTCCAGGATTCACAGGCCCAGTGACAGCAACTAAACTCGGGCTGGCATGGACTGTCACAGAGCTCATCTGTCTGAGTGAGGAATGCCCGTCACTACTGAGTTTAACTTTTTTTTTTCTACAAAGAATACCACACCAAGACAGTCATCTCATGTGCTCTGACAATGAAAGGTAACTAATGGCAAGTAAATTATTGTTAAACCTGCAAGGTAAAGTACCATGCCCAGTAAACTGTTACTTACAACTGCTTCTAAGGAAAACTTGCATCCAGGCTTTGCATTGAAAAAAAGGCACAAATAAATCACAATCACAGAGACCCGGAAAAATCCAGGAGATTTTAGAGGAATGGTCAAGTGCATAATTTTTACTTGAAGCTGCCATGAATAAAAACTAACCAACGGCTAAACACGAAGTGATGCACTGATGCTAGATCAGAAAATAAATAAATTTAAAAAACAAACAAAAAATAAAAACAAACAGAAGAAACAAATGAACAGAACAACCAAAAAAATACGAATCTGACAGCTTTATGAAAAGTCCACCAAATAAAACTTTTTATCTGCTTCTTCAAGAGGGTGGCCAGAGGACACATGCCAGGGCAGAAATAGAACTGCAGTCATCCACTCAGCCTCACAGCTCCCTCATTACCAGTTCCTCATTGCAGCCTCAGAGCTGGCAGTCACAGAGCCTTGGTAGAGCATATATGAATAAACTTCACAAAGGTGATCAACGTTTCCAGCCTGCAAGGTATTCTTTTCATGGTCTCCATTCTTGCTTACAAGATCTCCCACCCCAAATCTCAAGTGTGTCCTTGGGCACAGCTTTGGAGAAGAACTCAAGGAAGCCTTGCACTCCCTTCTCTGTCAGACTGCAATCCTATCGCAGCTTCATCCAAAGCCCCCCATTACTGAACTCCAGTGGCTTGCTCTCTAGGCAGAGCCCTCCTAATCTGCTGCAGCTGAACTTCCTCAGCCTATCAAGTAGGAAATCCCTTTATTGCTCTGGCCTGTAAGCCTCTTATCTCCTAATTCTGTGAGGCTGAGAAATAGCTGTTCTGCTCATTAATCCTACAATGACTGTCAGAAGGGGATATATACCTTCTCACTCTACTCAAACACAAGTAACTAGGTTTCATCAAGTTCTTTACTATCTACTTAGCTGAGTCTCACTCCACAAGATTTCATAGGAAATGCCATAGAAGTACAGCAGCTTCTGCACTTTAGAAGTGTCCTGAATACTTCATGAAAGTTGTAAAAACTCTATTTCATTCTCCATACTGTAGATAACAGAAAATTGCTTAAAAAAAGAGCAAAAAGATATTTTTTCCTTTTTTTTTTTTTTTAAAAAGCAAGTGCAATTTTGGCTAAAAGTACTACTGCATGGATGATTATTAAGACTTTCCTCTACAGTTTGTATATACACCATTGGTATAAAAAGAGTTATTTCTCAATCATTTATTACAAACTCGTGTCATCCATGACCTTCAAAGACAGCTCAAAGCAAAAGAAAAACAACCCAGTTGAGACCTTGGATTAACTAATACCTTTAATGAGCGCCCTCAAGAAATGCTGAAGGTTGCTAGTTTTCCCCTATATAGGACACTCAGCCAAGGAGAAACTATTAAGCTAATTTTTTCATCAGGACTGATACCTTCTATTTCTCTGTATAAAGCAAAAACTGACTACAAACAGTTGCTGAATACCACTGCAAATATTACAGAGATGAGAAAGTTTTCATATAACATGTATTTAATATTTTAAATTTATGTACCCAACAGACAAACACAGGTCTGTGTCATTCAAAAAACCTTCTATAAAGTTTTGTTGAGAAAAATGTTGAAGTGGCAAATAGCGTTAAGATCACAGATATCTCACGTCAGCTGTACCTTTTATTTTAACTATAAATGTCACACTTCATCATGCAGCTGTCAGCTTCCTTTAATGTACTAAATGCTATCATGTAAGCACAGAATCTGACATGATGTAACACAACAATTAAAATAAAACGCAAGTCAGCTTTGACACAATGTCACTTTTCTGTATGCTGCAAATTAAAGGAAAATTGAAACTACACAAGTAAGCTAGTCAAGAAAAAAGTCTGAAAAAGCCTCAAACATCAGTTCATGTTTCTCTCTAACGTTATGTCCCGTTTTTATATTCAACTTCAAGAAAACATCCATAGCTTTAGCAGAGCTGATGACAAATTGACACCAAAAGGTGTCAGGAATAAAGCCTAAAACTTCTAGAATACCTTGATTATAACATTGCTCTAGCTGTCAGTTTCATAATAGCCAACATCCATGGAACTAAGCAATTATTTTTCAATTTCTATGCTACCCTTTTTCAATTTCTATCCACTCTGTGGAACTGCTCTGGCATGTTAAAATTGCTGATGCTTTTAAAACCAGATGCAACAGCACTTAAATTAAGCCTGAAGAAAATCCTAGTAATAATGGAGCAATTATAAACTCTAAGTAATTAATATTTGAATTGATTATGTATTAAAAATTTGGTTTTAATTTACTGTATTTAATGCACAACACTAAATACAAGTGTCTGGAATGTCGAAAAATGAATTTTGGAGAAAATGAGGAGTATGTACATCTGGAAAGGCATAATGTTAATAACTAGATTTCCTCCCTTTGAGTATTTTTTGCTCATTTACATCAACTTTAAACCTATATTTAATACATCAGCACCATAAAAAATTGTAGCCCAAGGGACAGATAGTGCTATCTGTCACAAATACAGAAATGTCACATGCCTAACATTTGCTCTGGCCATACCATGACACATTTAAAACCTGTGTGGCTCAGGGAAGAAATAATCACAATGGAGTCTGTTCACAGGCAGGGAAAAGGGAGTCAAGCAAAAAAGTTAGAGACCCCTGCTGCAAATGGAAGGGCTGATATAGACATTCCAAGAATAGTCCTGTAAAAACATTCACTGAAACATCAAGTTAACACTTTACTCTTTGTGGAAGTAAGAGGAAAGGGAAACATGGAATTCTATAAAGTTTTACCCCTGAATACCATGTCAGAATTCTTATCTGCTGATCTATACCCTCCAAAAGATTTCCAGGCCAGTAACCTGCTAGAAAAAACATTAAATTTAAGAATATTATAATTTTGACTGGAAAAGTTCTATATAGAAGTGCTGCTGCATTTTCCAATATGCTATATTTGATTGAGCATGACAGCAAACTGTAGAAAAACTAAGAAGAAAAAAAAAACCTGAAGAAAATGAAAACAAATACCGTAAGACAATTAAAAATACATAAGTGAAGTAATACAAAAATAACCTCAAACCTGCCCTTACAGCTGTCTCTGAATAAAACAAATCCATGAGTAGAATTTGGACAGGGACAGAGTGGCTAGGAATCTGATCTTTAAAGACTACTCTTTAACCAAACACTGAAAATTATAATAGTGGCAACACTTTCACATTTCCAATCGCTGTGTTACACCTCAGTGACATTTATGCTGAAGTAGATAACTTTCTAAAAATAACTTTCTAAACGTATTTCTTGAAAACTGTATTCAGCTACTTAAAGACTCCAGTGATCACTACAAATGCACACCTTTAAATTATCTGTTCTAGTTTTACAATGGTTTTCCAGCCCTTGAATGGTTTAATTATTGCTAGATATTTATGTACACACTGAGAAGAGGGAAGGTAAAGCCCCTGTGGGCACGTACATGTGCAACCATGAAAGTTCATGCAATCATTGGTTCTGTTCAGTGCTATAAATTCTCCTGTACCAGCCTGTTGAAGGAATACATCCACAAGGATCTTTACGTTACAGGCATTAGTAGAAGGTCATGTAATTCATTTGCACGCCTAGGACTTCAACTGTGAAATCACAGAAGAATTAAAGTTTAGAAACAAAAGATCCAAAACTTTTTTCTACTTTTGGCTATTATTTCATTTAATAATATAAATAAAACAGTCAGAGAACTGAGACTTGAGCTCCATGTTGAAATGTGATAAAATTAAATGCTCTTCATACCTGCACTTCTTAGGTTAGGGTCTAGGTCTGGCATTTCCTTGGACGCTTCTGGACTGACACTGTAGATTGATGCTCCCGCTTCATTGGCAATGCTGAAAAATAAAATGGCAAATATGTAAAACAGCACACAACTGAGCAATACAAGTGAGCGACTTTGCAAGTGACTGAAGTGACTATTTAGACTTTTTTCAAAGCCTCAGGTTCTGAATAAACCAAATGCTTACAAAAGCAAGACAGTACAAAGGAAAATAGTTCAATTTCAGCTAAAACACTCCTCCCTGACCTGCAACATTCATTCTTTATCAATTCTGGCCTTGTAAATACACATATGATCTCAGTCCCTGTCTCAATCTTTACAAGCGGAGAGAAAATGAATACAAGAAACAAGTGTTACCAGAAGTAAATAGGCAAGCCAGCTTCCATAAACAAAACTAAACCTACCTGACAATTTCATTAAAAACACATACATTCTAAAATCTAACATTCAAGTATCACTTGAATCCAAGCCATGAGTGTGCACACACACATTGCCTCAAGCCAGCTGCCCTAAAACACTCATAAAGCCCCAAGCTGATACAGACTGAGGCACAGAGCTGCAGCTCCCTTCTCAGCAGCATTCAATATCGTCTTCTCCCAGCTCTCACCGCCATCCCCAAAGAAAAACAGATTTCTTGTCTTCAGGAACTAAAACTACAGTTCATGTATCTACCATACACCTCAAACTCATTCTGTAATGATGATAAACTCAGCAATTCAAATCAAACACATAATTAAAAGCACCTCAAGTGCTCTAGTTCCACTCCAGAGAAAACTGCAATCAAGTATTCACAAATTCTGACACCACTGAATCAACAGTATATTTCTTCAAATAACTTGAAGAGAACTGGAATTTCAGGTTGATAATTATGGCATCATATAGCTACTGCACTGGAGGTTAATACCATCAGTTTCAGAGCTATTTTTACTTTTACTATTCCACTTTTAAAATAACCTAATCTTTGCCATAAGGAGAGAAACCACAGACTTTAAGAAACAGACCTTTCAGCAAAAAACTATAATTTTACTTTATATTGTTTTAAAATTGGACTATAAATTTTCCTTTTAGGAACATTTATTAGGTCAAATTTTTAAATAAAGAAACTGATACCTAGAAGCCCCTCCCTTTAAAAAAAGCTGGAGAACAGCTCAGAGGTTAAATATATTCCCATTCAATGTTCCAAGCACAGTAACAGAAAATAGTGCAAAATGCAAACACAAAAGGTAAGAATTTTTTTTTAGAGATTCCCCTCTTCCCCAGGCAAAACTGGAATTTGGTGGACTGCTGTTCACACAAGTCAGATTTTAAAGTTATCCCAAACTCTAAAGAACAGTAATACAAACAGACTGGAACTTTCAATAAATATAGAGAATAAAGTCCTGTTATCTTTAAAATTAATTCAACGCCAGACCCATTGAAACAGAGCAAAAAAAAACCCCTCAGAACGGGGCAAGTGAAAATGAAACTATTAGATGATCTTTTCAAAAAGATTCAATATTACGAGCACTCCTTCACTATAAATGACATTCATAAAACATTCCCATCACAGCGCTCAGAAACAAGATCGTATCACAAAAACCTAACTGCTGAACATAAAGATGTTGACAGAAGACTCATAAAACTGATTTCTCTGATGAACGAGTAATTTAAAGAACAATGCAGCAGAACGTATTTCTTAACCTGTTCACACCTTATAAAGGCAGCATCTGGCAAGTGCTCCCTTTCTGGATATTGCTTCCAAAAAACCACACATGAGCACACACTTCTAACAGCTTTTCACTAATCTCTCTTCAATCTTCGTATTCCAACAGATCCCAAACATTAGCCCACGTGCAATTTTTAAATCTAATACACTGATAATACTGAGTAATATAATTTTAGATTAAAAAAAAAAAAATCGGTGATTTGCAGTCATTTTTATAGTGTTGTACTATGAACTGTACTACTAAACACAGCCTATTGCTTGATCCTCTCCTGGTATCTTCTGCAGAGAAAAAACTGACGTGACCTTGATGGGAATTTTAACACACTCGACATTTTAATGCTTCTCATTAATACTACACTGATGATTTGCAGAAGCAGAAGGACTGCACTAATACTGCCATTGTATGGTAATATGTGACTTGTGCCAAATTTTAAGGTAGGCAGTACAAAAACTCCTTGCTAAAATGAGTAAATAAAATTAAAACTCAGGGTAGGAGACAGACATTTGGAAAAAAGCTTATTTCCTCTCCTCAAGAGTAAAAACATTTATACGCTGGGGTGAGGAGAAGGGGGGAAGCCAAGTAAAAAATTATCTCAAGAAAGAGAACAAGATATAAAAAGCACCTTCAGAAGCAGCATTCACTGGATACTTGAGATCCACTCTGAGATGGTTTAGTATATGCATGCAGTTATTCTGTGAAGTATTTGGTGTAGCAGATGTGGAAAAGGGGAGCAAGAATTTCCACTCACGTAGAACCTCACACTGCTCTGCCCAAGACAGCAAAAGCCAGACATTAAATAAATCTTTTACCCAGATTAAACGCATAAAGCCACACACTCCAAAGAAGCCATCCTCTGGTTCATTCAACAACAGTCAATCAAACTTTTACAGAACTATTAGTGGCTATCACATGGTTTGATATGGCTACAGTGAGACGGTTACTAATGTGACAGTGGCACACAGAATACTGAAACATTTAGCTTGGTGAAAATACTAAGATTACAAGCTCCAGGGATTGTCAGCAGTTGTTCTGGATTTTACCTTCTGACTAGACAGGAGACAGTCACCTCGGCACACTGACATTTCATATGCTTTCCAGATTCCCATAATTCTCTTGAAAAGGAGGATGGCTTTATAGACAATTTAAGCTAATTTAACATTGCTAAATTCTCTAAATAATGTCTTTCAAATAGTGTATATATATTTTATGTCAGGGCACATTAGAAGAAAAACAAACATGCTCAAATGAGTAGGCAATAGAAACTTACTCTAAACACTGTTCTTCAATCTCCTCTTCCCATTTCTATAATGGATAAAATTCCCAAAAGAGTAAAAAAATAAAAAACTTCATAAGAGCTGGTGAAATTGTATTTAAATCCTGTAAAACTTCAGAATTTATTTCTATTTTGACTTTTTAAGTCACTTAGTAGATGAAACCAAAAGAATTGGCCCCATAATGAGACCCTCATTATTGTGTGTTCCTTAAAAGGAAAGATTGGGAACAAATCTAAATAGTGAAAACAGCTTTAGCAAAAAATTATTTTGCTTTTTAATGTCAGTATGTAGTGGATAAATAAGCACATGGTTATGATATGATACTATATGCTTCTAAGACCTGAATGAACAAATTTAATGAACTTATTTGAATTAACAAAAAAGCAGGTTAAGGATTTGGGACTATGCCTCCGTACTGTGCTTCCCACATCAGCCACCCTACAGATAAGGGGTTTTTCCTCAGCATCGATATCCAATTTTTAAAAATTAATAGTGCCCGAACCACAAAGCTACTACACCACATTACAGTGTTTTCTTTTCAATTGTTCAAACTGGCTTGTTGCATATGAACTAAGTTTTCCTGAACGGGACCCATCTCGTTCACAGTTGTTAGGACACATTTTAAGTAGCTAAGGCAACATTAAATGTATTCCACCAGCACCACCTGGTGGGCCCTCAGCTTTTTGCTAGAGAGCACGCCACCTATACCGTAAATACTTTAAGGAGCCTTTTAACATTTACTAAAGCAAGTTGTTTTCTTACTCAGCTTAAATAAGCATTATCTATTTGATCTGAAAAGATTATTTGATTTTGAAAACATTCAGATTTTCCATCTCCGAATTTCCACAGGAAAAAGAACGTAAAAAAAGAAAATCTA
Organism: Sturnus vulgaris; assembly: GCF_052056855.1. Classification (NCBI taxonomy): domain Eukaryota; kingdom Metazoa; phylum Chordata; class Aves; order Passeriformes; family Sturnidae; genus Sturnus; species Sturnus vulgaris. The sequence goes on from NC_142245.1 coordinate 27,631,897, forward strand.
AGAATACTTACAATTTACTCTTTTTTAAGTTCAAAGCTATTACATAACTACAAAAATGCATAAAGATTACATATAACCAGCTAGTTAACAACAGTGGTTTAAATAAATTACAATTTTTAAAACTTGCAAGTTTCTTAGGTAGTAAGTTTTCGCTGTAAACCTTTTCAAAGCTATGTAAAACATCTAATGTATGTATAACAAAGAAAAGATGTATCAGGCTAGACATTTGTGGGTTTAAAGATGAATGCACCTTCCTGTCATCTCCATGCACCTTACCAACATTTCAGACTTCTATATTACATTGAGGTCATTTCCCTACAATCAAATGCAACACTGGATTATTAACCTACAGAGAAACAAAAAGCAACTTTATCCAACTTCACATAACTTGCTACCCCTACAACGTCCAAATCCATGATCTACAACTTCAATCCTTTAAAATAACATTTTAAGAAACAACACCAGTACAATGAAGAGTCTGGTGTTTACTACTTGGAAGAAAATCCTGGTCACTCTAAAAGCTAAGGGGATGTCAACCTCAAAATGAGCCAAGATTTTCATATTTGGCCATAAAACTATGATGTGACAGAAAAACTCCCTTCACAATCATAATTTAGTAATTGTGGCTAATTCCTCTAACTCAACTTTTTACATATTTGTTGATAAATATATTGTTCATAAACTTCTGCCTACAAAAGCCAGAGTCTCCCATGAAGTACAACAGTAAAAAAACACTCAAAGGTTTATTCAGTGTTAGTTACAAGAATAACTGGGTTATGAATCACCCAAGACAGGAAAAAAAATGAAAATGAATGAAACACAAAAAATTCAAAATAAAATGAAATAAAATTACAAAATACTCTCTAAAAAGAACGCTGCATTTAGGCACTCAGCTGGAATGTATCAAGCTTGAATTATGTGGACAGATGTTATGATTAAAACCAACTAAGAAGGGGCAGGGAAGACTTAATTAAGCACATACTCAAAAGAAGATTGGGCTACTTCATGAATGAGAAACCCATTGGGCCTTACTGAAAACACACAAGTCATAGACTCTTCAGGAACTAGTTAACACCCAAAAGGGTTGAGAGTTACACTATGGAAATAGGATGCCTGCACCTGCTGTTATATGTCTCCCTGCACACCCATTTTTGATGACAACCACCTAGGGGAGGTTGAAAAAGCTCTTCACAGGAAACAGCAAGCTCCTCGTTTGCATTTTGACTTGTCTTGCTCTTTCTGCTCCTGCCAAGCAGGACACTGCACAAGCAACTTGAGCGGCCCCCTCAACTCCTCATGGTTACCAAAGGCAGAGCTGCCTGCCCCTCCTACAACTCGTGTTTGGGCACACAAATACTCCAGCACCTCCGTGCTGTGCACAGCACAATTCCTTCTGCTGTGCCGGTGACTGTGGCCAGCTGGAGCCTGCAGCACAGCATAGGCTGGGCTGTGATTTGTGCAGCCACACGTGCTTTGCCACAGGAACAACAGGATACCAGGACTGACAGACCCTGGCTCTGAAAACAGCTATGCCATTGCTTTTTTTCATATGAGGAAAACAAATCATGGAAGTGCAAGATTAAAAGTTTTGGTATATACAGAATAATGTATTGAAAAAATAAAAAGGCCAAAGATTTTAAAAAGCCTGTTCATTCTGACAGATGACATAAAATTCATAATCTAGTGTTGCCCCATCACCAATAAAGTAGCAATATAACAAAGGAAGATGTTAGGAAACTTACATTCTGTAAGTTTCCATAGAAAATAGTAGGTGAATTTCTGCTTACAACTAGCATTTTGAAGTCAGAACAAAAAAAAGTCAGTTTCTACCGATGTATGAATTTATTCTGTATTTTAAGAAGTGTACTAGAAATTATGCCATGCAAAGAAAGGAATTTGCTCTTGACTAACTCAATCTACTTTGCAAAGTAAAACTAACTACATTATTTCATACCAAGGACTCTGTTTTGCAGCAGATTACAACACAGAATAACATCGCCTCTTTCAGTTACAAACCCTACATTTGAAACAGCTTACTAACCTCACAGCAGGGACTTAATAAATAAGCACCTTATCAAGCAGCTGCTGAAGTGACAGAAGTTCAAGGCAATCATCCTTTCATTAGGAATTATTTCTCTCCTGTTCAGCCACAAATGATGTTTAGCATCAGTTAAGCTGATGGCTTTCCTGGTAGACAGCATAGATCTTTAGAATCTACTCAAGAAGACAGAATTAGGCCTGTTTCAATCCATTTTTAGCAAGATACTCTAATCAGTGCTGGTATTGTTGCTTCAGATCATTAAAAACTACTTCTCTTAAAATAACACTTAGTCTTAGAATGATACTGTGTTTCCCAGTTTTTCTAGTATGCTTATGCAAAACTAAACTTCCCTACAGTATCAAAGTACATTCTTTCAGGTGAAGAACAACATACAAAATTTAATGGTTTGAAATATCAAATTATACTAGTTTGAGAACAGATAAAATGCAAGAATTCCTCAATGTCTGTTTACAAGAAAACTCCCTGTCAAGTCCAAAATCAAGAACTAGTTACCATACTAAACTAAAGCTAAGTGTAGAGCTCCAGTCTGGAATCCTTTATTCAGCTGTGTATGAACCATGCCCTCAGCACATCCCAGTAAAGGGAAGAATGATCAGATATCTGTCTTCATCTTGTCTGAAAACGATGACATTTTCCAGTAAGAAAAGGGTCCAAATGGCAGGTGTCAAAGAGCTTTAGCTTCACACGTGGTGCTAGGAGGCAGAAAAAACAAGAGTAGCGTGTGGCCATGTCAGAGCTGCACAGAAGCTGCCGTACAAGCGCATATCTGAAAAGAGCAAACCTCAGAGCCTGTTAAATCAATCTAGTGCCAGATGTTGTTATCAGAACAAAACTGGTGCTGTGGATTCATCCCCAGAAGAAATACACGTCCCAAGTCTGCAGTGAAAAGTGAAAGACCTAGGGTGGCATGTCTCAAGACTGAAGGTGACAGTCACCTGTGACTGCCTCCACCACTTCCATTGACAGTTTCAGAAAACAAGGGCTGTCATTGCTCATAAAGCAGCTGGAGTTGAAAACTCCTTTCTGCTCTTGTACGAGCTTTAAAATCTGAGCTTCAGAATCCACTTCCAAGTTAACCATCCAATTAAAAAGCAATTCATTTTTACTTTATACAGTGTAGTACAGTAGCAACTTCAGAGAAAATTTAGCTACTGCTCATCTCCTTGCTGCAGTAATGCCAAGGAAAGAAATTGTGACAATATGGATAATGTTGCAGAATCAATATGACCTTAATGCAAGAGGAAAAGTTTAACTCGAAAGAAGCACATTTTATGCGATTACCATGCAACAGCAGCAATTCTAAGCAGTATAAATGAAAAATGGTTGTATTCAAATATATTCAAAAGTTACCTATCTATAATCAATTATCACTTAAAGAAAGAAAATTAAAAAAAGGCTTTAGGACTGACATAGGAAATGAAACCCCCTAGAGTCCACCTCTAAAATATAACAGGTGTGGAAGTGTATGCTCTTGATGAATATACTTGCAATTTCAAAACCAATCATGCCAGTGCTCAGCAGTTTTGCACAACTAAATTATCCCAGTGAATTCAGAGGAACCAACTGTACATACAGCATTAAAAAAATGTAGCCAAACACTGACAGGATTTTACCCAACCTGTTTTTACCCAGGAGAGAAGCACCAAGAGACAAAGAAACACAACCAACTTTGGCAGTCAGGCTTCAAAAAGAAGAGAAACACTAGGTGATTTTAAACACTTACATTTCATAGGTTTATAGACAATCTTGAAATGAAATCACCTAGATGCACATTAGAAACACGGCATAGTCCAAAAAGATGATGATGCTCCCCAAACTGTTCCCCATCGACAGGGTCAATAAGCAGCCTTTTTTAGCCCCTGTCCCTCACAGTTCTCAAGCACCTGGTGGAGACGACAAGCTTGACTCAAACCATGAAACACAGTAAACCAAAGGAATCTGCAAGTTCCAGAGCAGAAGGCTGTCACCAACACTGTCCTGCCAGCAGCTGCTTCTCAGCTCAGCCAAGCAGAAACCCCTGAAGTGATAGCACATGGCAAAAGCTGGTGTTTCACCTAGTCCATTTCCAGCCACGCAAGATTTTACAAGAAGTAAGATCTATCCTGGCTGTTGTTAGAAACAGCAGAGGCAAGAGGTAAAACCCTGAAACCTGTAATTCATGCTCATGAATAATAATTCAAGCTGAAGCATTATCAAATATCAAGGTTGTGGAAACAAACAAGAGGGATTTTTTTAAAAATTTCTGCCTATAAAGAAATAGCTAGACCTTACTAGTACCACTTGTATTTGGCATTGTCACTGACAATTTATAAAATAGGGGGAAAATGTCTGACTAAAGCCTAATTAATTTTTAAGCCAAAACACTTCGCTACTGCATGCACTATCATACTCACTGCACCCTCCCGTGGGACATAGGATATTCAAGAAAACCAATGATCCACTGAGCAGTGTCCACCAGATTCTTGAGTGAATACAGATCTCTCAACCAAATTATTTGTCAGTGAATTTGATAGAGCATTCAGATTTAGGCAAATAACATAGCATTAAGAAGCATCACATGTGAATAGTCAGTTTGAAATTACCTAGAAAGGCTACAAGATCATGGCATTCCTGTGCTAGAATGGCTCTCATGAATAATTTTTATCTGCTAGAACGAGCAACACAGCTGCAGCAATCGCTGTGTCTAAAATGCAGTTAGTTAATCCAGACCATAGGCTGGAGCTTAGAGTCACATTAACTCTCAGGGAGACTTTGTCCCCAGAGTGGAGCATAACTGGACAAGACCACAGCATATGGAGGAAAATGCCTCTTGGAGAACGGCACCTCCAGCAACTGTCATTTTATTTAATGCTCACTCTGGGCAATTGGGAGGCAGCCTGGCCACTGCTGCTGTGCTGCCTCCACAGCCCTGATTCATGCAAAAATTCTGACCTGTAGCTTTGGCCAGAGACAGGCTTTATTCTGTTTCCCCTCTGTGCTTTCCTACAATACCACTGATCTTAGTCCTCAATCTCTCCTTACTAGCCAAACCCTGTCCTCAGCACAGGTCCAGGAGGGAAAGGTGGAGTCAATTATACTCCTCATACTAGGGCTGAGCAGTGCAATGTAGACTCTGCACACAGGGAGGGAATCACAGATCCTCTGCTGCTGCTCCTCTCTGCTCCCTCCTCACCCCTCCTAACAGTGAGGCTGTATCCAAAGACTTCAAATTAAATATTTTTAACCTACAGACACTTCTTGGCACAGCTTACTGAACTCTGAAGTACCCAGGTTTTCCACATAGAGAAACTCAAAGTAAATTAAGAGTTCACAGTCAGAATAAATGCTGCTAGGAAAAATTCTTTGAGGTATTAAACACTAAGAAAAAGCGGTCTTTCCACATCTTTCTAGCCATGTAGTTTCTTTTTAGTTTACTTTCATTTGGAATTCACCTAAAAAAATAAGCTATCTCTTTTGGTTTACAAAAGATGCATTCACCTTATGAGTTTATTTGTTTATTCTCCAGCTCAATATACTCAAGACAAATATTACATAAAGTAAAAGTGCTTCATGCAGACCCAATCAAAATTATATGCTTCTACCTTTCAAAAATCACTTCTACAAATTAAATCATAACAAGTAAATTTTTCAACTACTCATTTGCTGGGTGTTTCTTTTTTTTTTTATAATACAGAACAATACAGTTCCCTTGATATTTTCCTGTGTTCTAGTTTATAACCATTCAAAGCTGACACTTATCAGGAAGAGCTCCATTCCGCAAATTAAGGAAAATATTTTTCTTAATCGGAAAAAAGGTTGTAAAACTGAGGTGCTACTTGAGTGTTTCTAGAAAAATCTATTAATGTCTATGAAGGAACTGCAGCATTACAGTATAAAAATGATTATAGCGACAGGAAAAAAAAAATCAAACAAGAAAGTTAAGAAAAAGAGTAGGTTCTTATTCTTCAGGAAAAGCTAACATTGTTCATGTGAAACTAAAAGAACCCAAAAAACCCATCAGCTGAATCCTACTTTACCTTAACAAGCACTTTTAATAGCTCAGTTACTTTTCTCAGACAGATTTAAAGGCAGGAAGATGTACTCAGATGTCTGTAGAGCAACCTAAGTAGATTGAGTGCCTTGTTATTAAATTACCCATTCCTCTCTTCTTAGGCCTCTATGGTTTGTCCACGACTTCTCTGGTCTCCTCATTATCATCGTTTTAAATATTATTATTTTACTTTTCTCATATACAACTGCTGGGCATCTACAGTAAGAGATCTGAATAAAATATCTCCAAATGAAAGTGAGCTAAACCTTGAGTACAGTGTATGTTATCCTTTAACCATTTACAACAGCGGACACCCTCTCATTCATTTTATTTTACAAACAGAAGTATGTATCAAACTCTGTGAAAAAAACCCCACAAATATAAGTAATGACCAAATCCTCACAAACTTGAAATGGATTAATGAATTGCATGTTTTTACAGAGAACAAATTCCTTTCATAAGACTGTAACCAAAAGGGTGAAAAAAACTGACAAAAATAGGTATCTGGAATTAGTGAAATAGAAGTTTAGTTAGGTAGTGCTGTTATTTGTTTTCCCCTCTCTCTTAAAAGGGAAAAATTTGTTCCCTTAGGTTGTGACAGATCCACACAGGAGACTTTCCATGAGTAATATCACTAGAGCTGGCATAAACATATGCTGAAAGACCACTTCATTTAACAGACATTTTTCATTGAGTTACAAACACTTAGAAAAAAAACCCACTCCTGGACAGAAATTTCTCATGCTTCATTTCTAACCAATTAGTTTTAGACTTGAAAAGAGAAGCCCAACTATAGTCTTTTTGTTTTATTAGTTATCCAAATATGTAAGGATAAGACGGCTTTCTAGTTTTTAAGATTCTTACACCTATTAAATCACAAAAACACTTAGCTTAGTTTATGTCCTGCTTTTTACACCACAGTTTTCAAAATGATTCTCAAGTCATAGATATGCTATAAGCACTTAAATTCTCAACTACAATGCTAGCAATAGAATTCCTTACAATAGTGTGAAGGTGCATTAACACATTTATACATGTAATTACCTGTGAGCCGAACAATACATATTTTGCAGAACACCTTGGAATATGCATTTTTAAAAACCATATTACCCCTCTTTTTCATTCCCACCCTACTTTATAATGGGAAAATCTCTTAGAAACATTTGAGGTCAGTAGCTCAGTTACATGATTTTAAACAAAGGCACTAACAAAACTGAAATGGGCAACTCATCCTTTTCAAATATAACTACGTTGTTTTCTCTCATAGATGCCAAAATTTGCACCAGGAATTTCATGCTCAGTTTTTCTACCCTGCCATGTGGGCAAATGAGCATCTACCCTACTTCTCTGGATTGCTCATTATTCTTATGCCTAGATCCAGTAAGACAAGCTACCAATGAAGAGCGAGGGTCTTAGAATGATTCTTTCAGCTTTTGGAAACTGCTGAATGCCTTGGAATCACAATGGTTGAATCAGAACCACAAACACCTTTGGAGATTGATTGGTCCAACGCTCTCACTTAAAGCAGGGAGAATCAAAGCAAGTTGCTCAGGGCTGTGTCCAGTCAGGTTTCAAATATTTCCATGAACAGAAACTCTAAAACCTACTACATATTAACAAGAACATTTGGATCCTCTGTAGCTAAGACTTGGTGTTTTGATAGTATTAAGCTGAGGTTCAAAGTTGTTTTAATGGCAGTTTAAAAATTTAGCACCATATTATACACTTCAGAAAAGCACATACTTGCCCTGGAACAGCGGGGCAAAAATAAATGGAGATTTTAAGAGTCAAAATTCTGTTTTCAGAAACAGTGCTGCACTGAGAACTCACTAAACAATCCCAGCTTTCTCAAATGCTGGAAGCAAAAAGAAAATATGAAATTGTTTGAAAATTGAATTAATGGAAATGTGTGCCCTGCTGATTCCAGCAGGAACAGAGCAGGCCCACTTAATTTCCACTGTCTGATGTTAGACTGTTAAGAATATTCTCGCAGCTGATAATTAAAAGCCGTTACTTTAAAGAAAATTAACAACAAAACCAACAAAACAATTTAGAGATCAGGGCTATGGAAGAGACAGCACAACATGCTGTCAGCGTGCCCAGGGCCCCGAGCACACACGTGCCAACATGCCAGCCGGGATCTGCACGGGACACGCACGGCTCCCACCGCAGCGATGGACTAACAGGCTGCTCCTCCACAGAAACGAGGCACAAACACTGAACATTCCCCTTGGCTCTCACTGGCTCCCCAGTCTAAGCACAAACAAAACTTCAGCTAAATTCAGATTCATTTTTATATTAAGGAATTGTTGATGTAGACTTTGATATTAAGGGTCAAACTGCCACTATCCTTTTTTAAAAAATATATATTTGCATCAAGGAGAATTTAATCCTAAAATGCCATGTAATTATTTTAAACTATAGATTTAGATTTTTTTACAAAATTTGAAATATTTTATAAAATTAGCCATAGATGGGTATGTTCAGAATTCTGTCAAGATGGCGAAATATTTTCTTAAGTACAAATAATGCTCTAAGACTGGCATGTCCTGGATTTGAGATTAATCAAACCCTGAGAACTAGAACAAACAAGCTCCAAGTCTTGACTTCCTCTGAAATTCATAAAAGCTCACAACATCACCATCATCACATGCAAGATGTGATTTATGCAATCTAATTATATTAAGTGTGGCATGCTGAAGAAGAAACTCCAAACTTGTATTCTGTCATTAAATCCAATGGAAACTAACCTACAAATACTTTATAAATCAGGAATAGACATGAACTCAAACCATACATACTCCATTAAAATTCTGATGAGACCTGTTGTAATCACTAAGACTTCAATCTGCATTGAGTGCTAGAATTAGTATTTCAGATGACTCAAAGACAATTTAAATGAGGAAAGCATCTCTCTCAAAGTCCACCATACTAATTATAGATTTTATTTTATCATGACCTAATATGAACCACACACTAGCTTTGCTTCCTAATGCTAATATTTACAGTTGAACCAAAACTAATCAATTTTGCATTTTATGCATGGCATACTAAATAAAATATATTGACATAAATCAGCATTTAGTCTGTATCTTAATAAAAACCTGGAAGAAATTTCCTACGGACCATAAAACTGATTAGAATCTGCTTTGAATTAGGTGCCACCACTTTTTTTCTTCTCACATAGCACCAGAACAACCCCAGGCTTAAAATCTTGTCTCAATCAGAAAACATTACTCCTGTTAGTGTAAGAACTCCAGTAACCTCCAATCTACTGTATGTGCTTTACCAAAGAGAAGCCAGTAAGAGAAAAAAAAAATTTCCTCTAGCTCAATCTGCTAATAATGAGCTCAGACTTTCCAGAGAGTGGTCTTCTCCAGATAGGCCATGAGATCATCAGCCAGCTCCCCCAAGGAGAAAACTACAACCAAGGCAGCACCGAGTGCCTGTGGACACTCAGGTACAAGCCAGCAAGCTGATGGCAGAGCCATTTCCCTACAAGAGTAGAGGTTAACATGAGGAATAGTCAATAGAAGAATCTTAAGCATTCCTTTAAAAGGACTTAAACTTTCCTCTAAAAGTCTTTTTACTGTTCTTGTTAGCTAGAAAAGCAGGATATATTAAAAAGATACTATATCATGATATCAAAATTATTTCATTTTAAAACATTCAAATTGACAATGTCTCTCTTTATTTACCCTTACAGCAGAAAATTAAAGTTAACATTTCCTTTTGCAGAGAATAATCACTGAGAAGTAACACAGGAATATGCAGTTTGATTTACTTAAAAATGACAATCTTCTGGAAAATAATTTTTTTAAAAAAAGTGACTTGGAGCTGTGATTTTATGCTGTAAGGAAAACCAGACCAGGAACAAGCAATAAATGCATCACTGATTTTACTGAAAGCCCACTTACAAAGTATATTTACTGTACAACATCATAACGGTGACAGGAGAATCACCCATGGAGGATGCATGTTTCCCTGAAACATTTACATCAAATTCAAATGTCAAAATGTATTCTATCTAAATGTTAGTTCTAGTTCAACCCAATAAAAGAACTGAACAGGCAGTAGGCATGTTGCCTTGGCTGCCAAAGACGTTTTAGAAAATATAAAAGTTAATTAGGTTTGAGAGAGAAGTTTTATGTGAAAAGCCAATTTATTATAAGCAATAAGTGCTTATAGACAGACATCATCGCCCCCACCTCCGGGATTTTTATTTAGAAACATCCACAGACAGCTGAGCTGTTTGAATAGTATTTGCTGCTACATAAAAAAAAAAAACAGATTTAATTAGAAACTGATATTAGTTGCAATCGCAAATAAGATTAAAGTAAAAACATTATTTCTAGGTGAGCAACAAATTTACTTTCAGGAGCATTAGGTATCATAAGGAAATGAAAATATCTAAGCATGTAGAACTGCTAGATGGACGTGATTACAACTGTGCACAGAGTCACCCAAGCAACACCAGTCTGTGAAGAAGAAAGCCAACATCACTCTCTGCCCTCTCCCCTGCACTGCTCATTGCTGCTGCAGGAGGGATGGGTGCTGAAGGAGATGCTTCATGCAGCTTGTGCATTTCCAAGTCTCCTTTCAGGAGCACTTGCTCGCCTCCATATCACTAACCATGACACACAGATCATTTGTCCCTCTCTCCACTTACTCATCATTGACAAAACTGCTGGGATTCAGTTATAGAAAGGAATTATCCTCAATAGGCACCTTCAGTTACAACCACATGACACTGCAGTCATCTAAGTCTAATCCCTTTTCAAGCTATAATAACCTACTCAAAGTCCCTTTGAGACACACAGCATGTCTATATTCTCTGCCTCTCATGCCCTGAAAAAAGCAGAAGTGTGCTGAAGTATCTCCTGTTGCTGTGGCTTCTTTCAGTGTCATTCATGGAGCTCTTAAGACTGCTATGCACTTTGTTGATAAGTTAAATGAGTCCAGGCAAGCATAACTCCCAGTTTCAGCATCACATAAATTACTCCAAGGGAAAATGCAACACGGGCAGCACTCACTCCTGCACTGCCAACAGCCTCTAAGAGCTGATAGACTGAAATCAGGACGAGGAATTGCAATTTCAGGTAACTGCAGAGACAGAGTTCTTGCTTTACTCACAAACACATTGCATTTGCTTTTCAGGCCTGGAAGATTCTCAGGCTATCAAACACCTAGAGGTTGTAAATGTTCAATTTTCAAATCTTCCTAAAATCCAAGGCATTTTGTCTTTTTTGGGGTTAAATCAAAGGTTGCACCAGTTGCTCTCCTAATACTGGAGGAACTTGTTAGCAGTAGTACAGGAGGCAGTTTCTTGAGGTTTACTACTTTAAAAAACCCTGAAAATATTTTTGGGGGAGATTTCCATCTAAACTTAGGATCTGCCCACAAACTTTCATTTTTTTACCAGATCTCAACAGCATTGATATTTCAAAGAATAAAGAAACTTTTCCCCACTAATGACAGCACTTATGGCTTAGGATGAAAAACTTCGTCCCCAAGGTACCTCTCTGACAGACAAGACTGAAAAGACACTGAAATTAAGATATCTAACGTTTGGCAGCTGAATGTAATCTAAGCGCCTATTCTAAGCTTCTGCTATCAGCATCAAAGATAATAGCACAGTAAGTTTAAATAAATAAGTAAATCCATATATCACATCTCGCAACAATAAAGGAAGCCCAGTAAGAGCTGAAATGCAGAACAGCAAATGTGGTTTTACAAATGAATAGGTATGAAGTTTGGCAGAATCTCAGCTTAAGTAAAAACATATTACTGGCAAACTCACACAAATGGAAAAATGCTTACTTCTCCATTAGGTTCTTACAGAATGTCTACTTGAAGACAAAACACTATCCAAATATACAACCAGCTCTGATTGTGCAATAACACTCAGTCTTAGTACATTACAAATTATCTTGTATTTATATAATTTTAGTCCAGATGCTCTATTAATCACACTATATTTGCATGTTTCCCATTTAAATTAACTCCTGACAGGATTTCACAAATAACTCCTGTTGGAGCCTCTTTACATAATAAGGAGCCTTTACCAGTGAAAATTTACCAATTGCCAATTACCAGCAGCTATTTCATGACACAGACACTTAAAACACACAAATATTCCTGATGTCTCTTATGTATAATAGAGTAATATCCTAAATGCCACAAGCATCATTTATTTTAGAAACGCCATATTGACACAAAACATAAATTAACATTTTAATTATTTAAATTTACATTCACTTCCAGTATCAAAGATTTTGTTGTTAGCATGACAACACCATACTAGTGTGGAGTAATTCTATTTCATCTAGGCAATGGGTGAAGACCAGCAGCTTAAAATGCACACAATTTTCCCTAATTAAATTCCCATAATTAAAGTTCTGCAAATACAAATGAGAAGGAGGATTTCATCTATTTAAAGTACTTGGTTATTTTCAGGTCCAAACCCAATGGTTTTCAATCTGTGGTTCACCAGCTACTTCCAAGGTATTTAAAATAGGACAGGGAATAGCACAGCCCACTGCAAGTAGGTTTACAGTCTCTGGAGTGATTTTTTTACACTGCCATCAGTAAATTTCAATGATCTGCAAATCAAAAATACATCAAAGAACCATCATTATTCAGCTCAGTCATGTTCTCTCAATCTGTTCTATCAGGTAACATCCAAATTTGACTACATTCCATTTCCACTACGACAGAAACTGAGGTTGACCACACATGTTACTTCAAAGAAAAAAAAGCCACCTGAAACGACAGAACCACACATGCTCATTTTGGAAGCTCTTAAAAAGCTGCTGCAGCAGCTTACCTGAAAGCCTAAGCTTTTCTGGTTTGTTTGAAATCAGTATCAATACCAAGTTTGGAACAATTAAGGCTTGGATTATTGAAGCTTCACTCTCTTTCTTCATGTGGGACCTCACACTAATGGATCAAATCCTAACTTTCCATGCCTTATGACAAATAGACAGCATTCTCAAACATACTCTCGAGATACATGAAAAAAGGGTACTTAGTTCGCTCCAGCTTAAAAAGAAATGAATAAACATAGTATTGGAAAAAAATTCCTATGTGCAGCTGTTAGAAGTCTTGTCCAATGCTCAGTCTGAGAAACAACATTATGTCATTAGGTCACATTTTTCTGCTGAAGTCCAAACCTCAATTTTAAGCTTGGACTGAACACCACTCATTCATGCTCACAAATGATCAGGGAACAGGAGTGGGAAATTTCTCTTGACGTAACCTGTGCACTGAACAGGCAAGGAACACACAGCTCAAATGAGGTTACAGCTGCACAAAGTTCCCACAGGCTGTACTAGGCACACTAGAGTGTGTCTGTCTAGAGGAAGCACCTTCCAAGTGCCACGTCCCTTATTCCCTGACTGCACTCATTCTTTCTGCACCACTTCCTCAAGTTTCTTGCAATCCCTTGAGCCATCCCTTGACCCTGGCAACCACTCAGACACCTCTTAACCACAGGCTCCTTGCCTTCTCCTGAGAAGAAGCACAAGATAGCACACAGTGCTGAGACCTGCACACAGCCTTTCACAGCAATTTTAAAGTTCCATCCTTTGGTATCTCTACTGATACTGCAGACATGGTAAGAGTGGGTCAACAGCAATGAAACAGAGTTTGGTAACTCTTGAGAGAAAAAAGGATGTTGAACCAAATAAACAGAGTAATTACAGGAGAGGTGGGCATTTTATACTATCATCTTGTGTTATGGTCCTTCTGCTAAATAAGAACTTTCTGTGATATCAAACTGGTAAGAACCTTGTAGTGTTGACCAAAAAGCACAGAAAAATGTGAAAAGTTGTAACCACATTAAATAATAATCTAAATCACTTTAGTCTGAAACAAAAAGCTTCATTCTGTCCTGTTATATAACTTGCCTCCTCAGAAATATCAGACACAGAAATTAACTAGTTTTCTTTCACAGAATAAGCTGAGTTGAGAGGGACCTGCAAGGATCATCAAGTCCTAACCCTGGCTCTGCACACAACCATCCCCAAGAGTCACACCATGTGCTTTAGAGCATTGTCCAAACACATCTCTGGCTAGCTTGGTGCAACCATTCCCTGTGGAGCCTGCTCCAGTGCACAAACACCCTCTGGGTGTAGAATCTTTTCCTAATGTCCAACCTAAATCTCCCAGCCCAGCTTCAGGCCATTTCCTCAAGTCCTGTCACTGGTCATGAGAGTGAAGACATCAGGGCCTGCCCCTCCTCTTCCTCTCATGAGGAACTTGTAAATGCAATGAGGTCTTCCCCTCTGTCTCCTCCAGGCTGAACAGACCAAGTGACCTCAGCTGTTCCTTAAACAGCTTCCCCTCAAGGGCTTTCACCATCTTTGTTGCTGTCCTTTGTTTGACTGGAGCAATCTAGGAAATTTCAGACATACTCATCTTCCTTAAATTTATCAAAACCTTTTCTATTTCTAAGCTTTGGAAATAGCCTTGAACAAGAGACTTTAGGCCAGATAAAGTTGTTATCACAGAAAGCCTGTAAGAAAGGCAATTGCATTTTAAACACTGACTAGCACACAATGTTAGGTGATAATAGTTTTAAAGAATTCTACTAAGGAAGTCAAACACACCCAAAAGATAAAATCTCCTACTCACAGTATAGTTTTACTAGTCCTGTGCTATACATTTAAATAAAGACTGAATTGGATTTCATCTTAATTGAGTTTTAGGAAAACTCCTAGGCTTGCTCTACAAACATAGTGCATGCAATACACTCCTGCCAAAACTGCCCCTAGGGAAACTGATGGACATTGTGCAGAAATGGTAGCTCTTGCTCACTTCTTTGCATCTTCTCTTTCTCAATAAGCTTCACCTTTCCAACAACTTCTTGTTTTGTGCATGCAAATATTTTTGGAGGGTTTTACCTTTGCACCTGACATCTGTTGTACTGCAATACTAGATGAATTCTAGCCGATTATCTTAAAAAAAGATGTTTCATTAATCTGAAAATAACAAAGATCTACAAGAAAACAGCCTGTGTTCAAATTACAGTTCAGTGTGGCACATAAAATTGAAAACAGAGAATTCATTTTGCAATCCTAAATATAAATGGCTTCTCTGTGAGAAAACAAAGGAGGGAAAGAATTTATCATGTCCAGTTTCTCACTGTAATCATCTATTTGCAAAAGTATATTTGAGATCAGAACATTTCTAACTGAAGAGAATGCATTACCACCCTTAGCCAAGTTGTCACACATTTAATGACTTTTAATCCTAAAAATCTTCCCTTTCTTCTATTTGTTTAGTATCCCTTAAAGGCCTGAGGAGATTTTCATAGTTTTCTCTTAGAAAGAGAAAACACAGAAGGGAAGTTGCACAAAACTTTCCTCTCTCCCTGCAGACTGTTTTACCACAGGTTCCCTTGGATGCAAGTCAAATGACATGTCCCATTGTTCTGGAAAAATGGACTTTTGCCTTCAAAGTTAGATTTCTTTCACTAGTAACATTTGTTTCCTGACCTCATGCCTGCACATTGCTGAAATCTAGACTCCATATGCCACTTACTCTTTTTCTGAACATAGAGGAATTAATAATCTCTTTAACTACATTGAAATACTTCCAATTAATCCTTTTTCTCAACCTGTAAACTATGAATTATTTCTCTGAAATATTAAAGACAGCTCCATAATTGTCAAGTGTATCATTTACACAGTTCACTTCAAAAAGTTTCAAATTCATGCTATGCAAGCCAGAAGTTACAACCTCCTGTTTCACCTACCCCATCACAATTTCACTGCTCACCCATTTCCTTCCCTCCCCTCAGATAAACACAGCTAGAGATGATATGGGTGGCTACAGGCTGGGGCAGAGATTGTGAATCCCTGTTTCAAAGGCAAAGATGACCTCTGAATTTCCCATTCTAAATATAGTATGGGTCCAGCTCAACAGAGATACCAGTCTATGGATACACCAGGAACAAGCACTGGATCCTATTTTAAATGCACACACTCTTTCCAGTCCATGTTGTACTGAACAACAGATAAATTACTATCCAAGTTATTAAGAACCAAGAGTAGTAGGAGGAAGTAATCTCTGTGCAGAATGAGGTTCCAACTTATAGGACTGTATCCTCTAAATATAAGTACATACAAAATGGTTTTCCATTTGAAGTATGTGTGATCATTCAGCTCTGGCAACTAATCACAACAGAACATAACTTTTAAGTAAGGGACAAAACACGGTTTGGCTAGAAATCACTACGTTATTTAAAATGTTTTCATTGACTATGTCTTCTTCACACACATTTTAAACCTGTTTGTTCCTCAAAGTAGTTCTTCCTTGCTTAGGACTTCTCATGACTCCACTAGAGCTTGAAAGAGACAAAAGAAGAACAAAGGTTCCTCAGTGCACATTTCAGATGTGTGCATTGTTTCCACTGAATATGTATTCCTTTAGCCAAAACTTTCCAAACTACTTTCCACCTTCTGGATCAGACAACTAATGACCTAAGGTGTGAGTACATAAATGTGTCATCAAGAGAATTATATAGCTTAACAGACAAAAATAACAGCTTAAAGGAAATACAATCAAAAAGAAATAGGAATAAAGTTTCCCGTATCCCCACCCCCCTTCATACTCTCAACAGACTTGAAACAACTGCATTAATGCAGCAAGCAATAGCTTGTAAAAGGATGCAAACCAGCTGAAACATTTGACAGACAGTGTTAAATACCAGAGGATTCATATCAACCACTTTATTTGAAAAGGTGCTTTGAAGTTGGCTATCTTTCATGTACCTCTTTCATGGCACATTAATAAGGAAAACTGAGATGGGGTAAATTAAGTCCCAAGGTCATATCTAGAGTTACAGCACTGTGGGTACCTGATGAAATACGGATTAATGCTGCATGAGCACTGAATAAATAAAACCACTTCTGTTAACCACTCAAACAAGTTTTACAAGTAGTTCTGAACTTTATTCGGCAACTAGACTTCAGACATCTTAATCCCCCCACACTGCTTTGAAACCTAATTATCATAATGTGAACCCGAATGTTAGGTCCCTTTCAAACTGCGAGTGCTATGAAGCAGAAAAGTAATGGGAATTAAGCTAGTGTAACATTAGAAATGTAGAGGCATGGAACTTGAAAGTGGCATTTGTTAAAGCTGAGAGAGCATAATGTAGATATTCAACAACATAAAACACACTTTTAAATTGAAAAGGATATTTAAAGCATGTGCAGACACCTATAAAATACAAGTGGACCTAAAACCCCATAGAACAAACATTTCTAAATCAATTTCTTGCCACCAAGGTCCAACTTCAAAAGGCATCACAGTCCTATTCTACCTTAGCAGAACATTTCTAAGTATTCTAAAGCAGACAATTTAAACATTAAAGAAAACCCAATGAGAACTTTACAAGACATTACAGAATTTCCCCTATTTGTCACAGTACAGAATTGTTTGAACTTGAACAGCAGTAAATTATTAATTACATTGCTTATAAAGTCTTGAGAGCAAGAAAAGATTTTGCTGTAAGTGGCAGAAAAAGATTTTGCATCAAGTTTAAAACCAAGTAGACAGAAATTAAACACCAACCCATCTAAACAACAGCAAAAAAATACACTTGCCTTGCTGCATCCTACGCTGCATATTGAAAACAATTAACAATTCCTGACACTTATCAAGCTTCCTTTTAAATACAAGCTGAAATACTTTATTTTGAGTGTGCATTAATGCAGCAAGCACATAAGAGACCAGTAAGAATGCTTGTATTGTGACAACAAAACTGTTGAGGCTGAAAGAGAAATTGTGATTTGATTTTGCCAAATACAAAGATTGAGCTGTTTATTTTGTCCTGCTTTAGCATAGTTCACCTGTCATTCAAATAGTTTTCATTTCCAAGATGCCTCAAACTGACAGTAATCAAAGAAAAACAGATTCCTGAAATATTTTTTTAAGATTTTCATTTAATCCAAAAAGGCCAATGAAATCCTAAAAGTTCATCATCTGCCATGTTAATGCTGAACACAATGTTGTTTCATTTACATTTCTGGTCCTGTTAAAACAAATACACTTGTCTAAACTAGAACATCTGTTTTGGTTATAATACAATGTATCTTTGGCAAGAACTCACAATAGAACTAACACAAATAATCAAGAATATTTATTGAACCTTGTAATAAAAACTGATTTGTAACAAAAAACCCAAAGACTAGATATGACTGTCCCTGGCTCTAGTCCAATCCTAATCTAAGTCAATAAACACAGCTCTAAAAGGAAAACTACATTTAAAAAAAAAGAAAAGAAAGTCCTGTAGTTATTTAGGTTGGATGTAACTCTTTGAAAGCACGTTAGTTATAGAAATAGTGAAAAATATTTGCTTTAAATCAAAAACTGTCAAGCTGAGTCCAGACAGGTTTCAAAGCCACATGAAAATCGTGCCATATGCCTTATTTCCTACTACTGTCTTCACAGACTTGTCTTCTCTTTGGGAAGCTTCAGGAAAACTCTACAAAGTTTATATTTGCCATTGCTAAGTATTTTTTATTTTAATCACTTGCTTATATTATGTTTAGCCTTCATTATTTATGCATGCACCAACTGCACACACCGTTCTGAATTTACATATTCTATTACTGTCTCACATCCCTGGAAATGAATGATTCCAAGCTCTATACAATGAGCTGGATGGAAATATATGAAGACTTTTATATTTTTATAATAATTCCTGATCCTATTCTCCACAGCTAATATTTCCCAAGGAAGTTGAAATCTGTAGTACCTCCCCATTAGCCACCTTTCTGAACAACAGCTTATGTTTAGTGTTTTGCTTTTAAAGCACTATAAAACAATCCAACCTCATCTGCTAAGCCCCTTTACATTTGGATTCCTTGAAGGAAAAAAAATTTTCAATGCAGATACAATTAGTAATTCTTCAAAACTTGCACACAGCAATGAGCTGAGCTGTTTTTCTGGGCAAGGATTTCCACCTTGATCCAGCTCAGTGCATCCCTGCGAGAAGGTGAAGGCTTGGGACACGGTATCATGTTAGAGGCAACTGACTCATTCTGTCACAGTTCAAGTACTGGATGGGGGTTTTTTGTTCTAGGGGGTTTAGGTGTTTTGTTTTATTTGACGTTCTTTGTTGCTTTGTTTTCCCCACAGTTCAAACACCATACTGATTAGCAAGTCCATTCTTTATTTAACACTGCAACCAGCTGAAGCAGGCTTTCTTTAAGAATTAACTGTTCCAACAATAGCTGAAATTATTTCTTATAGATTTTAACTGGAAAACAATTCATCAAGATCATTTCATCCAAAAGCATACACAGGTTTCCACAGAACTGATGAGAGATCCGTATTCAGCCAATGTACAAACAAAGTCCTCATACTTTAAAGAAAAGTCTATCATGAGAAAACAACCTAATCTAGGAAGACTTTGAACATGGAAGCAGAAAAGCTGTTTGTGATCTGAAAGCACATACTCTGGAAGACTTTACTGTTCAAAAAGAAGAGGATCAGAGGAGCATATTCATCCAAGTCACTTTTCAGAGTTCCCCTCAAAAGGTATAGCAGTTATCTTGATATAAACCTACTGTCACCTCTTGCTCAAACAGTAACACTGTACTAATTGCTCCTCATTTAGCAAGTATCACATTTTTTAACTCTGACTGACATAAATTCCAGGCACTTCACCGGATTATCAGAAGTGGGGGTTGGATGGCTGGACTCATCGTTCCTTTCTGCTCCTAAGAAATACCAAGGAGATTAATGCTGTCTGGCACTAGAAACGAAGAAGTAGCTACCTTGCAGGATTCAGTAGCATGGCTTGGAAACCCCAACACTGGATAAAGCAAGGAGATGTACATGAAACTAGTTTATCAGAAATAGATGTATGAGAACCCTGATTCATATGAAAAAACTCAGTACAGACTGACAAAATTAAAAGAGAGACAAGCACTGCAAATATAGCTTGTCTGTAAACTCACATACATAAATTCACACACACACAGCAGTACACAAACCCCCAGATGTCACCTACAGCATGAAGTACAAAAAAAACCCCACTTTGCTTTAACATGCAGTACCTCATGGCTCTGCACACAAATTCTGATGTGTGGACTAGCTCTTTACCATATAAGCCCAACACAAAACAGCCATTACCAAGATAATTAAAAATATTTTTGATTATGTTAATTTTCAGGATATAACATGTCACATTAAACAACTGCTTTATGGATTTTTGCTACAAATATCAGAAGCTTTGGAAAATGTGAAAGGTTAAAAAAATTATCGGTCACTACTAGAGAAAGCAAAAAATTGTTAACCTGACTTCTGCCTTATAGCATTTATACTAATTCCTATTACACAAGAGCTTTTATCAGTTGCAACAACTTGATAACTTAAGTACTACTTTGAAAATTTTGTCATCTTGACCTATAAACAGGGAGAAAATATTACATCAGAAGATGTAAACACAATGAGAAAAACAACAATCACAGTATTATATAAAAATCTGTGTAAACTAGTATATGATCAATAAATAAACAAAACCACTATTTCAATCGAAGTGCTTATAGCAACATAATGAATTTTTAAGCTATATTAAGTGAACAATAGTGAAATTAAGCATTTGCCAAAACCCACACAGTATGAAGTCTTTTACACTTTCTACAGTCATAAAACATTCACTGTTTTTGCATTGGATTCAGTAAAGATGATGCCTAATTTTTCAGAACCTTGAATAGCCTCTTCCCTTTGCAAACAATTACAATTAAAACATCTTTGTCACATCTCCTAAAATAATAAAATAAAAGTGATTTAAGAATGCAATCTTGTGCAAATTTAGAAACAAAGAACAAGTGCAAGCACAAGTTAGTAGAAATAACACATTTGTTAAACGAATCTGTAAGACCACTTCCTAATTTATGAAAAAGGCACCTTTAAATGTATATAATAGTTTGAATGGCAAAAGGCCATAACCTTTTTAAATAAAGAAGACTTATTTCAGTATGCTAGGACAGTGAAAACTAAATACTGCTGTTAAATGTCAGCACAAAAGATAATCCAAGGTAAATGACAAAAATGTTTTAAAAAAAAAAAATATAGGTGGGAATTTAAAAAAAGAGGAGTTCTGCATGGTAGAAAATCAAGTGATATAATACAATTTCCATCCAAACCAACAGAAGACCACTTCAAATTCAACAAACTAATGGATAAAATTTGAAGTCTGAAAAGGATAAATTCTTCACTACTCTCCATTTGGTATTAACACAATATTTATTTCCAGATCATTTAATTCCCATAGGATTAGCCAGCATTCCATACTGCAGTCAGACAACAGAAGCTTTATCACATGCAGTAAAGCCTCATTTATCAAGAAATAAATGCACTATGCCAAGCAGGTCCTTAGCTGTTAGTGTCACTATTCTAGAATACTTTGTTACAATGATAATAGCAACAGAGTGAACCTCAGGAAAAAAAAATAAAATGCTTCAGTGAGTCTCCCTTACTGACTCAGGATAACTACTGTCATGCTTCAAAGAGCTACAGCCAGTTTTCTTTGGCTAGAACACTGGGTCAAGCTTGACTCAAATACAGACAGGGCAGCAATTCAAAAATTACATCTAAAACTACCTGTTAAGTTAAAATATGTTGAACAAAGGAATAATATCCCAGCAAAGGGATCTTACCAGTAAACAACATCCAATGGTGCAAAATATTTCTTCATAATTAAGTCAGCAAAGTAAGCTTCTGTTTCTCTGCAGGCCGTGCCATTGCCAATCACAACAGTGCTGCAGCTTTGTGTGGGTGAAAAAAACCAAACAATTATTCTTAAATATTATTTTATACCTTTTCATGCATAGTATTCAATCCACCACAGTGACCAATACATCTGATTTTAGGTAACATAAGGCCCAGATGTAATGAGAAAACATTCCTAGAAGCATCATGTTGTGTTTAACAGGTTTTCAATGTGACAGTTCACGAGATGAGTCAAACTTTCACTTATTTGTAATGGGATTATACAGTGGTAATATAAGGAGAAAATTCACAAATGATACTTCATATTAATAAATGGAATGTTATTTATAGTCTTCATACACTTTCACCTCGTATTTCCCTCATCTGGCATGAGTCAAGAAAAAGAGCAGAAGCCAAAGCAATCAGCATCTTCATTCCTTAATGGGACTATCACAGTTTCCAACAGCCTGCCAGGTCATTCCCTCTGACTGCCCATACCAC
This sequence comes from Sturnus vulgaris, assembly GCF_052056855.1. Classification (NCBI taxonomy): domain Eukaryota; kingdom Metazoa; phylum Chordata; class Aves; order Passeriformes; family Sturnidae; genus Sturnus; species Sturnus vulgaris. Next base: position 27,654,219 of record NC_142245.1, read on the forward strand.
GGCCAGTCAGTCACCAATCACCTTGTTTAAAGCCAATCTAATGCTGATAGACAAACTGGACTGTATGCTGTGGCAATTCAGCAGCTGACTCAGTACACCACATGTCTGTCCACAGACATAGTTGAACACAAACTCGTAATCATGCTGCTCCTGTTTGTAATTCCATCTGGAGATGTACTTTTGCAGGATTTCCTTGGCTTAACAAAACTCTGCCGAAATCTAATGTGGCTTCTGGAACAGGGAAAGACTGATGAGTGATTTGGGGGTTGAGGCAGTTAGAAGAGGAAGGCTAAACTTATTTCTTAGCTGAAGGCTATTCCCAAAAATAAATGGATTAACAGAGTTTTATGGGAATACATTCATAGCACGTAGCCTTAGTCATAGCCATGGCTTGGTTTCATGTGCTTCTAACATATATGTACTGCAAAAGCACAAACACAAAAGAAAACGTAAGCTCTGAACTAGACTAAAGAAAATAAACCTCCAATTGAACCAGCAGAATTCTTATTGTACTCCAAATCACGTTTATCTATAGTGAAGACTTTCATTTTGAAGAATGAGCAATAAATGAAGTTTCTTTAGCATACTTGTACTGTAGGAGAAGCCTCTTTATCTTCTCAGCTTCACGAAATCCTTGACCAGAATGCAAGTAAACTACATCAGTATGGAGGATCTGACCTAGAACGAAAGGCAAAGTCATTTGATCAAACCCACAAAAGTCCAAAGCTTCTATCCAGCAGAAGTTAATTTGAAGATTCACAAAGAAAGTTTCTAATAAGCCATCTTTCCCTTTAATCTTTATGTCCTTTTAGAAGAAATGTACGGTGGCCATAGGACAAGAATGCTTTGGCTGGCAAAGAAAAACAAGTTAATATATTTTGTAGTTCCCTGCAGACATATTCACATAGCAAGTAATGAACATCTAAACCTATTTGCAAATATAATGCATTATATCACAGAGAAAAAGAGCAATTTACTATAAAAGATTTATTGCTCCAGTACAATTTACAATTCCAGTAAAGAGTGATGAAAATGAGAAAGTCTAACAACTTGCAGTACAGGAGTTCTAGAATTCCAGTGCTAGCTCTTGTCATCATCCCATCTGTCACATTTGGAAAGAACTGTATTAACTAGTACTAACTAGTATTAACTAGCAGTAACTGTATTAACTAGTACACCGTTAGATAGATAACAGTACAATGAAAGCTCAATCATTTACCTTTACTGCCTCTTAAAGAACACACCTTTCTTTGCACTCTCTTGGAGTGGATATATTCTTAGGCAAAAAGCAACAACAAAATAAAAGGAAAACAAATAGTCCTTGCATAGGCCTAAAGAGGTGTGTATCCCCTGAATAGACTAGGATGAAGTGGAAAGGCTCTGTTCTATATGTGAACTAAGAATATTTGCAAAAACAGTGTTTGACTTCTTACATTAACACACACACTGCTAAACAAAAAGGGCTGAAAAAGTGTCCAGATGTCCAAGATACTAGCCATGAAAAAAGCAGTATTATAGAAAGTATTTAAATTCAAATTCTTTGTTAAAGAATAAAAATGCCAGGTGTTCTCTTAGCTGACTACTGAGGGGCACAATCATTTGAACTCGTATTCAGGAAGACAAAAGGCATTTTAAATTCTATTTAAGAGAGCAGTAATAACACCAAAGAAGTCACTGGAATCCAGGTGCCAGAAATTTAACCTTAAGCTTGCTGAAGAAAGGAATTTATATGACAGGATGTGTGGAAAACACTAAAAGCTTCACAAAGAGAAAAAAAAAAAAAAAGGAATTGGATAAAAAGGTAGGTTTGAGACTATCTTCACTATAAATGAATATGCTTTTATCAGTCCTTCCAAAGATGTTTGGAATTGAAACTTACTGGTTGGTGAAATAATTGCCAACTTGCAGCCATGTTTGTAGCCAGGATCTACTCCCATTAAAGCACGGCCCCTCACAGGGCTGGTCAGAAGCAGCTGACGGAGATTTCTCCCAAACATCATCACAGACTCTTTCTCTGCATCAGATGTCAACTTAGATCTTAGAAGGATGGGAAGAAAAAAAAAAAAAAGCCAGAACATTTTTCTTTCAATTAGGTTTTAAATACACTTACTTATTGTTCCAAAGTTGTAAGGCTTTTTCCAAAATGATGTTTCCATCATCTTTAATTAAATGTTACAATCCAAATCAAGCTGTTGACACCTTTTTCAAAAGGATCAGCGATATATCTAAGAAAGTCAGTCAATATAAAAAGTACAAGAGAAACACTTGTGAAAACATATACCCACCAACTACCATTCAAACATCAACTCAATTTTGAGCAAACAACAGCTTCCTTTCAAAGCTGATACTAACTGTAAAGAAAAGTGGATTTGAAGCAGGCATGGATCAAACTCATCATAATTTCACAATTCTAGAGAAAAATTATGACCCAGCAAAAAAAGAATGTTGGTTTACACTGAGAAGTACCAGAGAGAAACTGGAAGGGTCACTCCAACTAATTGCTAGCATAGCATGACTCTCGAGGCATTTAATTTTGTCTTTGGATTACTTCATTTAACAGACATCACAGAAGCATGAAGACTTGAGCTTTTCCTAGGAGGGTATGCTGATTCCTGAAAACCAAACTGTAAAGCTGCTGGGGCCACAGTGTTCCCTTTCTTTTCCAAGCTACGTCCTTCAACAGAAAGAAGTGAGGTAGTGCAGTAAGGATTGATTTAGACGATTTGAAGCACAAACACTTACGGCAGTGTCACAAGAAACAAATTAGTCTTGTTGAGTGAAGACATAAAAGATGTATGATGTCATACTTGTCAGATGTGGCCAGCAAGACAATGACTGACAAGGACAAGTATTTTTGTCATGGTACAGATCTTTTAAAAAAAAAAAACCAAAACAAAAACACAACACAAAACTGAAAGAGTAATGAGTACAAAAATATTAATCACCTCACTGATTTCTTTTTCTTTTACAGATACTCATCAATTGCATATGCATTACATTGCCAGTAACTCCAATAATTAGGAAGTCAAAAGCAATCCAGTAAAGCCTTCATTTAAAGGTAGCCAGTGCCCTTATTCTCCTTTTCTTTTTACCTATCACTGAAAAAAGCCTGTTATCTCTGTTTACCTCAGTTTTCTACAGAATGGAAAAAACCTTCATTAAAGTTAACTAACCCTACGGGTTAGTTAACCCTATGGGACAGGGAAAATTACTCAAGTCCTTTAGGTCAATCAATGCAAGGCTACAAATAGTTCAAGAACAACCCTCATAAGGGCTATTTGACATAATGGAATATGAAGCTGTTCTGAGCAGGTTTTGGTTGTGGAAGAACTCAAAAGCCTGAACTGACGTGGCCCAGGATCCAACAAATCAACCAGCTCAGCCCTGTCTCACCCCATAGTGGTACAGGAAGAACTAGTAAGTCCTCATCATCTCTCATTTGTAAAGTAGTCCAGAAAGAGGTCTAGATCCTCTTTTACACATTACTGATTGAACATGTCCTAGGGAAGTGTGCAACAACAAAAGGCTCCCTTTTATCCACGTGCTCTTTGTTTCTGTATCAGGTAGATGAGATTATCACAGACACAATTTAAAGTGAGATGGGGAAGGACATACATGCATTAAGGCTCCTTAGCAGATCAAATGTGCCCTCAGCAAAGAGCAGACACTGTATATCACCAGCAAATGTGTGAATGGCTGCACAAGTTCAGGTAAGTTGTCCCTTAGCCCAGTATTCTGACCCCAGGTCTGTCTCCAAGCAGTTGCCTAAGCAGCTGATAGAGCAGCACTAGCATCTATTCCATAATCTTGTCCTACCTCCAACTGCTTCCGGAGTGTTTCCTGGGCTTGGCATGACTTGTCTCCTTACTAGTTTTTAATAGAGCTCTTGCTTAACTATCCAATCTCCTCCTGAAGATACATTTCTTTCATCCACAGAGTCTGTTGGCAGTGAGTTTTGCAGGTCCATCACAAACTGTGTAAATAGCTGCCACCTTTTGGCTGGAAACTGATTCTTTTTATTATGCTCCCCTAAGCCTTATACTGGAACAAAGTAAAAATTTATCCCTAGAAACCTTGTTCCACTCTTCACACCTAATTTATCTCTAAGTTCTCCCTTTTCCATGTTGAAGTCATAGTGTAGCCATTTTTTTATTTCCAGAGAAATTATTTCATTCCTCATTCTCCTTCACTGGGCCTTTTTCAGTCCCAGTCAATTGTTTTCCTACTTCCTACCCCTCTTCCCCATGTGAGTGTACCAAAATGGACAACAATATTCCAAATACAAGCCAAATAAATAAATGATTCTTTGTCTTTATTCCTTAACTAAATAACCCTATCTTCTGAGCACTTAACATTCATGTGGAGCTACCTTCCACAGTGCCAAAGAGCCTCTCCTGTGGCAGGATAGCTCAGAGCTAATAGTTTTACTTACAAAAAGATAACTACTTCCCCTTGGAAAGTATAAATTTATACTCATTCCACTGCATTTCAGTTGCCATTCCATTTCTTGATCATTCAGTCTTGCAGCATCCTTCTCCTACTTTACCCTTCTTTAATTAAAACTAAAAAAAATAATAATCCAAACTACAGAACAAGCTTCTACTAGGGAGAGTCCAAAGAGAGAAGAATTAGATGCCACTTATGAGACATCAGAGAAAACAAAAGCAAATACCTCAGCCTCACAGAAGTATGAATCTTCTATATACACACATAACAGAGAATCACCCATTCAGCCATACATGCAAATGAACGTTAAAAGTGGCTTGTAAACAAGAGAAGGGAATGCCCTTGGACCAGAGGCTTTGTACAAAGACAGGCCAAGTTCCATCGTTGCATCCATCCCAAAGATACAGGGTCCCAGCTGCCACCCCCAAGGCCAAGTCCTCCCACACTGCAAATTCCTGTCAGTCCATCTAAGAAGGGAGACCTGTGTAGGAATTAAAGTTGCCCCTAAGCACATGCTATTAGTTATGTCAGCCTTACGGAAATCATGTTTAAAATTGGCATGGATATATAGCAACTTTTACAGTAACAGGAAATGTTACTGAAATTGCCAGGTGTGTAGGGGGAATGTCCTTTCTATTATGTAATATCCTGTATTTTTAAATTTCAAATGTATATTTTTTTCTCTGTCTCTTACTCAACTCTTACTTGTATCAATTACATGAACTACTATCCAAAGCAGTGGCCCTTAATTTCAAGCCTGTTATAATCATTTGATCCTTTGGAAAAAAACAAAAAGAAAAAGAAACCCATCAAGCTACCCAAAACAATCTAATATCTTTCTCTTTTTCAGTGTGTTACTGGCTTCATCTAAATGGCAAGATGTCCAGCTTGATGCTTTTCAAGTTTACTACAGTTCTCATTAATATGGCAGAGATAAAAGGCAGAGAGGAGTCCTCCTCTCTAAATACAAGAAAAATGGTTATTTTGAAAAAAAAAACAAAACGGCAAGCAAATAAACCTCAAAACTCTTCAGTTCTTACTTCATGAAAAAATATCAATCAAGTCAGGACTCGAAGCCCCTCCCTTGAAATCTACAAAGCAGTCAGACTGCATATCACTAACAAGTGTATTGTAATAAAAGCAAATAACAATCATGACCTACTAGTTTCTATATTCAATGTTATAAGATGCAGTTTTTAAACCGAGATTTAAAATTCCCCACTTCCATGTTCAGCCTGAGATGCAATCATTTCTGTGGAAAAATATCTGCAAACTAGTTTCAGGTGTGAAACAAGATATACAGAGAAATGTTTGTGTCCCTGAAGACTGAGGAAAGAAAACTCTGCAAGAAAGCATGGAAAATTATGAAAGGATTATCCATTAAAAAATGTGCCCATGCCAAATCACTTGTATGAAACCCTAACGGAATCATTCCATGCAGTATTGCAACAAGACAAAATGTATTTCAAAGAGCCAAAAGCAACAATGGACATTATTATACCAGATACAAGAAATGATATCTAACAGAATGGAAGAAAGGAAATTAAACAATAAATAAGGTAATTGTCTTGCTGGCAAGTTTCATCGTTCTTCTGATCACTAGGAGCACCAGCAATTTCAATACATTCTTGGAAACTTTCTGTTCCAATACTTAATGATAATAATAAAAAAAAAAGAACAGCAGGAGGCAGGTTGGAAATATTAATGCTAAAAGGAGGTATTGAATACTTTAGCAGCCCTTTGCAAGAGTCGGAAAAAATAGCTCCTAGTGTGTCCGGAAAGAAAATAGGAGGAGGATAAGGGTTAAGTGGTCAGGGACCAGAATACTGTCAGGTGCTTTGAGTTCCTCTCTATAGGAGAGGTTTCAGATTTTCCTATCCAAACTCCACCAATCATGCAAAATCATCACAGAGAGTAAAACGTAAGCAGACATCCTCTCAGGAACCTGCAGCAAGCTTTATATTCTTCTCCTTGATTACTTGTGAGCTACATTTAATAAGTAGTAGGGCAGGATGCTTTTTTTTCCCTTTTGAATAATAGAATAGAAATCCTTCAGCAACCCACTACTCCAGCAGTCCTCCAAGTGTTACACACAACACAGGCTACAACAGTCCTGTGGTACAAACCACTGAATAAAAACACAATAAAAGAGCCTTGAAGCATCCCTATGTCAGGTTGCTTAGTTCTCTTAAAATCAAACCTCACTAAAAAGTAAGTCTTTTTTCTTTATTTTAAAATAGTTTGGTTGTAGAGATGGCTAGGAATGACAATTATTTTCACTTCCATGTGACAGAAGCCAACAACAACTCTCCACCATGAGATGTTGACCATTTTGACCACAATAGACACAGTGCCTCCCCTACCATAGCTACACGTATTGCTGTCACAAAATAGAAGAGTGAACTCCGTATTTTTAGAAATCTGTGAAATTCTAAGTAACAAAAAAATCAGGCTCACTAATCAAAAGAAGTAAAGCAATCTTGCTTGCAAAGCAATAGGCAAACACAAGATACTGTAGTGAAGAAGCTCAAAAGCCACTGGAAATACATGCTGTTAAAATCTTGAGCTGATGGTTCTTTTCAGAGAGGTAGAACACACATCATTCTTGCAATGATGTTCATGAAAAGGCGTCAGGAAAACAACTCCAATTCAAACACAAAAGCACATCTCACAAAGTACAGAAGAAACACATTTCACAATGTGGTTGCTGATTTTAGATACTAGATAGCATGTCATTTTGATAGAAGTAATTTCAACATTTCTGGTCCAAGAAACAGGGTCTCTTCAATAAAATTCATTTTCAACTACCTCAAGAAAGCATTAACATATCAGACAGCCTTGCCAGAATGAAGGATGTTATGCTTGGAGGAGCTTCTCTGGTATTGAAGAATCACACCATAAGTACTGTTAGCTATTAGAAGATCATGCTTTTAATTGACATATTCAATAATTTCCACTATGTGGTAACCTCTTCTACTACACCACGATATACCCTATTTAAATCATGCTTGATACTAAGTTTTAAATTTCCTTTAAATTTAGAACAGTATTAAAGATCTTAACAATTGACATGTTATCCAATGACGTATTACTACAACATCACCAGTAAGAAGTTCACTGACTTTTCTAGAGACATCACAATACTCACAAAATAGTATCAGACTAACACTGACTAATAAGTTTGCCACAAAATGCAGCTGGCAAACACAAAGGGTGCTTCCAATCCTAACTGTACTTCGCTGAGTTCTACTAGACAGGTAAGAGAGAGTCAGAATAGAGTCACTGACAGTACTATTGCTGTCACATGAAGAGATGCTGAGAAAATTCAGTGACATCATGGTTTATGCTATTACAAGAATAAAGGTGTAACTACCATGATAATATAGTTCTAAATTGTAGTTTATTAGACAAATGTATGAGTACCTAGCATGTAAACATGTAAAATGTCTTCACAGAAAGATAATTTCTCTACTGTAGTCGAAACTGTATCGGGTCAGCAATTAAATCTATAAAATCAAGACTACACAGTTTGTTTCTTCTGTAAGCACAGAGGATTAGAAACATGCTGATATTTTCAAACAGATGAATGATAGTTTAGCAAAACATTGGGGAGGGAATTGTTATAAAAATCAGTAATATGAAAATACAGATTTATTCCAGGCTTACCTGAATTCCCTGCACAGAAGAGGATATATAAGGCGTTTATATGCATCCTCTACAGAACTCCGGAATAGCCTCATAAATTCCGGTTTTAAAAATTGTTTTGGTTTCCATCTGAAAAAGATCAGAAGAAAAATAAAAGAAATATTTTAAAAATACATACAAACAGCTAGATTAAAAAGGAATTTTCCAGAAAGCCTTCTACATTGTTAAATCTTATAAACTGCAGAATTACTATAATAATTCAGCAACTAAATCATGAGTTAAACATGAATGGAATGAGAAGTTGCCCATAGCTCTAATACCACACAAGGCCAGGCTTTTCTTTTCTTAGGTATGAGAATACAATTATGGTTGATGTTTTAAAGAAAACATTAAAAGAACTGTCCACTTTGAGAAGTCAAAGCTTATTACAACTCAACAAAGAACTTGGTTCCATATTACATTTAGGGTTGCATTGTTTGCTGTTCTTCAATACATTAGAAAAATGACTAAACACCCTCTGTGATTGCCACTGTGGAATTACTGATAAAAGGCAGCTATGCCCAGACAAAGATTAAGGAGGTCAACTAATGCTAATAAATGAAACCCAATTCAAATTTCATTTGGGGTGCTTTGACTATCTGTATTCAACTTCTAAATGAACTCTTAAAAATTTTGCAGCAGTTCTTAACACCACAAAAGCAAAAAAACTTACAAACCGTTTTTCTGTTTTACCTGTTACTAATATATTTGAGTGTAAATGATAATATAGGACGAGGGAAAACTAAATAAACGACACCAAACAAAACTAAGACTGTTTTCCAACTTTTTCTAAGCCAAACTCTTTGAAGCCTTAAACTCTAGTCTAGGGAGAATGCACAGTAACTATGTAGTTATAATGACAAGTACTTCAAATTTTGCTGTAAAATACACCTCACTTTCAAAGCTTCCTAGATATTTAATCTATTGATCTTTTAGTTGTGGGCAAAGTTCCATGAAGGATGGTGTGGGGGGATGTGGGTTGGTGTGTGTGTTTGTGAGTCCTTGAACAAGCAGAACAGAGTAATTGAGATTGTTCACCATGTGAGAAGAGATTGAGGTTGAGGAGAAGCAACCGGATATATTACACTGAAACAGAAACAAACACTACTACCATTTTCTATTAAAATACACCTGGTTTTTATTACTTTTTAAAAATATTGATAACACTCCAAGTTCTCTTCACCTATTGTATTATTTAACATGCCTGGGTCCCAAACTGCAATGGGAGATACCCAGACATTTAAAAATAAGCATGCAAGTTTGGTTTGTTTGCTTGGCTTAGTTTTTTTTTTATGAAACATGGTAGAATTATGGTCATAATGTGTCCAGGGGTAGGCAAAAAAAGAACAGAATTTTACTTTTGACCTTATTTACTTGCAGCCACTCAAAAATACTGAGAATCCTAAATTTCTCCTACCCAGACAGCTTTTCAGTTGTCTAAGGGGATCTGCAACTTCGTGAGACAGCTTTTCTAAGGATCTCTGCACATAATAGTTGAGAAATGTATGATCGAGTCAACCCTGCATTGAGCAGACAGACACGGGAGCAGAATTAAGCTCACCATTCAGTTTTACATTTAGGGTTGCAATCCAACGCTTAGCCACATGACCTCATCACTTTGCTAACAGTTTTTGTAAATAGTTCTATTATACTTATTTGTAACTAGAGACTCTTTCCATACCTATATAAAACTGGCTAAGGCTTTAAACCCTCTTATTGCCATCACATTCTATAAACAAGAAGGTTTTACAGGTGGCAAATGTGACTACCCCAGAAAACATCCTCAGCACAAATAAGAATGAATTTGGAAATCTGGTAGCTGTTTCCCCCTCTCTTCCATCCACTAAAGCCAGTTAAACTTTTCCTCTGTAAACAGATTATCACAACAGATATTTTTATTACCTGTCAACAGATAAGTAAAAATTTAGGCAACAGTCTTTTAGAAATTGCTACAAATGAGAAAACATTCAAACAGCAAGTTCAGTCATAGCAAATTCTACAGTTTAATAGTTTCAATACTTCTTGAGAGAAGATGAAAACCCACTTTGCTGCAAAAAGCAAAGCAAAATCATGTGTGTATATTTTTAAAGATCATCACAGCCTAATTAAGCCCCCCTCTAAAAATGGATTTTTCTTGATTATTCAGTCCAGATCTACCTTTTTAAGCCAAATTTTTAAAAAGCTCCATACAAACAGTATCATGTTACTGTGAGAATCAGCTCTCCACATCCTAATGCTCACAACAGGGACCACAACAAATATAAATAGCTTAGACTACTGACACACCAGAGGGTGGAACTACACATAAACAGATTTAACAGAGCCCACATTAAGAACCACAAGCATTGAATTAATAACTGCTCCAGTAGGAGTCCAGCTAGGCTTTTATACCTGAAGGACAAACAGCAGAGCTTTGTTTTCCTCCAAGACATTTTATAAAACATGTGCTAAGTTAGTAACCACAGACAAAGCAAGCCTTTAAGGCCTGTACCATGGAGTTTTCACAGGATCTGAGAAATTTGACTGGAAACTGAAATAACATCATCAAACATCAAATTTCATTTTCAAGGCTGCAATCCCACTTGGGAACTAACTCTCACCCCATCCCAAGGAACAACTCCATGTTGTTTCTACGCTCAAAGCCAGCTAAGCAGCCCCTCTCTGGCTCTCTCATTGATCATTTATCCGTGTTCAATTTCACAATAGAGTCTTTGGGACGAGTAGAGCTCTAGTGAGAATGGCAATAGGTTCACTGTCAAACCACAGAGACGCCATTTTCTGGGGAAAAATACAATCCATTGGGCCAGGCATAAGGATATTCCTGAGTTCTCTACACAAACCCAAATTGCAAAGAAACAGATGCTTATACAGGCCAGTGAACATTCTGTACTTGCAAAAAAGCATGTAATATTTTTCCCATCTACACAGAGCTCAATGCAATAAGGAACTCTAGTCTTCCAAACACACTTTCTACTGCAGGAGCATTTAAGGCTAAAAAATTTGTCTCAGAAGAACACAAAAAGTTCAGAATATTTGCTACTAATCCACCAGGCAGAAATGGTACTGCTTTGTGACTAAAATACTGGCTAAACTCTGTAGCAAGCTGGCATTTCTGGTTCTGCAATTGATTGTGTGTGTGATCTCTAGCAAATTAGTTAAAATCTTTGCAAAGTTTTGAAACTATTGACTCAAAAAAAAGTTATTAACCCTCTACTCTAACCAGCAAATCAATGCAACGAAAGTAACGCAAATTCCACCCCTGGACAATCATTTCAAAGCTTGCAGGGCAGAATACACATTTACTATTTGTCAGTTTGATGACACAGTTGTCAATCTAGGGAGGAAGATCAGAACTTGTCCTTGATGTTAATGCACGAAGATGTATTAAAATCTTCCTTCAGAAGTTTTCTAACAGTGGGAAAGTGCCCTTAAATAGTAAAAAGCCATAAGCATATACAGCCTTATGAGTGCTAAGTATTAATAAGTATTCATTTTCAAGGTCAATATTCTACTTATCCCAGGATGACTCACAAAAGGGTAATCAGCCAAAAATATTTCAATTTACACCCCACTTTTATTCGTGTAGCAGTGACAAGCTGTTCCATTATCTGTGGTCCACAGTGCTTCCAAATTCTGTCATAGATGCAGTAAAGCAAGACTGACAGCTATGTTCTGCCTACAGAATATACATCTTGAGGGGAGGACAAATTCTGTTACAGGTACTAAAACTAGAAACAAAACAGGTGTGTTTACAACTCCTGATACTAAGGTTACTTAGCATAATATGACCTAAGAGCAATAGTTTCTGACCAAAAAATATTTTAATACTTTCAGAGCCCTATTCTTCCCTTTCAGAGGGAAACAGCCTTATTCAATTTCTACAGTGGAAAGGAACATTTTTACCACAGTCATTTCTTGGACTTGTGCTAAAGAAACACATGCTAAAGCAGTATCATTTTATTCAGTTTTATACATTAAAGGGCACATTTCTTCCTATTTTTTTCCCTCCTTTTGGTTATTCATTTTTAGGATGCAAAGGAAGATGTTTCTAAGACACCATCAGAACAATGCTCAATATCTTAAACTACTGAGGAAGAGAAAGTCCTTTTTTATACATGCAAGGAAGATGCACAGTTTGAATCACAATACTCTCCAACAGAAGACACCAAGGTACAGTTTCCAACAAAAAAACTGATAGAGATATTACACAAAACCCCATATACTTAACATAAAATTTGGCAAAAGACCTTGAAAATTACGCAATGCTAAACATCTCACTACAGGCTTAAAAAACTCAGACAACTTATATGAACAGACCAGTAAGAACTAAAAAAATCTGGTTTTTACAGTCCAGATTTCTAACTTAAACAGAGATCAAAACACAAGAGATGGTTCACACAATATTACGTTATGCATTGAAGGCAGTTTCATTTAAGTTAGTCTGTTAAATCCATTAAGTTCATTTTAACCATTAATTCCTTACATTTGTGAAACTTGAAGCTGTGTACTTCACAGATCTAAAATCTGACATAGACCTATTTAATCACTGCAATCAGGCATATGAAACTCTTTTTCCAAGTCTGAAGTATACTCCAGTGTATTCTAAAGTCCTTTCAGTAAAGGCTATGTGATGCATATTACAATTAGAAAATATATTCATATTTCACCAGCCTTTGCATATGTTTTTTTAAAAATTCAATTGCTTGAAGAATGGTGCCAGAACTTGCAAATATAGCCCAAGGCATGATCTTTTCAGCATAATGCTACAGCAGTTGGAAATACAGAGTAAGAATTACCCACTTGCTAATTTCATCTAATTTAATAAATATTTGTTTAATTTGTTCTCCTAATGTAACAAGACATATGAGGTACACTTCAGTATGCAGCTGTCCATAGAAAAAAAGAGATTTCTGTAAGAATATGTATCCATGCAGACCTTTCATTGACACACCACCAACAGAATTCATTCTTCACCCCGTCAGGAATGTTGACCTTCACTGTCAGGATCTTCAGATTTTCCCCTCGGTTAATGGCCAGAATCTGAGTGCAAACATAAATGGCAGAGACAGATGACACACAAAATATCCAAAAGATAAACTTATCAACATTTGTGTACGCGCTTGCTTGACATTCTGTAGCAAATCAGGATGGTGGTACAGTAAATCAGTTCACCAAGTACTAGCATGTACAGATAACATCCACAATTTAAACACAGATTAAATCATGCCATGGCATAACGAATATCACATTTTTCCTCAAGTCTGCAATCTCAGGATCCAGTTAAATCTTAAACACACTTGTATTATAAGATAGAATGAATTTTGGTGGTGGAATAATCTTATTCAATAACTCAAAACTCAAGAAATTAATTGAAAAGTGATTCCAATCAGAACTAGACATCAAAAATGGAAAGTTATTCCTATGCTTCAGACTCCATTTTTCTTCCCACTATTAATCCAAATTTAAAATTAATTATGAATCACAACTTGTGACACAAAGGTGCTCAGCTTAATTTGAAGGAGGACGAATTTAGTTATTCATGCCTAGTTCACAAATAGCAGACAAGGATGCAAACACTCACTCTCTTTACATTAACACTCCAGCCTTAAACTATATGCATGTACTTCTGACAGAGTCTAATGTCTATAACTGCACAATCACGATCTAAAGCTAAATTTGGTTGCATACGTGCTACCTGCACACACAGTTCAATTTTAAATATAAGTCTGTGACTCTACACTTAAAACCAGAATCACAGCACAAATGGTGGATCCTGGAGGATTCTGCTGGCTATCTCCTAGTCTAATCTCACTATGAAGACACTGAATGTTCACCTTAATACTAAGAAAACTCACTGACCAGCAGATTTTAGAAACAGAATAATACTCCAAAGCAAATAAAATCCACATCTTTAGATTCTATTTTTCCTTCCAAAGTATTTTAAAGTAGAGAAATACCAAAAAAAAGAGACCTGCCCAAAGCTGACATTCCTGTATGACTACACATGTTGCTGTATGTAGCAGGCCCTGAGCACTGTCACAACAGAGCATTCTGTGTCAATCATGAACTTTAATTCAATCACTAGCTAACTCAGACATGTCACATATGTTAAATACAATGGTTTAAAATGACTCCAGGACATAGTACCAATTTATATTCCTCAGTCTTACTGCTCCTGTGACATACTAGGCCTGACATATCATTGAACAACAAAGCTAATAATAAAGATTGCATGTGAAATATTATAGCATCTGGTACCTTGACTGCCAAAGCAAATGTTTTCACGTAGAAATTAGAAAGACACATTTTAACAAATCAAATGCTTTTGCGCTTATTCTGATTTTATTTTTCATAAAGAGAGAAAGCTAAATGTCAAGTTAAAATGAAATCAAAGTGATGCTCACAACAGAAAATGTATGTGATAGAATTATAATGTCATCATTCAGCATGCTGTCAGCAGGGTCAATATTTGCATCACATTTTGTTTCCTGGCACTCCATCTGCAGAATGTGTCAGTCACCTGAACTTAAACCAGCTGTTAATGTAGTCACTAATATTATTTATATTTTTTAATCTCAAACAATCTGCCTATCCTGTTCTACGTGATGCATTCAGAGAAGAATTATCATCCAATAAATGCTCAATTAAGAACGGAATTACTCAATTTCTCCTTCTAATATAATAAAGCTCTTTGTGTTTAGCTTGTTTTTTTAAGTAACAGGTCAAAATCTGGCTATTCTAGTCACAAAGCAGTCTTCACTTCTGGAAAAAGACTGTTTTTATATGAGACTGGAACAGATCCAGTGCAAGGGTTGTTAGAAACAGCACACATTTTTCAGAGAAAGCAAGAACAACAATATGATCCAGTCACAAGATTCATCAAACCTTATTCTGTTTATCATAAAAATACAACATGCTTCATATTACACAGCTCTCTTCTATGTTGCATATTGACTTAAACTCATAGAGTAAGTTCTGTATACTTTGCCAAGGACTTTAATTTCCAATTCCTTTTTAAGTATGAGATTGAAAATAGAGCACTTGCCTCAAATGCTACATTTTATTATTTTCCTCCCACTATTTCAGTCATCTCCAAATACAAGAAAGTAACCTCAAGACGTACACAAATACTGAACTGCTTACAATTAATCAAAAATTCAAATAAACTATTGAAATTTTTTTTCCTTAGTTTTGACAGCGTTGGCATTGCTTCTCAGCTATGTCCTAAGAGAGTCTAGTCAGGTTGTCCTTGTTGCCAAAGGAAGAAGCTGTGACTGAACCTCCTGCTAGCAAAACGTTCCAATTGGAAACACCCACAGGGTATCTGACCATGCTAAAACCTGGAGTCAGCTTTTAAAGCCCATTAAAACAACAAAGTTTTTTCCTCATTACAGTTTCAGTATTTTAACTTTTTCAAACAACCTGACTCCACACCAGTCCTGATTACTTCAGGACTCAAACAAGACAAAATGACGTGTCTCAGCAGGCAAAATGACAGTGGCACAGGAAGTAACCCAGACCTACAGCAGAGCCAAGCTGCAGCACAGCTTACTGCACAGCACTTCAACTCACTGAAACAAATGCTGCAAGGCACACTCATAGCTGCCAGGGATTTGGACATAAAGGCACAGCTTGTTTCCCTACAGGTAACATGGCAGGCTACTGTGCACGCCCTATACTCACATCTAAGCCAGAGCAGAGTTAGGGTTGTATCCAGATCTTTAAGATCACTTGCACCTCCATACTCAGGTGATGACAAGTTTCAGTGCAGTATTTTAAGGAATCTCGTGTTTGCAACTCTGAAAAGAGGTGATTTAAAGCTGACTTTTGTCTCTACCTAAAGGCATTCAGAACACTTGTCTAAGTGCAGCCATAACAGCAATAGAGAAGATCTTCAAAGCAGTAAGTTTTACAACTCTTCTTCAAACACACCTATTTAACCTGAAGTTCTGGGGGATTAGTAAATTATATAAATCATTCTGAGGTTCAGGCTTTCCTATATCTTTTTCAGGTATAAGCTTCTTTTAATAACCTTGAATCAAACCAGAGAATTCATTCTCTTAAGGACATCTTGAACTCTATTCTTAAAGAACATATTTTACCAGTTTTTAAATGCACAAAGGAACTAGCTCTTCACAGTCTTAGGTGAAGGAAAAAAGAAAGACTTTTAGGTATTGAAAAGGATGGTCATAATCCAAGAAAATAAAGATAAAAAATGGCAATTTGCA
Source organism: Sturnus vulgaris (assembly GCF_052056855.1). Taxonomy (NCBI): domain Eukaryota; kingdom Metazoa; phylum Chordata; class Aves; order Passeriformes; family Sturnidae; genus Sturnus; species Sturnus vulgaris. The sequence goes on from NC_142245.1 coordinate 27,670,577, forward strand.
TCAGTAGTGGAATAAGGTCAAGTAACAAAGAAAATGAAGATGAGAAAGACTTTCAAAAGTACAATACCAGGGTTTAAACTTAATGAAGAAATGGCAGATAAAGAAAAAAAATTTCTCTCTTTATTTCATTATCAAAACACAAAAGAAAGAAAGACAGAAACCAAAAAATTAAGAAAGAACCCAAGAACCAAAAACAGACATGAAAAGTTACAGGGTATTTACAAAACAGCCAATTTTACATATTAGAAACTATGATGAAAGGCAGCACCTAAGTGTGCAAAACCATCCCGTGATTACAGGACTGCCAGCTGCAAAATCAGTGCCTATTACTTGTCTGAAGAGTCAGAATGGGTAAAGAAAGAGGTATTCAGGTTAGCACCAGACACAGGGGAGAATAAACCAAAGCAGATCGAGCTCATCTTAGTGGACAAACTAAGGACACATCCTTGATAAAAAACAGTGCAGCCACAAAATCAAAGTGTTGACTCGGTTTGGGAAATAGTTTTTAACCCTTGCTGTAGCTAAGCAACAGTTTTCCTTAAGAAAAAAAAAAAAAAATGATGCCCTGGGCAAGACCTAAATCATACCATCATCCCAGGAAACACTTATGCAACATGCACTGAGTGAACATCATGGTATTCACCACTGTGAGTGCAGATAAAACCAAATACTCTGCCAGCTCAAGAATTCCTTAAACAAAAAAGAACACAAGAGAATCCATACATCAGAACATGATGAATCCACCAATCTTTGTCAATGTCAGCACAGTAGCCAATAGATTGTTCTATCAACTTTCCTAGACCCTTTAGAAGCAACTTTTCACCAAATAACTATCAATGTAAGTACAGTAAAAGGTCATACTTATTATGAAGAAAAAACCACAGGTTCTTCTTCAAGTATCTATGCAAGACCAGCCTACTGAAATCAACAGTAGCTATTTAGTCTTTCACCTTTCATCTTGGAATGGGAGAAAACAGCTTAAAAGTTAGCCTGTCCATGTTGTGAATTTTTTTCTGGTAATAAATTAATCCTTTATTAATTCAAAATACACTGGTTTAATACAGAAAGCACTGAAAAAATCAGAGCATATCAGAGCCTTCTAAAGGAAAAGACATTTCTAGTTAGAAGCATCTAAGTGGTCTGTCTTCTGTGATATTATGGTTTGGAATTTTTGTTTCTTTTTTTAACTGGTTTTTGTTGGGTTTGTTTTGGTTTTTTAAGCTACATGGTTGCAAATCAAACAAGCAGCAATTAACTTGGTGATTAGTTATGAATTAGTGCAGAGGTCTTGACAGTTGCATTGAGTGCATCTCACTTCTGCCTTTGACCTTCAGTAGCAGGGGTAGCCTAGCTGTCATCAGCTTCTCATCAGCTAGTAAGTTTGCTTCAGCCCTCCTTTCTTTATCTAGTTATGTAAGTCTAAGCTTAGGGCTCAGGATGCCCGAAGATGCTTCACAAAAGGGAAAAATAATGACTTGCAAAACAGACCCATTTTTGGGGTACTGAAAAGCAGTCCTTTGTTCGGTTTCTTAAAACAGAGCTCAAGAGCTTATTTCTGCATTTCATGAATTGGAAAGACTCTACTACTCCTGATAACTGTAAAGAAAAAATCTTTAAAATTAGTTTTAAGCAACAATATTGAAAAACAAAGCGACATTTACTACAGTTAAAATTCTGAGAAAAAAAATTTCAAGTTGTACCTGATGATGCTGAATATTCTTTATATTACAAGAAAACTCGTGGTACAGTTGGAATTTATCGATATCTTTTTCATTTCCATTTTTGGACGACACTTTTGCCAATGTTGACTGGATGGAAATGTACCTTTTCTGGCATCTGAATAGAAAAAAAAATAGATCTAAGGTATTTTAGCAATAAACTTGTAACAAGCCATTACAGCACAGATCAAATAAAAATGAAGTCTGCTCAATTACAAGTGATGTTAACTCTAATTACCTGCACAACTGGATGACATAACTTCATACTGAGGTGATATAATGTGTACTGACTGTAACATACCAAGAGAAGACATTCAAGCAGAAAAAGCTGATGACAATCCTCCTCCTTAAGGAAATGGAGGCTCAAAAGCCACCACCTGCACTTAAATTATGGGTTTCAATTTCACACAACAAATTTGGGGAAGTTGCAAAAAAAAAAAAAAAAAAAGACAGTCAATCCTGAATGCTCCTCATGATTATCATATATACAGCACACTTCAGATGAACAGGATTCATCTGTCAAGCACTGAGTATTCAACTAAGGAACTTCCAGTGGTCAAAATAATGAAAGTGACAGTCAGGTAGTGACAGCATATCCCTTACAAAACAACCACCTTCATTGCAATTATCACATTGCTGATTCAAAGCAACTCTGCATGCTCCTAAAGGTGGTGGATATTCTTTGATAACTTTCTTCTCTGCCCCAGATAGCACACAGCAGAAAAAATAAAATAACAAGTGACTACTGGCCTGTCACAGTACCTCCCCAAACATGACAACACTAAAGTCAGTAACGTAAGAAAATTTCAATTCAGCTAACATAATTAAAGGATCAGTAAGTCCTGCTTTAGAAACAGTCATATTTGTTTGGCCTATTGGCTACCAATGCCAAAATCAATCATCACTGCACACTAGTTACACTGACTGATGTCAAGTCAGCTATTGGAGCAAGAGCTTAAGCAGATTCACTCCTGAAGAGTTACAGCTTGAAGAAAGTGCAAGGAAGGAATACTCCCTTATGGCTCACTAACTGCACGGGAGATCTGCTACACCCAGGGCAGAGCACAGAGCTTTTCATTCTTGGGGACTTACAGCACCATGCCACGTTCACAGCAGATCTCTACTGCACTGACAGCCAGACAGGCAGAATGGTTAATGAACGTACACACAGGAACAGCCCTAAATCCATCCCACTGCAACACCGTTCTCACATCATTAAGGAAAAGTCCTCTATCTGCCACTCGGAGACTGCATTTTAAGCAAGAAAGTTTAGACAGTAAGAATGAAACTTACAATTTCCTGATAAAATCCAGTGTATCTTTATCTTTAGCAAAGATGTCTGCTAAAATGTGCTGCACTCCAGCCTCTACTTCCTGGATATTTGCAAGCCCTTAGAAGAAAAATAATTATAGAATCACTATAATACACAGTTAATAATTACAGAAAAAAACGAATAAAATTACTTTATACAACTGCACAAGCACTAAGAAAATATATGCAAGCTGAAAGGAAACTGATTAAAGGTATCTGACTGACTTGCAAAGTTTTAAAAGAATCCTAATTAATTTAAAATTTTTTTTATCAACTAAAGCTTCCCTTCCAAAACATCTAAAACTATATTTTAATGAGCCTGAAGTGACCAATGCATTATCATAAGTCAAAATTATATTAAAATTAGAGAAAAATATGTTTTTACTTTGATGCTAACAGATCTTGACATTTGTGATTTAAATAGTACAACAGTAAAATTGGATATGTAAATATAATTCTTTAAAAAATTAAATATAATTTTTGAGGTTTTAATAAAATAAGCAACTGCAGCAGAAGTCTACTATTTTGCTATAGGTATGAAAACTGCCTAAAATTCTTTGCAGGTAATCCTGTCTTTTCTCTGAGGAATAGTTTTGTATTTCCACTGTATTGCAGCAGGAGTTTGCACAACACTTTTGAGGTCAGGGTACCATCAGCCTCTAGTATGACACACTGAAGTTATAAAATATCTTCAAAGACATGAAGTTATAAATGTCTTCTTATCTCTGGAGAGATAACAGAATCATTCAGTTAATTTCCAACACTCAGCATCCCTTCTTTCCTTCAAATGGCCAGAAAAGGAAGCATGTAATTCTTCTTAGCAAAGGGATTGAATTAGACCAGAAGCAGAGATAACAAAATAAAACAGACATCTTGTATTTTAATTCAATATATATCTATCTCTGCTTCTAGCAAGTCAGTAATGAATGCTTCAGAGCAAACAGCAAGAATCCAAGAGCTGGCAGATGCAGCATTAACTGTCTCTTGCAACACAAGAGATAATGCTGCTGTTGACTCTGCTGCCACGTGGACAGCTTTATTTACACCATTTTAACAGCTTGCACAGCTCCATCTACTCATTGAACCCAGAATCCTGCCTCTGATCAGGCAGTAAAGTTACACGCTATAAAAAAAATTATCTTGTCCCTTTTTAAGACGAGGAAGCTAAACTTACCTGCCCGAAAGAAAAAAAAAGGTGAGAATAATAACTTATTATTAAGTCCTTAAACATATCAGAAGTTGTAAATTTTGCATCCTTAGATCTATGAGTCACTGTTTCTTATGGTAGAAGTGATGTCAGAACACAAAGCTAAGGGAATTTGAAGACGTGAATCATACTGAACATGGACTGAGACACTGAGGCAGATGATTTGAACGAGATAGCCCAAAGAATTTAGAATTTGAGAGATAATCAAAAAGTTCCCATTCAACAAGCACCACTCACACAGGTACTTTACTCTGTCCACCAGCACGCACTTGTGTAATTAAAGAAATTTTTGACCATGTATACAACTGAAAAAGAACAAAGCTTTCTGGTTGGCCTGTTTCTTGAACTTTCAAATGTCAGGCCTTGAAACATAAACTGCTGTTTTTATTTCAGTTTATTTTTAGGATAAGTTGAAAAACACTGAGAATTTAAAAGCACCAAATATAAAGACTTGATAAAAACTTTTCTGCACTGCAAGTGGCTCATAACTTAAAAAAAAAAAATTCTCTGATCTCTCAAGTTGTGTATAAGCTGTCAAACTGTCTCCCAAGGTGATAGAAGTGACCCAGTTCATAGATGTATATAACTTCTGATGTTTTTCAAAGGCAGACCATTATAAACCTAAGCAGCATTATTTTTAGCACAGAATTAAAAATAGGCGTACTGGTTTTCAAAAACTCATGTTCATGGTGCAACAAATAGCACTTCCTTTTGAATATGCTCTAAATAATTTATCTGAACTTTCACAGTGAAGATTTTCTTTTGGCTCGTTAGACTGCACCAGAATAGGCAGATATATGGCTGCAAAACGCTGCTGTAGGAAGTAATGACATATGCTAAAATGCAGTAATATAATAGCCAGAATTGATTTTCATTGTAAAATTAGCAGAATTTTATAAGTAACATTTAAATAAACAGAAGTGAGAAAAGTAAGAGTCAGCCTTACTAAGGAGGCTCAGTACCTTTATGCTGAAATTCAAAAAGTATGTGTTGGGACAGGGAAGAATGGAAGTACATCTCTATTTTACCATCATACAGAAGGCTGCAGTCATCTTCATATTTTATTGTCAGAGATTGCCCCCTACAGATCCACCTATAACTACATTCACAAAGACACAATTCTATATATGTCTATATATGACAATCATGTTGTTAAAAGTTCTTGCTCAAGTTTCAGAAATTACGTCTTCTTCAATCCCTACTGTCATTCAGACACAAACTCTCCTGCTCACTCCCAATCCCCTAGGCCAGTTTTTATTAAGATATGCTTTGCAGGGTGACATTTCCTTCAGTACAGAGTATGAGCCTAAGCCTCTTGTACAATCAGCATTGAATTTTCAGGAAACAATTCAAGTAGAACAATGGAAAGGTCTCAGGTGCATGGTGTGGTTCCCTCTCTCTTACCAGTAAATACAGATGTCAACTATAAGGCCTCCAGATTTATGTAATTTCTATGCCATAATCATTACTCTTTACAATACAAAGAGAGAGCAAAGGTTGGAGAGTCATTAAATGTGTTAGCATGTTACCACACGTTGCTAACTTAACTTCCAGCAACATCAAAACAATCCAAGTAATTTCCCTTTTCAAATCTTTTCAGACATTTAGAACATTACTGCTCAAAGAAGCAGGCTACTTACCTTTGGTATTGGGTCTAATGTAAGAAAAGAGATTGAGTTCCACAGGATTCTGCAGCAGGGAGAGAGCAGCAGGTTCTAATCCCAACTGCTTGGCCCTCTGGGCTTTGGTGCCTTTACTCCCAGTTTTATAAGGCGCAGACTTGTAACAAAAAGAACAAACGAAACAAAACCAGTCATTAAAAAGCAGGGAAGTATTTCATTCAGGCTATGCACTTGACATTATGCACTAGTTAGTTAGCAAGATTATATGTGAACTAATGTTGATCTGAAAAAGACTATAGTACTGACCACATGGTCTAATTCTTCCAAAGTTCTGCAATTTAGCAATCCTTTTAAAAGAGAACTGGATAACTTTCCTTCTTTCTTCAACTTCTGTATCATCGTATGTGTCTTCCTTGCAACAGTACTAAAATGTAAGAGATTAATGTTAACTGCCACATTTCACAGTGAATTAAAATGTCTATTGTGACCTTGTCTATTACACTGCTGAAACTCTCTGAAAATTGTATCTCATGTTAATCTTCAACAAACCAAGCTGATAATTCAGAAGCTTCTAACATTTTTCTCTCTTCAGTTAGTTCAAAACTATATCAAAATATCCTGTGGTAGCTTTAAGAAAAATCAAGTAACACTGATAGTCATTAGTGCTCCACACATTTCTGTAATATTACTGGCCTGGAAGCCAAATAAAAGGGCCCTAGAATAAATCCACTCTGATGAGCTCTTACAGACGCAATTCATATCAAGCTAGTCCTGCAGCATCAAGTACAGGCCACCAGATCTAAACGCTTAGGTCTTCAGGAAGAAACATGGGAGCAAACACAAACAGCAGAGGTATTTTGTTATTACTTAATTACTTGTTCAGACGAGCACTGTCTCAGGCCACCTTCCTTCCTTGGCAAGAATCTCTTGGTCGGGGTTAGCAGGGAGTATAAGGAGGAGGACACTAAGCTGACAGAACAGCTGACCAGTCTGTTCCCTTGCCCTCTCAAGAACACAGAGCCACAAAAGCAAGATGGAATGAAAGCAGTCTCATCCATTGCCACAACAAGCTTTGCTGATCATTTCTTTCCTGCAGTGATCTGGGATAGTTTAACCTCATCTCCTGGTACACTCCAACCTAAGAAGGGCTCTTCACTAGAAGCTTCCCTGATCCAAGCAGGGAACCAAGGGGTTCTTAGTGATTCTTTTTCTAAGAGTGGAGCTTTCATCTCATCAAGCTACCTATTTCCAGCAACTATTAACTAGTCTTTTAGCACAAATTTTTCTGTGCAGTTCTAATAAACGGCAAAGAAATAAGGATGCTAGCTTTTCTTTGGCCACTAGCAACTCTAGACTTGTTATTTAGAGAAAAAAAAAACCTAAAAACAAACCCCAACCTCCCAAAAAAACCAACAAAACCCCAGACAGTATTAAGCATAATTACCTCAGTTTAAAACTTTTTTCTTTACTAGTTTCTTTACAGCTGTAGTGTGCACAAGGAGGTAAAACAAGGGACACAGGAGCAGCAGCCAGTTGTTACTCACCTCCGACCCACACCCCTCCTTGTGCTGCTGGCTCACTCACCGTAGCTCTTCCAATGCGTGCTGCACTTCCCGCAAGGCATCGGCCTCCAGGTTATTGATGAGCTCTTTTCGGTACCGAGCAATAAAAGGAATCGTGTTTTCTTCTTCAAAGAGCCGAAGTAAGTTTGCACATACCCACGGCTCAACATTTGTTATTTCTGACAAGGCCTGTCAAAGGAGAGAAAAAACCCAAACACGACAACCAAACACGTTTAAGAGGGATGGTAGATTGCTTTAAACAACTTCTCATTCAACATTCAAAACCATTTCCAGAACATTTCACTGGCCAGCAGAGACTACTGTCCTCCCCAAGACAGGATGCCACGCTTCTCATGCATCCAGCCACAACACCCAGTATTCCAGCAGGACATGCAGCAATCAATGTTCCTAGAAACTTGTAACCACTGTAAAAAACGCAGGAAGCAGTGCCTCTTGGGAAAAAAAAAATAAAAAAACAAGGAAGAAAAAAAATCATACCAAAATTATAAAACAAAACAAAGACCATAAACTGTACACAGCAACCCAGAAAACTTGGGAGTTTTTTTTAAGCCAACACTGACATACCTCATGGTTCAGCTAAACAAACAAAACCGACAAAGCCAGAGCTGATCCAAATCCCACTCAACCAATAACAGGAAACTAGCAATACTACTGACAGTTTCAAGACAAACCAAGCCTTGCAAAGTTAAACATGATTTTGTACAAATTGAGCTTTCTAAAGTTATAGTGTACCAATATGGAATAACTAACACCCTATACAAGCAGCTTATCTTAGTAACATTTTAACTATCACAATTTGCTCACAAATTCACTACACTACACTTGACTACAGTAGGTACTGTAAAAGGCTGATACAAAAGCCTTCCAAAAGTTTCATTCTGAAGCCTAAAAATATAACAACACCTGCACAATTATATTCACACCTTCTAGAGCACACACAAAGATCAAATTCTACATATGTATTTCCGGGAATATGTGAGAAAATCCACAAAATTTTACAGCTTTCTTAAGCAGACTGTACTAAGGATGACGAATACAGTATGTCCTATCCATTCCCATTCTATTCATATTAAAATCTTCCATGATCACACCCTGGCTTCCAGTACAAGATCTATGCTAAAACTGCCTCCACCTGAATGGCTTCAAAATTAAAATCCTACAAAAACATCTACCTTGTTGTCACCGCTGTGCAAGGAATGCAAATCTCCTTCCTGATGGAACTATAAATTGATAAACACTCTCAAATGGGTCTCTACAACTAAATGATCCACACTGACTAAATCTTAAATTATAAAACTGCCCACAAACATCCCAAATCTGTCAGCATCCTTTCCTGTGGGAGTTTCAGTTGTGTATTTCAACAAAAAAACCCATGCATTCATACAAGAGAATCACACAAACTGTTACAGGCAAGCTTCGTACTAAGGACACCTGAAGTCACAGATACCAGAATGATGTCAAAGTTTGAAGTTTTAACAGTTACCAGCCAACATCTATATTTATATACATTTCTGACAACCCAAGCAGAGGTTAAATTACAACTTCAAATTGCATGTTAAGATTCTAAGTGCTAATTATGCAGGAAATAGTTTCATTAGTAGCTTGGAAAAGGAAAAGATCTCATACCTGTACAATATCCCAGTTCATTTCAAATTCTTCTTTTATTTTGTTGCCTCCCAGATTTTTAACTGGCTTTCCTTCAGGACATGCATTCAACTTCATCTTTTTAGAGGGTGGTTCATCAAATGCAAACTCCTCCTCACATTTCTCTTGTTTCACTACAGAAACACTTGTTGAGGGTTTTTCATTACTCACTAAACTGTTTTGGTTATTCTCTTGGAATGAATTTATTTCCATTTTCTTAGGCACTTGTGGCATTCGATTTAAACTTTTCGATTTAGTGTCTGCATTTTCTTCCTTAGGTTTTAGAAGCTGCATTTTACTATCTTCTGCAGGTGCAATAGGCAAGGATACATCCTGACAAAAAAGACATTAAAACCATATTAAGCACGGACTGTTACAAAATGGTTCAACATTTCATTTAAACTCTAAAAAGACTTGCTACTAGACATCATTTTCCCAAGTAATGTCTCTGGAAGGAAAACACCAATCCAGAAATCAAGCAACCTGAAATGTATCTTGCATGGATGAGACAATATAAATACAGACAGCAGACCTCTGATTTAGATCAAATAAAATTATTCTGCAAAGAATTTAATAGGACCTTCCTTCAGAAGACACTGACCTACAATCTTTGCCTCCATTCATGTCAACAAAACAGGAAACAGCATGACAGGGAAGCACTTCTGAGGTGTTAGGTTCCCATGGGAACTGGAACTGAGATCTGGTCTGCCAAGACCCAGTTTAACCTCGGACAAGCTACACATTCTTTACTGACTTTCCTCAGAGATCATCTTCAGAAGTCAGAAGGACTGGGTTCTGTCATGATGTGATCTCAGATGTTAATAGTTGACCCAAGTATCTAATTTTCAATACAACTGCATTTTATAATAATAATAAAACTGCAATCCTTACTGGGTTGAACAGCCATGCAAGGAAATGTAAGAACAGGCTACCTTTTTTTGTGGTACCCAGACAGTGAAAAGGTAGAAGACATCAAAGGTGCAATACCAAAACCGGAGATACTTAACAAAGAACAGAGGCATTTATTTATTTACACTGTCAAAAGATCTCCAGGGAAAACCACATCCTATTATCATTGGCCAAAATTTTCAAGGAGGCTCCTCAGCTCATGGACACTTGAATACAAAACAAAGCCACGTTTATCCAAAATACTGAACATTCACAGGAACACTGGAATTGTACCAGCTGATGAGAATCAGGCAACCAGAGTCAGAAAAACTGTTCATGTTACTTCCCAAGAGCAATAATTAAATGTCTCTTGCTTATAGACACTCACCATTTCCTCTTTTATTGCTACTTTCTTGACCATTTTCCTGGCCACAGTTGACCGCGGAGCAGCAGCTTTTTTAGTTTTTGCCTCAGTTTTCTTTGGCAAATGAGGTTTCCTGGCCACTTTGCTTTTTGGCTCCCATTCCTCCTCCTCTTCCTCCTCTGATTCAGAGGTCCTGAAAAACAAATGAATCAACAATATTGCTTATGAGAAAAATAAAAAAAAAATACATAAGCAAGCTGGTCTGAGTAGTTTTTGGCATGAAAGAAAGTGAACAGGAAAAATTATCAGAAAGATAGAGAGACTCAACAGGTCTTTCACACTGCTGCAGAGCTAATGGCTTAAACAATCTACCAATTTTTATGATGTATACACGCATCATATACATGATTCTATTTGGACAATGGGCAATTTGCTTTGATTCTATCTTCTTTATGAGCATAAAGAAGCTTAAGTAATTTGCATTTTATAATTGAAGTTTTGTGCATGAAAAGATTTTAATCAACTTCTCAAAAACTGAATATTATTATGCAATTCCTCCTGCTTAGCATAAACCTTGAAAAAAATCCTAAGGAAAGAAAATGATCTTACGAATTAAGAAATGAAGGTAGGTCTTCTGATGTAGGGGCTTTGGCTACAGATTTCACCCTCCTTGGTAGAGATGACATCTAAAACAGAGGAAAGAAGAGAGAAATATAGCATTTGGTTGAAGCTGTATCCTCTTCAGCTCACTGTCAAATGTGCCCTTATAATGTCTTCAGCAATCACAAAAGTTTCCTCTAGAGCAAGTTAGGTTTCCTCAGTCTCCAAGAATTTAGGCCACAGCAGCACACATTCAACAATCTTTTCAACTGAGCAAACAAACCAGCAATATAACCTCTCAAGCTACACTTTCTTCACATGAGGGTAATTATTTGGCTTGCATGTAAAGCCTTCTGGCAAAAATTATTACAAAATTCAAAAGCATATTTTACCTATATCTGGTATAATTTCCTCATTCTTCATTTTTTTATACCTTGATCTTTGATCCAGCCTTACCACTGCAACAGGAACCTTAAAGCACCATGTTTGCACAATACAAACCAGATAAACATTTTCCAAAGTGCCATTTAACTCAAGGGCAAAACGCCCTTTAATCCAACTTCATTCTGGCTTCTGCTCAAGCACTAGAACACACTTTTTATTAATGGCTTTCAATAAGCTTTCCTTGTAAAGCAGCACAATTTTCAGGTGACAATTTTCAGCACTGCAGTGGAAGGATCACATCAAAAAGCACCATTTGCTCACTTGCCAAACACCTTCTTGGAGCTACAGTCCTGGTCAGTAACAGGTCAGCATTTCTGTGCTGTTCCATTATGTGACCAGCTGGAACACACATGTACCACAGAAAAACACAAATCTCCCAAGAACACAAAAAATATTACTCACCTTATCAGCTTCCCAGGTGCCTTTTCACTGTCAATTCTGAGACACCCCCAAACTCGTCCAGCCACTCTGCTTCTCTGTGTTCCTTTGCTCTTTATACCTGAACCATCATTATCACAGTTCTGAATTAATTACTTATTTTTTCACATTACTTCAGAGCCATGAAAAGAATGTTTCCATTTTTATATTATGCTTCAATATGTGAATGGGAGATAAAAAAAAAAATTAAACACCATGATTTCCAAAGTTAGGTAACATCCAAGCCAGACAGATCCCTGATCCACTCTTTTGAAGGCACTGGGACACTTCATGCTTCTTTTCAGCTAATCCATGAAGGTTCTGGAGCCTACCCAGAAAAAAGGAAAACCTCATCTGGGAGGTCCTTTTTTCTACTAGTATTTCCCCCCTCACCTCAAGTGGTCGAGGGTTTCAAAATATCTCAACATTTGTGTCTTTACATTAAGTAAGATTATGGCAAGAGTAATGCTCGCTTTATAAAGTTAATTGCATTTCCTGGCATCTAATACTGGTGACCTATTTAACTTTCCATATCTGCAGAAGAATAGGAGAGGAGCTCCTTAGTAATTCTCCATAAACAGTCAAGCTGTGGTCAGAAGCCAAAATGAAGATCTACAAATAAAAGCCAATACTGAAAAAGCACATGTAAGACAAATATCAAGCATGAGATATCACAAAGGAAAAAAAGCTAAAAAAAAAATCATATTTCCACTGCAAGGTGGGGCCAAATTATAACCACCTCCCCTTCTCATACTAAATGCAACAAACTAACTGTACTTCATATTTGTAGAAAATAATCTTATAGCTACTACATATATACTTTTTGTTTACAAAAAATAATTTTTAAATTAGAACCCACAAAAGTACTTCTTGTTTAATTTCAAATTGCCAGACAGCTGTCTGCTAAATTTTCCTCCCGATCCGCCTGTGCTGGGGTGTGCAAACACCTACATTTAATGACTAAGAAAAACAGCCCTTCTGTGATTCACTGCAGAGGGGGAGGCAGGGAAGAGGATGAAGAAGAAAAAAGTCTAAATGCCACTGATGATGAGAGATAACTAATACAGAAAATAAGCTTGGAGACAGTTCCTAAAGTAAGGCAGGAAGACTCAAGAAACAGGCAAAGGCAAACACTGTTAAGCTCCACATGGAGCATCTACAGCCCTGAGTGCATCACAAGGCACTCAATACATACTGCCAGCTCCATGCTCCACTTCTGTGGGGATACAGTCCCCCACATCTCCTGCTTCGAGCGTTGAGGGAACTGGGAACAGCTTTATTCACCCTCCCACAGCATGATGGGATCAAGCCCGTGTGAAGTTGGCCACTTATCTCCCATTATATTTTCCAGATAGACTGGCCTCAGTGGGAAAACTGCCTTTAACACTTCCTTCTCTGTCTGCTCCAGTTAACAATACTCAAAGTGAGAGCTGGTTTCTACCTCGAGGAAAGAAACCTTACATATCCAAAGCCAAAAGAAGAAATCTTCCAAATCCAGAAGAATCCCACAGCTGTAGAAGAGCCAATTACAAAGCTGAAAAATTAAGAGTAACCTATTTATACCAGTCAGGTCATTTTCCCTTCCTGTGTCTGTGTTAGGTTTTGCTGTACCTTATCACAGATGTATCACAGATGTTTACAGTGCTTGTTCACCAGCTTGCCAATTGTCATATTCAACTTAAACAAGATCTGTTCTAGCAGCTCTTCTCACACCTTAGGCTAGTAAACTTCTGGCCAGTAACCATTAGCTAACACACCTTTTCTCATTTTATGTACACTGTCAGCAATCTTTTAATTTCTGACAATGCTGTTCTTTAAGAAAAACAGTTCTTACTTATCTCACCAACAGTATTTTATTTCCATGGCACACAACATGAGCTAGGCCCTGGAAACTTCGGCCTTGCCCACACACTTAAGCTCCTGACTGCTGTTTCATTTCAAATATGTGTAGAGATTCGTAGATCTTTTGCTTCTGTAAGATAGGCTGAAACCTTAATGCTGAACCTTCACATTAGACCCTTGATCCTCTGTTCAAGGGAATCAAAATTCGCCTGCTTGTCCGTGTCCCAAATGGCAGCATGAAGCATCATTGCTTGAAACACACTTATCCATCACTAAAGCCTGGCTTCTTTCTTCTGAGAAGACTCAGCAGTTATGGCATGTTCTTCAAAAGTACTTTCCAGATAAAAACTAAAGACATTCACAGAGTAATCATGCTGTGCACTGAAGAAAAGCTGAAACTATTGAAATCATTGCTGTTGTAAATATATCTGCTAGGTCCACTCTCCAAATAAGTTTGGCATCAGTTGTGTTGCCAGTTATTTTGTTCCCACCACCACCACTTCTATCCTCTGCATCCAATGCGGAGCTCCACATCCCAATCTGGTTGGCTGCAAACAGTACACTTCTCCCTGCCTGTCAGCTACTCATTAAAATAAGGCTACTGTATTTGGGGTCAGGCCACACAAGGAATAAAGACTGACTAAGCAGTTTTCATCCTTTACTGTACAGAATCTTAATATGGGTATACACAAAACATACAGCAAGGAATAATCATTTCTCTGGTCTCTCTCCCCAAATAGGTCTAGGCTGCACACAGAATATAAGTAGAATGAGGTTTTAAAGACCTTATTATGTTAAGGAGCAATCCAAATTTCATTTAGAGACTGCTGTTCTCTTCAATATCCCTACACATGCAAAGGCATAACCTATTAAAAATAAATTTCTTCTTATCTGAATGCCAGTGGCATAAGCAACTGCTTATGCTTATGCAGAGAAGTTTAATATCAGCTTAAAAGTAATTAGTTTAAAAAAATTCTCACTCCCTATCACCATTTGCTCAACCCCTCCCAAAAAAGCCCCCTCACTAGCACATACCTCTTTTAAAATCACATCAGTAGACAACAACTTCCAGATTCGGAAATAACTCTAATAGATTTTCTACCTGAAGGCACAGGATTAAAAAAAAAAACAAAAAAACAACTCAACAAACAAACAAACAACCCAAAACACACCACCATCACAAATACACTTGGAAATTAATTTCATTTCAGTAACTGCAAAAAGCCTAGTCCAGCTGAAAATCACACAGAAACTTCAGAATCTCTTTTCCAGTTAATCCAAATCAATACATTCCTTACAAAACAGGATCTCTATGCAGGAAGCTCCTCCAACTTTGCTCTACAGCCTCTGCTTTTCTATCACAAATAAACCAGGAAGAATAATAGAACTTTGCATTTTAGCTTCTTCTTACATCTAACAATACTAAACCAAATCAGCATAACATGAAGCAACTGGGGCCGAGCAAAAAGACCACTATAGGAATCTCATATGACAAGGTACTTTTGGACCAGTCTTAGTAGAAGCAGAATGGCCGACTTCAACAATTATAACGAGATTCTCAACAGGTTGATTTTGCTTGTCATTTTAAGACACTTCTACTGCAATAACATTTTAAGGAAAAGAAAAATCAAAATGTGAGCATACAGTCAGCAACAAGGGGGAAAGATGCTATGCAGATCAATGGTAGGGATATGTATGGAAATCTTTCTGTCTCTCCAGGTTTTTATCCTGGCGAGATGAATCAGCTGAGTTGTACTTCAAAATATAAATCCAACTCACTGTAATTCTCTTGAAGTTAAAACCTTGGAGAACTCCCAGAAACTTCTGCTCAGAGAAGCTAGTGCAGATTTCCGAGGACTCTTCCTGCACAAAGCCAGTCAGGCCTGCCTGAGGAAGGAATTGCAGACACAATTTAGGAGCCTCCAGCACTAACTGGAAAATTAGAATCACAAAGAAACAGACATACAGGGTACACACATACACCGAAACAGTCCCCAAAGCTAATCAGAAAGGAAAAGGTCTAAGAACACCACCTGTTCTTACTTACAACTGTTTTTACTTACAGAAGTACCATCAAAAAGACCAAGCACAAAGACTGTGCCCCTATAAGGTGCAATCTAGCCTATGATAGGGTACCACTGAGGGAAGGAACAACCCACATTATGCAGCACCCTGTACATGAATCAGAAGAGGTCTGCTCAAGAAAGGGAGGATAAACACTTTTCACACTTTTCATGCATTTTCCTTAATGCACTTATCTCAAACCATTATCCAAAATGAGGGGATACTGCTCCTGATGCAGCAACAGGCAGCTACATCATGTGCAGTTATTCCTTTCTCCAGTCCAGCAAACCAGCCCCACAGAAACACATCCATCCTGGTTCATTAAACGGGATGTCTTCTCTCCCAAAGGGATATGGGAGACACACATCTCTTCTGCATGGCTACAGCCAGAGCAGAGTTTATCACACCAAAACACTCATTTTGGAGGCTTGGAGGTACAAGGGGAGTTGAGAGCAAAGCACTGTTTGTTGCTTGGTGAGTCACTACCACCCCAAATCACTGCTTCTCAGTCCAGAAAGGGGACCGAGATGAAAATACACTTCATGTACTTCAAAGCCTTATTCTCTCCCTGGCGACACCCTGATTTATTCAGATATGCTGACAGCGCTCGAGAGGAGGGCTAACAGAGCTAAATGCCACCCTCGCATCCTGGGAAAGGCATCAGCTCCGTGGGAGAACCACGGGAAGGAGCCACCTCTCCATCGCTTTCCTGTCCCTTCCAGCTGTCCCGCCCCAGCCCAGCCCGGGGTGCCCGCCCGCACCCGCGGTGCCGCTCACCCCCTCGCAGGGTTCGGGCACCTCTGTCCCGGGGCAGAGGGGGTGGCAATGGGGACAAGAACAGGCTCGTTTCCTCCGGAACAACCGAGACAAGAGAGAACCCCTCGCTCGCCGGGCGCTGCGGCGTGGCACGGAGGGCGCCGGGGCCAGCACGGCGCCGCTGCCTGCCCTGCTTCACCCCCGGCCCGGTCCCAGCGAGGGGCGGGCAGCTCTCCCCGTCGTTACCCCCTGCTGCCGCCGGCTGCCGCGTTTGAAAGGGCCGCCAGCGCGACCATGGCGCATCCACCGCCCGACGCGCCGCGGGGAGGAGCAGGAAGCGGCGACGGCGCCGCGCCGCAGGAAGTGCGGCCGGGCCGGGGCGGTGCCGCCATCTCACACCGCCTCTCACAGCGCTCGTACCGCCCCTCACACCGCCTCCCGTACCGCCTTCTCTGCCCCTCACAGCGCCTCCCGTACCGCCTTCTCTGCCCCTCACACCGCTCGTACCGCCCTTCACACCGCCTCCCGTACCGCCTTCTCTGCCCCTCACACCGCCTCCCGTACCGCCTTCTCTGCCCCTCACACCGCCTCCCGTACCGCCTTCTCTGCCCCTCACACCGCTCGTACCGCCCTTCACACCGTCCCCACCGCCCCGGGAGCTGTGAGGGATGAGGGGTTGAGGGCCAGCGACCTCGAGTCTGCCCCAGTGCGAGAGCATCAGTCGCCTTTGCTTTAAACCAAGGACAAAGGGCGGGCTGCAGAATGTCCCGGTTCGGTTTTGGGGTAATGCGAGTCCGAAAGGTGTTAGCCATTCTAGAAGCGAGGGTTTTCTGCTTCTTGGGGAGCAGAGGTCATCGTTGTGTGAACCTGAGATACTGCAAGAAGACGCAGAAATTAATACACACTCTTTCGGTCCCAGAGTAGATAGAAACATGTAGATCCCAATATGCATAGGATGCTCGTGTTCTTTACCCATGCACACTAAAATTTGCATTGTCGTTCCTTAAAAGCATTTGCACACTAGTGCTGGAAAACGTATCCAAAGGTTAGGTTCCTGCCTTAAATTCCATCTAAAGTTATGTTTCCCTGCAGTCGCTACACCTATTTTTTTATTTCATCCAGAGCTTCTAAGTCAGTGCTCAGCAAGGATCCTGTGAAGTCCGTATCTCATGCAAACAGTTTAATGGGTGCTGGCTTCTGGAGCCATCACCCGAAACATGGAGCAAGCACACTGCTACATTAAAGCCGCCTTTCGAGCTTCCATTACCCTAAAAGGTCTTCTGCTTTGTATCGTAAATATTTGTAACTTGTGGTCATAACTACGAGCCAGCTGTCCTCCAGCCTTAGAACAGCAACATCTTAAATGTAACTAAGGTGCTATAAACTTAAATAATTCATAATTTTTCATCTTGACTTTATAATAAATGTGTGTTTAACAGCCTGGAATGGTTTTAAACACAATAATGTTCAATGCAATCTCTCTCTGCATGGAGTTTACCTGACCTCTTTAGCTTTCAGAGGCCTGGAGAGAGACTTATGCACATACTTGTCTTTATGCATGGAGTTATACATGCATCTCTGGTGCCAAATCTTCAGCTGATATAAACTGTTACAGCTCTGCTGATTTAAATAGGGTCTGTGATTTACACAAGTTGAGGATCTGACTCACAGCCCTCAACAGGACTGTTCACGTATTTCAAGGTGATCAAGTGTGCAAGTGTTTGCAGGCTCAGAGCTGATTCACCTGGAGTTTTGTCCTCATAAGAGCTGAGCAAAGGGTAGTTTAGTGTAATACTAGAGAGTTAGATCATCAGTTTTTCTGATGAAACAATGTCATTTATAATAGAAAGGTTCTGATTCTTTATATTTCAGATCAGATTCTACTCTTATGCCAAAACAACCTTTAAAAAAGTATAGGAACTCAGTGCACAACATAACTAAGGACAAAAGATTGCAACTATAAATACCTTAAAAGTCATATTTAAAGACTTGGTCTGATTAAATTTTGTAATACTTCGAGTGCAACTTTGTAGAATATAAAAATACTGCCTGTGTCATCTGACTCCTTTGATGCACTGCATTAAAATTCCTATGTCTAAGTGCATATCATGCAGTCAACTTTACTTCTCTTCTATTAATAGTTTGAAATTAGGTCACTGTTCTTGTAAGGATAGGCTAAGCCTGTAAAACTGATTTAAAAGAAATTACCTATATATAAATGTTTGGGTTCCTTTCTCATGCTCGCCTACAGTAATACCATTTCTTATCTATAATCAGTGATTTTTCTGTCTGTTCTGGCACATGTGTCCTATGCTGGCAGGTTTTTGTAGATTTGTTTATAGTGACCCCTGCTGCAAAAGATTAAGACTGACGTTTCTCTAAGCCTTTAAAAAGACATTTACCCAATTATTTCTGAGTTTAGCACAAAAGAACCAACCAAGTATACAAAATTTGAAACTCCCTAATCTGCATAATTTTCAGTAAAATTAGTCAAGTCATACAACAGCTTTTCCTCTCTCACATGTGTAGGATTTACTTTCTAATGCAATGCAATATAGTTCCAAAGTAAAACTGCTTCCCATTTCCTAGAGGTAAGGCTTGTCCTTTAGGTTATTGTTCTTTCATAAGGGCTAGACTTGACATCAATAAATCAACATCTCAACTGCTGCATGTAAATGTTTTCAGAGCTCCACTCAGGAAAGCACGTGCTTATGTTTATCTCTGTTCAGGATAGCAAACTAGTAAAAAAGCAGATTAAAGCATAGGACTAAGTTTAAACACAGATTACCCTTCTTGTTTCAGAAGGACTTAAGTGTCAGTCTATTCCAGTATTGCCCTCAATAAAATGTTTTCTCAAGCTTGGCTTTAAAAGCTTCAGCAAAAGGTTGTGTATGGGTCCATCTACATGAAAAAGATTCATGTGTGCTCTGTGCTGGGCAAAAGCTGTGCAGCCATAGCTAGTGAAGCACTTAACCTCAAAACTAACATGCCCTGCTAACAGACCTGCAGCTTCAAGCTGCTTCAGCTTCCTAGCACGCTTCAAGCTGCACAAAATAAGCATCGACTTGCTTGCAAAAGACACGCAATTTTCTATATCTGATAGACAGGTAAAAGTTGTCTCATGTCCTATATTACTAGTGAGGATTGTAACCTGTGTTTTTTCCACAGTAGCCACAGTTCAACATAAAACCAGTCAGACTTGCCATTTTAATGTAGAGTGATGGATTGTGGGTCCTAACAGTGGTTAGGGAAGAAATTCAGCATAGCTGGATCTTATTCTCTTTTTCTGGGATTTGGAAAATTCACGCTGTCTGAAATATCAGGAAGGGAGATGAAACAGGGGGCAATCTGCTGGGTCTCACTCTCTCCTCCTCGAGAACTGGAGAAAATCCAGACTTTCACAGTGTTCCCAAAAATTTGTCATTGGGTGCAGATGCTGGATTACTTATGCTGTGAGAGTGCAGTCTGGTTCTTGGCCATGTTGCAGGAACATGCTGAAGGTCATATGGTCTGTACTCAGGTTTCATACAGAATGTAATCCATACTTCTGTTTCCTACCTCAGTGCTTTGGCAGCTCGTGAGTTAGCTGCTTCTGCAGCCATTACTGCTGCTTTGGTGGTGGTGGTGTGAGCTGAACCATGAGATCCTCGTGTGTTTTTATCATCTTGGCAGGCTGACAAAAGTTTCCTTGGGAGTGTGATTGGGAGAAGAGAGTCAGTGATTTTTAACAGTCCATTTCTCAACAGAAAGTGACAACGTGTAATGACATAAAGGTATATGTACGTAGAGGAGGCCAGAGAGGCAGGAGAACTCTGCCAGTGCACTTAGCTTGTCAGACACCGGAAGGCCCCAGTCCAGAAGCAAGATAACTACATGAACCTAAGCTAATGAGCACTGCTGAGAGGCAGGGTATGTTATTTTGGGCATGGTGCCACATTAGCATGACTCTACATCTTCCAGACAGAAGCTTGCAAAGTCTGGGCAGCTCAGAGTGTGAGCAGAGCTTGCTTGTGTCTGTCTGCACCTGTCTGCATGGCCTTGCAGAAGAAAAAGCAGCAATTTCCCAATTAATTAGCAAAGACTTTTTGCAAACAATACAGATATCAGAGTATCTGCCCAAAACAAACAAACAAAAAATCCCACAAAAAAACCAAAGAAAACCACACAAAAAACCACAAAAAAACACACACAAAAAAAAAGAAACAAACAAACAAAACCAAAACCCAACCAAACAACAACAAAAAAAAACCAACCAACAAACCAAAACAACCAACCAACCAAACAAACAAAAAAAATGGAAAAAAATCCCTTTGCTTCAACAGCTCCTCAATTTCTTTTTTCTACCAGGCCCAGAAGAAAAGATGATATTGTCAGAGTGTGTTTGAAGAGTTTCTGAACTGCTCCAGAAAGTCCTGGTATTTATCCTCACAGCTATGTTGTTTCCCTGTTGTGAAGGAGAAAGGCATAGACAAATTACATACCTTATGTAAACATAGAGAACTGTACCAGCACCTTCAAAATGCATTGGTATTCTATAGATGAACAGTTAAATATACAGCTGCAGGAAGGAAGATAGTGTAGTTCTTCTTCCAACTGATCCAGCAGCCCTTTTGTAGAATTACTCCTGAAGTTCTGTTACATGCTCATATGTCCAGTCTGTATACATAAGAGAATTAAAAAAGAGAAGCTAATGGGCACAAAGGATGTTTGGACTGAAATGTAGGTTATTGTTCCTGGGTTATGCATGCATTTATTTCAGAGAAGGTCTCTTCAGAATCAGAAGCAACGGTGGTTTAGGGATTGCCAGATGGAATTCTACTTCTGTAGAGATCAGTTCTGATTTGTGTAAACAAACATGCTCAGGATGACAGTATATTTCTTCAGGGCTGTGAGAGTTTTCTGGAAAAAGTCACATTTGGGAGAATCAGAAGCAAAATCCTTCACTCAGACCATTGAACTATCAAAATCCATTATTCCACTACTATTATCAATAGAAAAGGATTTATCCACTCTATTTTACTCCACATTTATAGATATAGATATAGATATAGATATAGATATAGATATAGATATAGATATAGATATAGATATAGATATAGATATAGATATAGATATATTAGCTATATATGCCTATCAGTTTTCTCTCTGTGGGACTAGGCAGGATACCTCAAAGGCAAATCAGAGCCTCCAGTTTCCTCTGCTGACTCTGCAGAAGCACACAGGTCAAGACCTCCAATAGTCATGAGGCCACATGTCTTACAGAAGGACTGAATCCATCACTTTTGAAAACAGGAGATGATATTGGCAAGTGGAGGAGCCTCAAAACATGTCCATTATTCCTGTCTGTTCAAACAGCAACTTAAATGCCTACAAACTGATCACATGCTTTCAGCAAACTACGAAAAGGGCTTCATTTTAGGGAACATAAATCTGAATCTCAAACTCAATTTCCTCCTCCGCTACAGATGTCCTGTGTGACCTTAGACAAGTGACTCTTTTTTGTGCATCGGCTCCTCATTGTTAAAATGGGCTACTAATACCACTTCCTAAAATTATGTGTGAGGATAAACAATGACAGTGATATCCTTAGGCATTTGCACATAAAGGAGATGGATAAGTATGTCAGATTTTACAGATTTTCTGCCAGAAAAATTTTGACCAGTTCCAGTCAGTGCATGTACACTAAAAGTGTCTGCTCTTTGCCCGGTTCACTGCAGGTCTGTTACTAGTGCAACATTTTATACAGGCAAACACAAACATTTCTAACCAACCATCCTGTGGATAATTTTGAATCAAGAAACTTTACATGTAGTCAAAATGTAGTCATAGTACTAGATATCCTGATACAGATTATCATTTGGAGAACTTCTTTCATTCTCAGTCATCATTTCCTCTCTTTTCCCATTCTCAAAAGCAAGTTGATTCTTTCAAATCTGAAAGGGGGCTTGTATGTGTGTGGTCAAAACCACACAACTGTAAAGATGAAAATAAGAGTCACTTAAGGCCTTTATCAACCTCCTGAAATTCCACTGTCTTCAGCAGAGCTGCAGCTGGAGATGGATTAGTGTGATCCTAAATGAGAAAAAGATGCAGCTCCTGGCTGCAGGGAGAGATGTGTTTTTAGATCAGCCCTTCTGCCTTCCCCAGAAGTTAGAGCTTGCTTTTGGTTTGTGTCAGTATTTTTGCTAACATGGCAGCCCGCAGTTTTGGTAAAAATACTTGGAAAATGGCTCTGTTAGCAATCTTAGGGACCATTCTTTTAAACAACTGCCATCAGTCTTGCAGACTCAGTGTCGATATCTGCTCAGTTCGAAGTGTGCACAGTGTTTTGTAACGAGGCCAATATTTTGGAAGTAACCTAAACATATGTAATGTGTCAATTTTGCTAAATTTAAACCAATGCTTTTAGGTTAAAAAAAAACCTGTTACATGGCAACCTCAGCTTCAATAGTACTAGAAGGCCTAGAAAATGGTTGCTTTGTATTTGTCTCAGTTATCCTGCAGCATTGCAAGTCATTCATTCTCCAACAAGAAGTTCCAAAAATTCCAGTGAATGGAGAATGTTGACACATAAAACTCAGTTGCTATTTCTGTAAAATAACTATTACAGTAGCTAACTATATATAGCCAGAAGTAATTGCTTCTGTAAATAAAATACCAGTGAACACATTACAAGATTAAAGAGAAACTTTGAGCTTCCAACACAGTTATTTTCCGACTCCCACCTTTATACACACGATGACTTTGCAGGCATAGCTCTGCTATGCCATGAGACTTAATTTAGGATATGTGTGGCATATTATACTTCCTCACATTCCTAAATAAAGTGCTTTTCCATTAGCTGCTTAGTTCTCATTTTAGCTGACCACTTCACCCTTCATTAGTGAAAAAAAAGTACAGTCATTTCACCAAATATATTGCCATGCAATTATTTGTTTATCCTATGTTCTAGTTAGGATTTATATGGGTATAATAATGGCTTCAGGTTCTCCTGGGCATTTGGATGAATTTTTAGACAATATTAATTTGAAACTCTCACTCTTTAAAAATAGTCTCTTTTGAATGGCAGTTATAGGTAGCAAAAGTGAGATAAATTGATGGAAGATCGGATCAGAAGTGATATATCTTAATAAATTTGTCATCCATCTTTGAGAGGGAAGGTGATATTAAATAGCTTGAATACCATGCTGCTTTAGGAAAAGGCACCAGTTAAATACTTTGAAGGTAGGTTTACAGTGATCTCTGCCAGTCACTGAAGAGTTATTGCCCATAAACTGTGGGAGTTTTGCTTACTACAGCTGGTAAAATTAGAAAGCCTGCTGCTCATCCTTTATACCTTTTTTGGTAGGGATTTAACAATTTCACTAGTGAGAAGTATAGAGGGCACCTATATAAGAGTTTCAAAGTCCCTTATTTTTTCTTTCCTAATCTGTCATTATTCAGGTAAAGCTGGTTTTGCACTATCAGCTGGTTTTGGACCTCTCAGAAGAACTGTATTCCATTGCTATGAAATACCTTTTGCTGATTTGGTCTTTATTGTTGTTTCCATACTGTCATAAGAACTGAAAGCTGCTGTGAGGGAGCAGGATCTTATATAGCAAGCTGTAGATAGTAAAAACAGACGGGTATTGTGTGTATTTGTAGGTATCACAGCAAAGGAGAGCTTTGAGCATGAAGCCCAGTGGGCAGATGGGCAAATCCCTTCAGGGAGCTATTAGGCATATGGACAAAACAGGAAAAGCCCTTCTGTACTTGAATTAGAACATAAGAAAGGAGTTTTCCTGCTTCTAGGAGTCAGCGATCAGAGAAAGGTGTTGACATCGTGTTAGGAAGGAGCCATTGTAGGCGGTGTGGGGATGGGCTGCGTAGGAACCTGAAAGTGAAAATCAACAGCATGAGTTTATGCAAACAGGGATAAGTGAGAGTAACCAGTATGTTGTTTTAGGCAAAAACCTACACAAATTCTTACAAGATTCTGAATGAACAGGAGCAGCTCTGGAATAAATCTGTCATAACTGAAAAAGCAGGGTGATGCTCCATTGTATCTTGGACAGGCTGTTATTGAAGATTTCACTGCCAAAAAGATCCACAAGACAAACTCTGAAGATAATTCAGAGTAGAAGTTGACACCTATGTTATTAGACCTGACAGTAGCATGACAAGAAAGCAGGGAACAAGAAAGAATGATTATGGGAAACAAAATTGTATTAACTTGTTTGTTTTGTCTCTGTATTTTAATACACTTGCAGCAATTCAACATCAGCTCCTCCAAAACTGCAGATGTTTGTGTTCTCAACTTGTTGTCAAACAAAATGACATTAAGCAACAACCCGTACTTCAGCAGTGGTGCTTCTATAACAACAGAAATAAATGTTGTTGATGGGCAATAACCCAGTGCCACTAAAGTATCCCAGTGCTAAGTGCACACAATGCCAAAGAGCATTCCCACTACTCTCCCTTGGTGCACCTAGATGGATCTCTTCTACCCAGTTTGAGAAACACTTTCCCATAAGGTGTCTTTGTGAAAAAAAAACAACCAAAAAAACTGGAAAGTTAAAAGAAACAGAAAGATTCAGGTCCTAGTTCTTGGCCCATTAGAGGAGGCACTGAGTGAGGTTCATGTGGAGTTGGGAAGGACCTTCTGCAGAATTAAATAAACTTTTATTTGCCCTTCTAAGAAAGCTTTGGAATGCTGTCTTGTAAAGCCGGATAGGAGCAGGTTGAACAACTGTTCGAAGGACAAATCTAAAGAACGTTCCTACCCAGAACAATTCCCAGGAACATTTACTTTAATCATGCAGTGTAAATGAATCCAGTATTTCCCATCTATTGAGGATGGAGCATTTGTGCCTTTCAACTGCAGTAATTGCACCCTTCCAGCACAGAAACTTGCTGCTGTTTAGTCTGCCCTACCTGCAGCTGAAGCTCCCTAAACTCACTTAAGTCAAATGGAGATCCAGTTCAGAAAAGGCTGCATGCACAACACGTCCTTTTTTAATCTGAAGCACTTTGCTGCAGTTACAGACACATTTTTAACCTACCCATATGCTTCACTACAAAGCTTCATGGCTTCTGAACAGCTGTGATAGCACTATATGTTGCCTCCTGAGATAAATAATCACTCATCTGCAAAGCTAGGAAAAAAATCCCCATAAAGGCTATTTCAGACAGCTTGCAATAAATATGTTATCATCCACTTCATGCAATCCACTAATAATCAAGAAAGAGAAGAAAACCATCCACATTTTATTTTCTACGTAGTGATGCACTGTCCTTATGGGAAGAGGCGAGTGGCAACATGTCACAGCTTGCCAACTTCAAACACCTTTGTGAATGCTGTCTCTCATCAGTGGACTTGTATTCCCAAAGTACAGAGTATTAGGTTTCAGTGAAAGACCTGAACTGTTCTATTAATGACCTGATGGATGAGGTAAGATTCAGTGGTTTTTACTCAAAGCCAGACTCTAAATATTTGAACTCCCTCTCATTTCTGCCTGTCTGTTTCCATGATAGATATTCATGTGGATCCAATCATCAGATAAATTTCTGAATCAGCAGAAGTCATCTGAGCTCTTTCCAAAAATATGAAATAGAGGTCACTTAAAATTAGTTATTTGAATCTGTTACACCTCAGAGCAGTACTGGACCTTTCCAGAGTGCTAAGTACAATGGGAGCTTTGCCTCACGATCTTGGCATCATAATCCTTGGACACCAGAACTGTAATATTGAGATATCTTAGTATATTTGAAACTGTCAATTTCTGTCCTTTTAGAGAGAGATGATAAACAAACCTGAATAATGATTTATTGACAAAAATATCTCATTTTAAACTCAAAACTTTGAAACACTTATACTCATTTTTCCAGGCTTGGATTTTTAGATCACCAAACTGAAAAGAAAAACCACCCCAAAACAAACTAGGTGTGACGTTTCTGTCCTTTGCCATTATTGAAATATTCAGGCATAAAATATGCTACTGAAATGTCTGAATAAGATTATGCTATTAACATATACATAACTTAGAAATGTCTGGAACTATATTACTCAAGCTTTAATATTAAAATACATTACCAAAACTAGAAAAGTTTCAGTCCAAACGAAGTATTTTATAAAATTATAAATAATCAGCACAATTTGGAAAAAAGACATTAGAATTATAGATTAGATTACTTTGATTATACTGGATAATAGCTGTTTCAGTGACAATGAATAGTTGCTAATTATAAGACCTTATTAGAGTTTCTAACCTCATTGCTAATTCCCCTTTCCTTCCTCTCTCCCTTATGGCTCCTTACTGCAGATCACAGCTTTCTCTATCTTGCAGCAAGTATAAGCTACTTCCATATGTTGGAGGAAGAGGTACTCATTTCATTTGTCAGTATGTGTTTTTCCTAATAAAAAAAAGTAAGTGGCAACGTTTCTCCCCAGGCTAAACCTAGTATAAAAAAATCAAATACAAAATAGAGCATAAAGGCAAAAACCAGAAATCTCATTCATTTGAAAAGGAGATACAGATATGTTAATGTCAGTATAAACAAAGAGATTTTTTAAAAAAGGGAGAAAATAAAACCGAAGCAATGAAGTACTGCATGATGTGAATAAATAAGAATTACATATAAATATAATAAAGAACTAATATAATATCTAATATAAATAAATAAAATATATACTTTTAGTAACTTATTTTATGAAGAATGAAGATGTGGGGACTGTAATATCTAAAAAAATAGTAAAGTTATTCATAAGCAGAAACATAAGCTTTTTTTCTCAAGGCTGCTTATTTAAGCATCATATCTAGACCTCTAGATGCAACAAATTCCTTTCACTTTGCATTAGAATGGGTGAATAATACTGGATTCCCCAGACTCAGATAGAACGTTAAAACCATGGATATTGAAGATATCCCAAGGGGCTCCTTCAATTATATTAATATTAGGGAAGGGAAACAGTTTTAATGAAAAATGCTTCAGAAAAATGCAGTGTCCTTATAATTATGACATATCTATTCACCAAACTACTTTGACAGTTTTGATCTAAACAAACAAAAAACCCACAATGGTTTTATTAATATTTAATATTTTTTTCAAAGAAACACTGTAAGTAATCTAATTTTAAAATTTTACTTAACTACCCGGGGGAAAAAAAACAGTAACTTATCCCACCTTGGATTAGCTAAAAGTCAGCAGCCCTAGATTTGATTCCTTTGGACCTATTTGACTTTACAAGAGCAGCATTAGGGCAAGTATACTTCTACCAGTTCATTTAAATTCATATAACAAGAAATAACTGACATATTGATATGAGATTTAGATGAAGGCAGTCAATTCTCACATATTTCATTTGGAGTGTCTGCTTTCCTTAAGAAAACCTCAACAAAACAAACCAACAACCAACCAAACTGGCTATCGTATTCAAACTTTAAATTCCATGACATATTATTTTCAGTTGAGACCTAGACTGGTTTCAGATACTGAAAATTTGTAGTCTGTGGTACTTTCTTTTTGCCCCCAAATACCTGATATGTCCAAAAGCCGGAATATTTATGATAAAGGATATATTTTAAAAGTTATTTGCTAAACATAGATTTTTCTTTGTCTTTACAGAATAGCTATCATATCTCAAAATGAAAGTAAGAAAGTGAAGAGGCTGCTTTTGAGGATAGGTGTGTGAAAGTTTTGTAGATATCTATGAGGTTACAGAGGTATAATAACTAATTAGATAGCACTAACTCAGACATCTAGTGCTTTTGCTCAGACTCAGAAATTCCCTGTTACCTGTATGTAATGGGAGTGGATCATGCCCTGTCTTGTTACAAATCTTCTGCTGTGGGATCACATTTTTTGCTTTCTGCCCCTCTTGTGCTGTTACAGCAAATTACACTGAAGGAAGACATTCTTTGGATTATTAAGAGCTTCTAAAATCCACAACAGAAAACACTAAGAAAAAGAGATAAAGCTCTTAATTGGACATAGAGTTAGATGGGTATGTTTGGAGCATGTAAATGCAGAAGAAAAATGGAGTGTGACAGACTTAAAACCACACCCACAAACATAAAAAGGAGAACGAAAAGTAAAATAAACTGTTGAGGAGTAATTATGACCTGTTAATCCTTTATGTCTTTATTCTGTTTGTGAACTCCAAAGTTATGAGTCATTGCAGTTTAGTGGTCAACTGTTTTCTATTCTGTGTTTGCCAGTAGAGGCCCATTAAACATAATTTTTTCATGGGAAAAGCCATCTCTGTCAGTCCACACCTCAAAGGTTTCACCCAGCACTGACACCCCTCCTCCACTTATGATGTTAGAGCAATAACCATTGCTGGACTGTCTATCACCTTTTAAAGCTGAAACTGCCACCTATACTTGAAAATGAAACTAGGCTTTAGCAGCTTCAAAGACATAAATATAAATACTTGTGCACCTATGTACTACATTTTAGTTCTCCAAAGACATATGCAGGAATAAGTGTCCTGAAGAGTCCTGAATCCTGACGATTCAGATTGTATAGTGTTATGCACATACATATAGATCTTTTTAGGATTCAGCCATCATTGTAGCTTATTTATGAAGCCAGTAAAAAATACAGCTCAGCATATCCTACATGTCCTGAATGACAGCATTCCAATACTGTAAATCATTATATCACACCTTTATTCTGCCTTTATTTATCAATTTTACAAAGTTTCACTTCTTGAATACTACCATGGGAAAAGGCTGGAGGAAGCCTCTGAGAATAACAACATGCTGGTTTTTTTAGTGACTCTTTCAGTGACTTCATATGTGAATTTAAGCAGTGATTAGGGATAAATTCTGCAAATTATCTACTTAACTTGAGATACCGAAAATACCTCTAATCAGATATTTTACAATTAAAGCACTCGAAATTCAGACGTACTTCCAAAACGCAGCCATCTACTCATTCTCTTTCTCACTCCTCCGTGTTGTAAAGCAGTGATATTACCTTTTTTTGAGAAGCCTATTCTTTTTATATTTCATTGATGCTACTAAAACAACAGTGTGCATAATTTAAGATCATCAAGAAAATTAACAGAAGCTGGTAATGGTAATGGTAATGATAGTAACACCTTGGGCACTTATCAACTGTGATCAGGATCAACCCCTGATCAACTGTGAAAGGAGTTTGCCTTGGAGTGTCACACATATTAGTGACAGATGCTCCAAATCCTGCACAGTGTTCAGGGTAAGACAGTAGGGTGAATGCTAGCAATGCTTCAATAAAGTACATACACACTGCCACTATTCTCTGGAAATATTACTATATCTGCTGATGGCTAGGCATGTAAATATCAAGCTGCCCAGACCTGGAGCTTCCCTTATTTTTTCCATTTTTTTCTGGTGTACTCACACCAAATAGATCAACAGACCAGTAAACCCTTCTAGCCTGGTATGCTGTATCCTGCCATGTGTTACGTGGCTTCCACTCCTGTAGTGTACAAGAGAGCAGATAATCAGTTCCATTTCCTGGAGTCAAATAAGCTCAGGTCCCTTCACATTTTCTTTTGGGGCAGTTCACCTCAAATTAAGAACAGTTTTTTAGAAGCAACAATGCTTTGGTACTATATGGAAGAAATAAATCCAGCAAAAGCCAAGAGAAGTATGGGTAATTGACTGCTGACCCCAACATACATTGGGTGTCCAGTATCAGGGGGCTGTAACAACCCATTGGACAGCTTTTCTATCATGAAAGGAATCACATTCAGCACTAAACTGTATTTGCTACTTGCCTGAAATTGTCTAGCTGGTAGAGAAAAAAGGAAGGAAGCAGACCAGTCCTTTTCCCTACTTACTGTGTGCATGGTTGGTTTGGTTTGGTTTTTTTTGATACAATACAAAATCATTAATTCAGGCAGCATATACACTATGAGGTTTTTTTCTGTGTGCTGCTCAAGAAAGCAGCAGCCTGGAAAGGTAAGACTGCCCTTCATGTTCCTGTCCTCTTCTAGTGTTGACACAGAGAGTGAACTGTACTCTTAGAAAAAAATATCTTCCAAGACTCATGCTGTATGTGTGGAGAGGCTGATCTAGGGCAGGGGGGTTGTCTCTTGAATCCTGATCCATTCCAGAATTCTTTCCTTGTAACTCTGTACCAAAATTACTTCCAGCAATGACATTCTAATCACTGAGTCTGAATAGCAACAGACTCCTTTTATAGTCCTGAGCAATACCAGGTAACTCCAAGTTTCCCTGCCCTAGAAACCTGGTGTCAATTCTCAAGATGAGGGCTGATAAACCAGGAACAGACCAGAGCTCGGTTTTACCCTTCAGAAGTTTTTTCAGCAATTCCTTGTATAGAATAGTAACAATCCTGCAAATGGGAAACCCACAGTAAATGCTGTCAGCACAGTCATGTGAAGGTTGAGAGGAGACATATAGGGAGTGAAGTGGAAGCCTATTTTTATATTTGGGGTACATATAGAAGTATGGAAGTTCTATTATATTTTACAGAAAGATGTACAGTGCTAAAACTTTTTATATAAATTTTAAAAAATCACCGTCCACAAGCAAGAAAATAATAACAACTGCTCCCACAATGGTGAGAGTGCCTGGCACAGCTGTGCTTGTCTGAGATCATACAGCCCTGCCTGAGCCAGAAATCTCTAGCCTAGAAGTGACCTAAGCATATGTTCTGCAACTGGAGAGGTATGTTTTTGTAGCACATGCAGATATGCTTAAACTGGCTGTGATCTATCTAGCTCAGATAAGAACTGCAGGGCAGGTATGATATCATGGGGTTCAGTCTTGGCTAGCAAACCAGGTGCATGCCTGAGAACAGGCTGGCTGGTAGGCACTGCACTGAAGCCACCATGTCACCGTGCCTACAGAACCACGTACCTTAAACCTGCAAATCCATGCACATGTACTCTGGGAGATTTATTCCCAGTGAAAGCTAACACACTCAGCTAGTGTTCACTGTGTTCCTTCAAAAGAGGTTGGGAAGACTACCAAAAGTGTAATTACACGAGAGAGAGAGTTGGAGACCTAATTAATCACACATTGACAAGATCCCTTATGCTGAGACATTTCACAGGGAGCATTGGGAGTGCCTTAAGTAACTTCCTCAGGTACATACTTTGGGAATGAAGAATAAATTACTAGGAAATTGGCTGGACACAAAGGAAACCTTGGAATGGAGTTGGAGGCTGGACTAAGTTCACTGAGACTGGTCTTTATTTTTAGAAAAGATGGATTAGCTATTGGTATACCCGAAAGATCATTTGCATCATGACAGGAGTGAAAATGCTCTTGAGGATGTTTTTTCAGAACTGTGCCTCCAAAATTAGATACTAAATAATAATTTGACTTTCAAAAATAGTCAGCATTTGACAGCAATCTTTGATTTCTTGCCAGGAAGGGACTGATTCTACTAACACCCAACTATTGCACTTGCATAAGCATATCCATTAAGTTCAAAGGAATTCAGTGGATATGCTCATACTGGTGAATATCTTCATATGTTTGGAATATATTCTTGTCCAAGGTGGATTCAAAGTTCCTCAGTTTTCGCAGGGCCTAAAACGAGAGGAGGAGTTTGGCTTTCAGTTCATTTTTTACATAAAAATGTTTCCAAAAATCTCTCCTGCATTCAAGCCTGATTTTATTCCTTGTCTATCAGTTTAGCATAACTCTGATGGTCCTCTTAATAATAAAACAACACAAAATCTCCTTTCCTTCTTTCATATTACTGAACTTGGAAAAGCCTGAAAATTTGCTGACTTGTCTCCAATCTTTAAACAGCTTTTTAGGAATAATGTGACTATAAAAAAAATTAAATCCTCTTGAAAATGCAGTTAAGCTATCTATCAATCTGGAGCAACAACACCTCAAACCCAGTTGCAATTGTGGCTGCAGCAATAGAATTAAGCCTAACGCGGCTCCAGGCAGGACTTTACATCCTCTCTCCAGCAGATAGTGCTGTTTCTCCACAGAGCTCTGGAGGATGCACAGGCCAGGGAAAGGTCAGGGGCTGTCTGAGATTACAGGCTGCCTACAGCTTGCTCGTTCCTCCTTGCCGCTGCCACCGCCACTACCTGAAACAGGGCAGGCGCAACCTAAAAGGGATTTGCGGGAGTAAAACCGTGCCTTGGGAGGCCGCTGTCTGCAGGTGACTGCGTGCTGGTGGTGCCATTGCTGCTATGCCTTATCAGGTTGATGTAGCCTCTTGCCTAAAGTAAGAATGAAAATAGAAGCTGATGCAATTAGCCTGTGTTTTTATGATCTCTTGGGGGTCTTTTCCTTTTCCAGTCGAGCAGCACACACTGAGAGCAGCCCTGATACAAAGGCTGTTTCCTCTCAGAGTGCTGAACAGAGAGGCTTCTACCAGCAAAAGTTATTTCTGGAGAGTAGACAGATCACCTTAACCAGTCCTGAGTCTAGAGCCCTATAGATCCTCTGTGTATTTTAAAAATTTTAAAAACCACCACAGCTGGAAAAAACAGCTAAAACAGAATAAAATTTTAGGCCATGGTTTACTGTGCTGCTGCAGCCTTTGCATTAGAGTAAGGCAATGCATCTGGAATACTTCTTACTGCCCTTCTGCAGGAGAAATACTGCAAGCGCTGCATCTCCAGACCTCCCTGTACAAAATAGAATAGCTTTTGCACTTCAGCTCTTAAAGAACCAAATCCTTACACATGCAGAGAAGTAGAACAGAAAAAAAATTCAAGAAAATATTAAAAAACTTTTCAAGTGGAAAAATGGTACTTAATAGTTGGAATGTTCTTTGCTATGTATTATTCAGAGCTTTTGAGACCGCTGAGAAGTTTTTAGATGAACTTCCAAGAAGCATTGCAATGTTGCTCCATGTACCTGCGTTATTGGATTTTAATGACAGACAGCGATACTGGGACCAGTCCAGCCGTGAAGTCCGTGGTGTAAATAGAGAGATGGGAATGATGGGGTCACCTGAAAAATAAAAAACTTTTAATGCATCGAACAAACATATGAACCGCACAGTACGAGGGGCAACCTCCAAAAACCCCAGGAGAGTGGCAAATTTAAGAATACATTGGGGTGTCTGAGGACAGAGGTCCAATCACGAACGTGAACCAGGAAGATACTGCTTAGTGATAAAAGTTCAGTCTCGACATAGACCTGCTTTTCTAAAATATAATTTTTAAAAAAATCTAGAAGCAAATTAAAACTGTGCAGGATATTTTCCTAAGCAGTCTAAGGCTGGAGCTGTCTAAGTGAGAGTGTTAAATCCCTGTTCATGCAGGCAGACATTTATTCTTAGAAGAAATTATTTGTGAAACCAAACTTTAGCTTGCTTCAGTGCATGGAAAAGTGCAGATGGCTCAAATTAGGGATCAGGGCTTAGCTAGGTATGCAGTAGACTGTATATGTAATTAGCCAAATATAAGGTCTATTTATTATTTTGTATGCTGTGTTAATAATGTCTGTATTTATTCAGACTTTCGTAATATCCATGTGTAATCTCAGAGAGATGCTAGGTCATTAAACTCACCATGGAGACTCTGTTTACTCACCTTGGGTATACAGAATACATACAGTTGCAGTTCTCTAAAAATAACCAGAAAAAAATTAAACAGTGTATCAGTTTGGCTTTATGTTTCCCAGTAAGTATCTAAGGAAATGGAGCATACTATTTACATTGCCCTTATTGAGACAAAAACACAAAGATAACCAAACAAAAGATTTAATGATAGTGTTCTTTCTCATACACTAAATGTAAGACCATATAGCTTAATATATAGTACTGTATGCATCAGGTAGTGAATGGGGCTGGGAGGAAAGAAGCAGGTCCTTCTTGTATTTCTGGTGGGGCCTGCAAGTATGGTCTTTTACATGAGTAACCTGATAGATGTATCACAGCTGCTGTGAGCCCGGGAAAGGCTGAATTGCAAAGGAAGACCTTTCCCATAATTGGCTCCATACCACAGCTTTGTATCAAACGATTCTGCTTGGAGATTGTCAAGATGATAATGAACATGGAGATTTTACTGTACTTCTATTTTGACTAGTAGACTAAGTGGGAACAGGCACCAGAAAGTCTGTCTTCCATTAACACGAATGCTCTCGTGACCCATTGGCTTCATTAGTACCGTATCTCCTATCTGGAAACTGCTCTGGAAGCACAGATACTGGAGCTGTTTCATTAGCTCCAAATATAACACCTGCCTCCTGAGCCATTATCTGCAGAAATCCATAATTATCTGTTCTTTCCTCTCCAGTCAGGAATATCAGGTCCAGATCAAGGACTGGATGCTCATCTTTTATGTCCTTATTCAACTGGATCCAGGCAATCCAGCTTCTTTCTACTGTGGCTGATTCTTCGAAGCACCCCAGCCGCTCTCCTGGGTGCCAGGACTGATGCCTCTTCTCTTGTGATATTACAGCGAACTCAAATCCCATCAAAGGGCAAAGTCCATCAATTTCCTGGTGAATTTCTCAACACAAGCACACACACACAAAGGCAAAATCAGTGGCTAAAAATAACTAAGGCAGTAATAATTTTCACCATGGGAAACCATCCAGATCTCGAGCACGTTTGCTCTGAGGAGGAGAAAGTCAGGCTGCATGTAGCTTCGTGGGTATATTTCATAGTGGATTTGGTACCACGGTGATGAAAAATGACTGAAATCTTTCATGACGTGCGGATAACGTTCAAGAATACAGTACGCACACCCTTTTACCCTTTCAGAAGTTTGGGGTTTTTTACGTTTGGGTTTTTTTTTTTCCTTTTCAGCACGTTCGCAGGGCAGTGGCGACCGCCGGCCTGCGGTCTCCCGCTCAGCGCCAGCTCGGAGCAGCGGGGAGGCGCCGCGGGCTGAGGTGGGGCAGGCAGGGGCCAGGTGATCGCGGCAGACAAAGGGGCTGGCAGTGCCCCACCGCCGGGGCCCGGGCGGCCAACAGGCGCCTCCTGTCCCGACCCAGGCAGCGCCTCCCGGCCCGGGCCCCGGGAGGCCGCTTCCCCTGGCGGCGCTCGGCACTTCCCGGCGCTCGCACACCGCGGGGAAACTCTTCCTCCGGCCCGGCCCGGCCCCCGCTGACGTAGCGCTGTCTGTGCCGCTGCCGCGGCGGGCGGGGGTGGCGGAGCCGCGGGCCGGGGCTCGGCGCTGTCAGGCGGCGGGGCAGGGCGGGGGCGGCGGAGTTCGCTGCCCGTCAGGAGCGGGCAGAGGCATCCCGGGGATCACGGAGAGAAGGACGAGGGGCGGGAAGCCCTGCGGGAAGGGGTGTCCGCCGGCACCGCGGCGCCAGAAGCGCCCGGCGCGGTGTGAGCGGTGGTCCCGCTCCGGGCAGGACCTCGGTGGTCAAACACGTTAATAAAGGCGGTCGGGGAGGAAGGCGTCCGGGGGTGCTTTATCCACGTTCGGTTCACCACTTTATCCTGTGAGGAGGAAGCGTGGGGCCGGGGCGGGCAGTGTCCCCGGCGGAAAGCCGCCCGGCGGGTGTGGAGGAGCGGCGAGCCCAGCCCGGGGAGCGCGACCCCCGCAGCGGTTCCCGGCTGGCGGCGGCCGCGCTGCTCCCCCAACAGGCAAAACTTTCTACACTCAAACACACACACACACACACACACAGAAACACACACGCACGGCCGGGGCTGCCGCCGCTCACTCGCCCCACACACACACACACTGACGTCTTTTGCGCATTTCCTGCGCTGGAGCGAGCGGCGGAGCGGCACCGGCAGCGGGCGGGGGCTGCGCGGAGGGAGGCGGCCGGCGGCGGCCGAGGGGAGGCGGCGGGCGGGAGGCGGGCGGGGGGCGGCAGGCGGGCGGGAGGCGGGCGGGAGGCGGCGGCGGCGGCTCTGCCCATCGCCAGGGCGGCGGCCGCCCAGCCGGAGCCCGCCGAGACCCGCGCGGGCCGCTCCGCTGCCGGCGCCCCCCATGCGCGGGGGTCGCTCCGCTGGGTCCTCGGCCTTGGCGGCGGCGGAGCAGGAGGCGGCGGCGGCGCGGATGGAAGGTCCCCGGGTGGATGTTTGCTGAGAGGAGGCTGTGCAGTAGGCAGGGCTGGTGGGTCGGCCGGTGTTTCTGATCCGTGTGTGTGTGTGCGTGTGTGTGTGTGTGTTTGTGTGTGTGTATGCGTGTGCGTGTATTGTTGTGCGGCGCACGGGCAGGACTGGCGTGTGCGGGAGCCCGGGATCGCGGCTCTGCTTCCTCTGCGAGGACTGATCCAGGATTATGGTCAGGGTGAAGGGAGAAGGCTCTTGCTTACCCCCCGGATTGATTATGCTCGGGTTTTGATTGCATTCGGGGGTTCCTGCAGCCACGGCCGCCTCCCCCTCCCCGGCGGCCCCCCTCCCTTGTTTTCCGTTAGAAACACGGGCAAGAAAATAAATGTATTCACTGGGTGTCGCAAGAGCAAAGGCTAAATAATCAAAGGTAGCAGCCGGGCGAAGAGACCCGCACCGTACCCTGCTCCCCCACTCCCAGACCTGCCCTCCTATTTATTGGCGAGACCTCCCTCCCTCCCTCTCGGTGCGAGTGCGTTGAGTGAGTGTTTGATCCTGGGAAAAGTGCAGCTATCCAGCCATGGTGGTTTTCAATGGCTTGCTGAAAATCAAGATCTGCGAGGCGGTGAATCTGAAACCCACGGCGTGGTCTTTGAGGCATGCGGTGGGTCCCAGGCCACAGACCTTTTTGCTGGACCCTTACATCGCCCTCAATGTGGACGACTCCAGGATCGGGCAGACCTCGACCAAGCAAAAGACCAACAGTCCTGCTTGGAACGATGAATTTGTCACCGACGTTTGTAATGGCAGGAAGATAGAGATGGCTGTTTTCCATGATGCCCCCATCGGGTACGACGATTTTGTAGCTAACTGCACTATACAGTTTGAGGACTTGCTGCAGAACGGGAGCCGTCACTTCGAGGACTGGGTAAGTGTTCACGCTGTAGATACATACATGTACATACGATTTTCAGTGGCATGGCTCTGGATGCAACATCTGTCTTGCAGAGCTAGGTTGCCAAGGGCATGTAATGCCTCTGAAGGCTTTTCATTATTTCCACACTTTGTTATACTGAGATAGTCATGGTTACTATATAACTAATGCATGTGGTCTACAGGCGAGGCAGGAAAGAAAAATATGCTGAATGTAAGTAAGAGGTATGTAGTTACCACGCAAGTTTGTAAAATTATGTGACATAAATACAAATCTAGTTGTCTTTCTGAGTCTGAAAAACCTGAACCAAATGCATCCGTACAAAACGTTACCATAAAACCCAGATCCAGCGCTTAGATGAGTTTCATCATTTTAGGGTGAATTACTCTTGGTTAGCCGGGCAATGATGAGCCTTAAAAATCCAGACCTGACCTCTGATACGAGACACCTCAGGGTCTTCCTGTCACTTGAGAGCTCACTGCATCAACACTGATGCTCCTCCTCCCTTCCTCCAGATGATCGACACCTCTATGCGTAGATCTAACGCAATGCTTCTTCAAATGCTAAAGACTGATGAAAGGGTCCTAGTGGAATTTGGGCCCAGCTAGAGAAATCCTGTTGTCTGTACACACAATGTGTCTTAACAGCTTTCACAGCGTCTTTAAGACCCAGAGGTTAACGTGCCTCAGTGGGAGTACAAAAAAGCTGGAAAATCCTTGCTCTGACATCCCCAGGTAGTGTGATTTAACAGGGAGAAGCCAATCAAACAATGAAGAAATGGGAAATCTGAATATGCACATTGCACATATCTGCAGCTAAACAGTTAAATGGTGGATATCCTTTAAATGAGATGCATAATAAAACAACAGTAGCTATCGTCTCATTTACGGTGTGCCCTGCTTGACCACCCATCTGAAATTATATATGCTCATCCTTTTATGTATTTATTTTTCATGGTCAAGGATACTAGCCAGTATCTTTTTGGCAAACAGACTAAGAACCCAGGACCAAAGAAAAAATAGCTAGAATTAATAGGTCTGAGTTTTATGTATTCTTTGGGGCTTGTTTGCTTAATATAGTGATGTAGAGATGGCGAAATGATGAAGGGGCATGAAAGAATTAGACTCTATTTATGCTGATTAGGAGCTGATGAACTTTGCTGTTAAAACTTTTATGTTTACAACTTTAAAATATTTTTCTTTTTTGCTGCCTATGTGTTGCATTGTGATAATCATACTCTAGATTATTCTGATGCTGTATGAAACTACACATTAGTAAGCTCAAATGGTGAAAGTGTGTGATAGAAAGAGGAAAAATAGCTATATCAGGAAAAGACAAATGCAGCAGTATTGCAGATGTCTTTTACCTGGATTGAATGATAATCAAGTTGGAACTCTCCTGAAATTAAGTGAGGTTTCATCTTTGAGACCAATGGGAGATCGGCACAGATTTTTAGTGAAAGAATAATAATTTTGTGTGTTCTTTTGTGTATGGTGTATGTTGTGAGTTTGTCACCAAATCTGGAAGGACCTTGCAGATTCCAGATCCCAAGTTTGGATTTTGGTGGGACTGGGGTGCATCCTGGCTCTGATATTTAAGGTGAAGTCAAAATATCTGAACACATTCCCTAGATAAGTAGTGGAATTTGACAGGTTGAGGTCCATTGTAAACAGGATCTGTGAGGAACTAGATAGCTGAATCAGATAAATGCTGGCTTTTATTGCATCAGGATTCATTGCTGTCCAGCATTCAGTGGGTGGGAGGAGACGAGGGAGTGACTACGCTTGTCTGTTGATGTGACAGAATCGAGGACATGGCAGTGGATCTTAACTGGCCAGCTCAATATAATGCAGCTTCTGAAGCATCATTTACTTTGTTTTGTATTGTAAATCCTTACCATTAGATTGTAGACAGCACACACCTCCCCCCTGTATCACAGTTAGAATGGGGGGGTGGAAGGTATTTATAGGATTGTGCTTTGCCCTTTCCAAAATCTTCCTATTTACTGAGTGTGTTTCTGTAATTGTAATACTGAATGTGCTTATTGGATTAATAGATAGGGACCTTCAGAGAACTGACTCTTGCAAAATCACACCGGTTTTGGGTCATTTTTCATTGAGTTACAAGAAGACCTGTGGCCATGACATCTCTATAGAGTCCATACTGAAGTAAATAGATTTATTGGTATCTTCATCAGTGTCTGGAGTCTCTCTTTAAAACCTGAAAAAGGAGTTGTCTGAAAAGTGAATAAGTTTCCCACTACAAGGAAAATGCACATGGCCTAAACCAATGTTGGGCTAAGATCTGCTGCTATGATACAGTCAGTTTTTTCTGTTTAATAAGAAGACCAGTTCCTTCATTTCACTCTTGGCATTTAAGGCAGATATTTTTGTAGTACTCTTTCCGAACTCTGTAACAAGCAAATTAAAACCAGCAATCACAATAATCCATTCTTCCTTACTGCCCGAAATATCAAATAAATGCAGCCTACACACTTGAAAGACACTTGAAGACCATCAAGTCTTTTTATGCCTTTCTGAGGGTTTCCCTTTAAGCAGTCCTGAAAGTTGGAACTGGCTACCAAGTACTTGTTTAGTGTGATCTGAGTAATTGCACTGCTGCCCCTCCTTACCTTCAGAATGATGCAACAGTTTTTGCAGTCACTATTAAAAGAGGGTTGAGAAAATGTTTATGTGCTGAGAACAGGTCTTGTCAACATATTAATAGCTTTAATGCTTTTGATCTCATATAATACTGCATGGGGGTTTATTAAAGAAAATTTCAGAATTTGTTTTATAATATCTGCGTTAGGGTCAAGGTTATATTTCTAGGTTTCTAGGCTCTTGTCAGAAGTTCCAAAATGCAAAAAAGATTCACAAAAAATAATGTTTTGGGGTTTTTTATCCCCTAAGAGGAAACTGTTTCTCACTTTAACCAGCTCACCAAATTTGAATTGACTTCTGCCATTGTGCAAATACTTATATTGTTTTTCTCAGATGAGTTTTTTAGGAAAATACTGGATACTTTTCTCTTAGGCCTGTGCTATATACAGATGCCATGGTTACAGTGGAAATACTAATGATAAACAAGTACAAAGCTTGAAATCATGATACCGTCTATTTTATTAACACAAGTCGGATAGATATGCAAAATCCTGGTTCCTTTCATCTACAAAGTGTTCAGCGGTTGCATTTAACCTTATGATACATATACTCCTTGAAAATATATATATATTTCTTTTTTTTTTAATTTTTCAGAGCTGTGGCATGAAACAGTGATTCAGAGTTTACTGGATGAAGGCTTTTAAACAAAATACATAGTTTTGTGGGGTTTTGGTAAGATCAATAGAAAATACTTGTTTGGGTTTCTAAGATAGGTATAGTGACAATTAAAAAGATGGCTGTTTTTCTAGTGGTGCATCAATACAGACATAGCACAGTAAAAGTGTCAGTTTTGCAGATTTTTTGAGTCATGGCTACACTGCAGTTTTAAAGAGAGCTTTGGATTTATGACATTTCAGGCTTTTTTCAAGTGCAGAAAATGTCATACAGAATGGCACCGAGTATTCAAGAGGATTCAGGTGAACTTATGCTTTGAAAAACAGAAAATACAGAACAATAAACCGCTTGCGAGTTCTGATTGAAAAACAAACTAGCAACTTGACAGCTCTGACTATATTTTTTTTAAGTTAGGTAATTCAGGGAATGATAAAGTATGTTTTTATCTAGCTTTCTTACATGTGGCATATGTAAATGATTCACTTGAGTTGGCAATGCAGCTACATTTTAATCAGTGGAATTGAGATCAGGAAGGAAAATTCCATTGATATTTAGCTGTGTGGTTCCACTCCTGCAAATTATCATGATCAATGTTTATGTGTGTGGATGATTGGTAGTATGGGTTCTGAGTTCAAGTCCACTTTCCAGAGTTGAGGACAGATGAAATCAGCATGATTGGACCTATGCCAAAGACTCCATCTAAGGGTCTTAGCCATTAGCCTGGCTGTACATGAGGAAACCTGTTGAGTTGTCCTAAGAAATCCTTTTGCTGGCTGAGTAGCAGAGCTCACTAAATCAGTGAGGACATCACAACGTTAAACAAGAAAAGCCTCTATTTCCACTGAAAATAATTTACAACTATATTTAAGTTAATGAAAGAAATTTAATTTTCTGCTGTCTTAAAAAAATCCCTAATGCTGTCAGGGGAGAAAAAAAAACCCGCATAGATGTCAGTGAGCTTTTCTTTGCTAAAATATCTTCCATATTATTTTTCTTCTTTCAGTGTGGCTTCTTCAGATCTAAATTTAAAACATTATACTTTCTTTGAAAGCATCCTTTCATATTTCCATTTTGCCAGTGTGAAGTTAGCTATGTTACTGTGCCACCATTGCATAAAGCAAGTTTGTTATGAATTAATCTAATATCTCAGTAGCAAGTGGGTGATGAGTTATAGGAAATGGCTTGGGGAAGAAGTTGCAGTCT
This sequence comes from Sturnus vulgaris, assembly GCF_052056855.1. NCBI lineage: Eukaryota > Metazoa > Chordata > Aves > Passeriformes > Sturnidae > Sturnus > Sturnus vulgaris. Next base: position 27,712,384 of record NC_142245.1, read on the forward strand.
ATAGAGTTAAACACCTAGGTTATCTGAGCTCTGAATGTCACCCGAAAGGCAGTAGCAGGGGAGGAATTAAAGCTCGTCAGAGTCCTTGGTTCTGTGAGCTGTCCATGGATGTGAGAAATAGAACTGTCTCTTTCCAGTGCCTCTAATCTGAATGAAATAGAAAGACTACTTAGGTGCTTTTATTTTTTTCCTTCTTTTAATGCCGTTTCTGTTGTTGGAATGGGAACTCCTTTCAGTCAGCAGGTGATCTGTTGTAGCTGGCAGACAGAGAATGGAATTATCATCATTGTAGTGCAGGTCACCCTGTGAGTTCACCTCTGCTTGTGCTGCACACTGCTGAGGGCTGGCATTGGGCTGGCAGAAAGTGACTGTAGCATATTTTCATTTTTAATTTCATCTGCTGACTGAATTTATTTGTGCTTGTGGCGTTGAAAGGCCTAGGATGTCACTTGCAAAAACTTTAGATCTCATCTAAACTGTGGTTCATGGGCTGCTGAAAAGCTTGTATTGGAATCATATTTGTTGAAATGAAAGGGAAATTGCTGAGGTCCTGTTTGAGAGGTTTCTGCAGGACAAGGTGGTCATAGAGCAAGGTCTGTCAGGCTTGTGGGGCAAGGCTGAGAGAGCTACTGGGACTCAGCAGGGTTTCACAGAGTCTCTCATTCTGAGGCTAAGTGATTGTCAAGAGCAGCTCAGAGATTTTGGAGAAACTTTGTACAGATAGGGGTCTTCCTTGCCTTCTGCCACAGTCCATCTCCTGTGCCTTCTCTTTTTCCCTCTCTGCTGGGGATGTGGTACAGTCACACACAGCTCACCCACTGTCTTGTATCAATCCCTTTCTACAGCTGCATAAATCTACTCCTACTCCCTGCTAGAAATGTTCTCTACTAACAGCTCCGGCTTACCTGCAGTGCTTCCCAGTCTGCTGAGAAGCAATAGAGGGGGAAAATGCTGCCTCTGCTGTTGTTACTGCAGGGAGAGAGAAAGGACAAAGTGGGGAAAGGAAGAGATGAGGCATGGGGAGAAACCTGGAGGAGGGTAATGAATAGTTGCTGCCGCACCACGTACTCCAGCTGCCCTTTTGGCAACAGCAGAAAGCTACACGTGTAGGAGACAGGGATGAGCTGGCATAGGCAAATTGGCTGGTTGAAGGCCGTATGGTGATCACTGACCCACTCTGGGATTTTTTTTGCCTGCTTTGCTGAGTGTCTAGCTTTTGAAGTCTCACTTCAGATGTGCAAAAAAATTGCTCAGGGCATGAAAAGTGTGTAGTGGAGCATGCATTTCACTTAGCACTGAATTATCATAGCTGTAGGTCAGGAGCTGATCCCACCACTGATCAGAATCTCATCCTATTGTTGCTAATACCAAATACTGATACAAAGTTCTGTGGGAGGATGGATTGTAAGAGAATAGAGATAGTGCTGAAAGCAATCTCACCTCGGTAAATTGGAGCTCTACTAATTACCAAAGAGTGGGAACAGCCTTGCCATTAATAGGTCGCAGCCATGTCCAATGAGGATGGGTGTTATAAAGAATGGATTAGCTAGTTGAGAGTGAGTGGGGGGTCTGCTGGCTGTGCTGAGGAAAGATTGGGTCGCTATGCAAGTGTCTGAAAGGGTAAGAAGCTCTACAAGGGCAGGGTCAGGCTGGTCATGCTAGGGGCAGGAAGGGGTTAGTTGGAAGGAAAAAAGAGTCAGTGTTGTGTGGAGCTGCCCATGGGAAGGGTACAGAGAAAAGGTATGAGAGTTGATGTGATAATAAGGGGCTGATGCTTAGAACCTTCTTTGGTGTCAGTTGTACCTCTGCTGTCAGTGTTCCACATAGTGAAAGTAATTCTGCTGAGCTCTGTAGAAAGTATTTGTTAGAGAAAAGCTACCAGTAGCAGAGTCTAGTTCATACAGGTACTAGTTCAAATCTAGACTTTTAAGAAGTGTTCAAGTAGAGTAAAAACAATTCCTTCTTGTACCAGCTTTAAGACAGTGCATGTCATTATTCCAGCTCAGGTGGTTCTGTAGACACTGTACAGTACTTCATGGTCCTGAGCAAACCACTGATATCACTGGGTTCACTGGATATCATACAGGCCAGCTTGAATTCTTCCTTCAATAGGGACCTGTGCTCGAAAGGAAAACCAAGAATAAATGGCAGTTAACAACATCCTTTACTTGTATTTTTTTCTTACTGATTTGTTATTCTTCTGTAAATCTTGCATATGTAAATCTGGTTTCTGTTCTCTAGCATCAAACTGATTTTGTCTTCCATATCCATAATTCTTTAAATATTGCTAAAGTGAGGATTTGATTTTAGTTAGAATGGTGGAACTTGGCAACTAAATGTGATTTGTCTTTACTCTGTACATAACTTTTATTTAAATGAACTCTTTGATAATTTTCAGATTTTGAAAAGAGACTGTGAATATAGTTTGTAAAACATTAGAGACAGGAGCTTTTTGCTTGGAATTGGCTGGTTAAATTCGATTTTGTTTTACCCAATACTATCTTAATCCCCTTCCCCCACCCCGGCTATTATCTTGCAAGAGAAAGACATCTGCAGCTCATGGTAAGAGAGGGTTTGGGAACAATGGAGCATGCAAGCAATGGGATATTTGTGGTCAGAGAGGACTGAGAAGAAACTTTTCCTCCATTCACATGGAAAGGTAGGAAGTATCTGGATATGGAAGCGATCAGAAGTCCAAAGACAGCTTAGAAAACTGACAGTTTGGACTGGGGGTGGGGGTTGAACAAACCTTTTTGCTAGAGCAGGGCCTGAAGAATGGGGTATTTTGTGTGCCCTTTTGGGTAATTTTGAGTCAAGTTTTTGTAGCTGTTACAGGGGTTTCTACCATTTGGGGGGAATGCTGGCAAAAAGTTTTAACTTCGTAAGTACTTTCCTGTTTGGCAGGCTGTCACTAGACAATTTTAAAAGCATATTCAGTAATATTAATATGAAGCTGCAACTCTAAAGCTAGTAAGCCATTCTAGAGATTGGGTAACTTTCATGGCAGTTATGTACTTTGCACTATATTTTGGTAAAGAAAATGCAAATGAATATGATGCAAGAATATCTGCAGAATTCTTATCTACTCTGATAATTTTTCAGTCAGTGGCTTGAAATGCGAGTGATGTTGATTTCTAAGTGTCCTCTCACTTGCATGCCTCCAAGAGTTAAAAGTATCCATAATATTCAAGTATCATTGCTGTGATTTGACAGAAGTTACAGAAGCCAAGATTTCACATATTTCTGAATAGTACAGCTAAGAAACCTAGAGATATTGGCATGTTCCCATTAAATTTAACAGGAGTTTTAATGTTTGTTTTATTGGAAGTTGTGTTAGAGAAATGCTACACAATTCTAAGAGGCTTTTTTCTCTCTGAACTCTGTAGGGCTTGAATTGTTGAGGAACAGAAGCAGTGTCATACCATAGCTCTTAAAATTTAAAAAAGTAAAGTTTGGTTTCATCAGAGGCTTGCAAGCATCCATTTCTGCCTTATATCGGCTAACTTGAGCTGATTTGATTGTTCCAGACAATAGAATAATTTTGCTTGTTTCTGGTGTCCTGCTGGGCAATTTCATCACAGGCAGGAACAAAAAAGCATGAATAATGGCTAGATGTTACCAAATAAATTTCATGTCTGTGTTGTTTGAACAGTAAGCCCCTTTGATATCTCTGTGTCTTAAATGAAGAGTAGGGAAACTTAATACTCAGTGTTTCCAGCTTAATATCTTTCAGTACTTGAGAGTGTATAAATAAGTTACAAGCCCCTTATTATGGGCGACCAGGATTACTTATGCATTTAGAACTCTCCATTCCTCAGTACACTGGCCTTTTTTAATATCATTAAAAGATAGATGGCCTTGGCAATGTTAGTATTTATATGCATATTTAGCAAGTGATGTAGTAGCAATGCAGCAGATGTAATAGTGGTGGAAACATGAAGGGAAGACTGATGCATCCTCTGCATAGGTGATGAGGAAATGGCTGGAATTGCTTTGCTTTGTTTTGCAGATTGCTGTCTTGCTGGCTTTTAATGTCCTTCCCTGTTTTCCTTCAGTTTCCTCTTTATCATCTGTTCTGTCGTTGTGCTGCCAATTCTGTCTTTATCTGTTCTGACTTTAAGATGGTCAAGAAATTATAGGGCAAGTTTTACAATAGTGCGTAAGATTTTGATGTTGGCAATACTAGCAGGCTATGAAATGAATGAATGAAATGTCTTGCTATAGATCTCTACTGAGATCTAGTCCAAGTACAGTTTTCTTGCTGGGACCAAATTTCCTCATTGCCTAAGTCTTTCTGGCATCTGTCAACTTCCCTCTATTTCAAGGTGAGATTGATCTGTGGCCTTAGAAAATGATGTCTGAGAATGCATTGGAAAAGGAAAGGCTTGAAGTCATTCGTGCTGTGTCCACTATGTTTTCTCTCTCACATGGTTCTTTTAAGAGTTACTGAGGAATCTTTTTTTTCTTTTCCTCTGAGTTTCATTGCCTTTTCCTTCCTTGTGACCCCACAGTGCCTTGGCACCTCTTGAACGTTTGACCTCTTTGCCCACTTTTGTCTTTAATCCACCACTATCGCCTTGTCCTCAAGTCTCAGCTGTCGTAACTTTTCCTTCATTTTCCATGTTATTACTTCCCTTATATCCATAGTGCTGTTATTCTCAGCAGTCCAGCTCCTTCCTCTTTTTTTTTGTCACTCTGGTGGGCCTGTAAGATGCTCGTGTCAGTAGGACTCAGGAGCATCCCCAGTGTCTGAAGCTCTGTGGCGTTTGCCCAGCTGCTGTCATCCAGAGCATGTCCCTGCTGTGCTGCTCAGCAAGCAGCAGGGAGCTGATCATGCTCGTGGCTGTTGGAGCAGCTATTTTCAGTCAGAAAGGAGCGATGCACTGAGTTTCCAGTTAGTTATACTACTGAAGTGTTGGAAGGAATAAATGTAATGTGTATGTTTGAACTTCAGGCAAAATGCTCTGGTTTTAGCAGACTCAGTGGGGTGTTGTAGGAACGTGATCTATCCCTGAAAACTGGGCTCTCCCAAGCAATGGAAACGCTATTAAAAAACTTAGGTTAGTGACTGTTGGGATTTTCAGGGACTCCTAATCACAGAAAATACCTACTAGTGTTTGGTAATTTATTTTTAATTAACACGAAATGATGGTTTCTGTCTTCAAAAAATTCCAGTGCAAGCACAAGTCAAAAAGGCAGATTGGGGAAGCCAAGAGAAATACTAGGAAAATGCTTACCAATGTGAAAGGCTGCAGTAATAGCTGGGCAGCAGCCTATCAGCTCAGCTTTGCTTGGTGTCTCCAACTCAAAATATCAAGGGGAGAGGCAATAGCAGAAATTTTGTTAGAGATATTTGGAGTTCCTGATGCTTTGCATAATGTGGTGTTTATCTCAAGGAGTTGATGTGTTTAGAGGGACAGCCCATATGATCTAGTCCATGATTCCCAAACTTCTAGTTGTTTGTTAGTGTCCTGTCTAGCTTCAAGAGTGTTTGGTACTGCCCAGTTGGAGGGAACTACAGGATTTTTCTGTATATAACTCAATGCAAGCTGGTATTGTGTTATTACATTAGAGCTTTTTTTCTGTAGTGATAGGGCTGTTACACTGCTACAGTACAATAATCAAATTTGGATGTGATATATGGGGATAGTAGTATATAGTAATGTCACTGGGCTGAGAGAAGCTATGTTAAGTTTTATCACACTTCTTTTTTCTTCCTGCTAGCAACTTCTCAGAGCCATGCCAAGCCTCTGAAAGGAGGAAAGAAGAATTTTATTAACACCTCATGCCTATTTTTTAAAAGTGTTATCCACTGAATCAGAAGCAAGTGACAGAGCTTTTCACCTAAAAAGCAAAACCTTGGGCTTCTTTCTGATGACCCTTAGGCACTACTATATAGTTAATATATCAATTATATATATTTATATATTTTTAGATATATACATTGTATAACTCTAAGTTATATATCTATATATAAACTTTAAAAGTAATGTTAGTCTAGTAATCATATTTGGGAGGTAACTTTTCATATGCCTTTTTATAAAGCTGGGTGAAAGGTTTTAAAATGCAAGTTCAGCTAAACTTATTTTGAACAGTTCTAAGGAGCAGCCCAGACACTATGACCTAGACAAGCTCCTATAATCTCTTTACGTGATTTTTTTCTTGACAGTCCATGCTCCTTCTTGAGTGCTTTGTCCATTAGTTGCAAGAGGCCTTGGGTGGGGGCTAATGTAACTTTCTAGGATATATCATTTAGCAGAAATGTGGGGTCATGATTCTTTGTTGATGAGTGTTCACTTTACCATAGTAGTACAGTGACAAAAATAGATGAGGAGCAATTGACCTATGTTCATCACAGCCCAGAACAGTGCAAAAACCCTAGAAGCTTTCTTGTGTCAGTTTTGTTTATAAGTAGATGTGTGAGTAAGCAAAATCAATATACCTTAAACAAACAAAAATCGCAAGTTTGTAGCGAGTGCTATTAATGACTGGAGGACAGACAGAGGTAAGTTGTCTTGCACACAGATTCAAAGCTGACGTTCCTATATTGATTTTAATGGGTAGTTCTTCGAGTGGTGTTCTCAGTTGCTGAAACTACTGAGAATGTGTATCATTTAGTTGCATACATACTGATTCCTCTGTGCTCCTAGCTAGTTACATCACCATTGATTGAATTCCTTCTATATTTAGTATTGAACTTTATGTATTTCTCTGAATTGAGACCTATTGTAAACTTTTCAGCAATGTGGAAATTACATGAAGAATTTAGGGTCCTGATTCAGCAGCCTTTTGGAAATGTTATCTAGCTGTTTTTTTCGTGAGTGGTTGTAGCTGTTGTCATAGAATCACAGAATCTGCTGAGTTGGAAGGAATCCATCAGGATAACTGAGTCCAGCTCCTGGCCCTGCCCAGGTCACTCAAGAATCACCATGTGCCCCAAAGGCTTGGTGCTGTGACCGCTCTTCTGGGGAGCCTGTTCTGATGCCCAACCACCCTCTGAGTAAAAAAACCCAGTCAACACAGCTTCTAAACTATGCATGAATGGGTTTGTGAGTACATTGTGAGCTGCTTGTGAATGTGTTTGCTCAGAAGTGTCAGTTCTGACCATCAAACCTTCAGTTTGGTAATATGCGTTGTTTTGGAGGTGGTATTGTTTGGAGTGTTTTTAAACTAAGAAAAACTCCCTAAACCTTAACATTTTTGTTTTGGCTGCCACTTCATTAATAAAACTGTAGTAAATCACTGGATATTTGAACAAATTATATGAAACTGAACTCTAGACTTGTTTTTATGTACTCTGGACATCAAACTGACAATCTGTGACATGTTACATTTGGTTTAAAATGTGTGTGCTCTCCAGCCAAGCACTGTTTTGCTGTAATAGTGTTATTAATACCATAAAGCTTTCAAAACCCACAGTGTATTCTAAAGTTTACCCTTTTTAAAAATCAGGTTGAAAATCAGATGTGAAGTGTGGGAATGTCATTTTGTCTTTCAGGCTATTCCTGGAAGACTGAGGTTAAAAAAACCAATCTGACTAAAAGGGAAGGCAGGCAGAGTGAGAAGTGGGGGCACCTCTGGTGAAGCCTTTTCTTCCTACAGCAGTCTCCTTGCTGGACTGTACGGGCTTCTTCTCTTTGGGACCTGGACATAATTGTGGCAGTGATCAGTAAGACAAATTGCAGGCCAAATGTTTTGTAGAACTGCCAAAAAGTTTGCAGCTCTTCCAGCAACTGTGAATCAGCCCTGCACCCTATTTGTGGACTTGCAAGCAAAATCTGCTTCCCAGCAGCAGCATGCTGCTCTGCAGAGCCCCTCTATTGTAAGATTTATGCACGGTTAATGAACTTTGTGATGCAAAAAAATGTGAAGTCTCGGAGACATTTTATGCAGCTATGAAAATGTACTTGATGCTACTGATATCCCAGTGAGACAGGAGCGAAGTGCTGAGACCTTGTCAGAGCATGGATGCACACATGCTGGCAGCGTGACAGTTTTTAATGTAGGAGTTATTAGTTTCTCTTTGATAACATGAGGTTGTGCAGAAACAGAGAGTTCATGGTTTCTTCCTGCAGGGGTTTGTGATGTAAAATAAGAAAAACAACCTCACTTTTGGAGTGCAATAACCTGTGTATCAAGTTAGATGTGGCTTGCAAAAGACATGGAAAGTGTGTAGCAAAATAAAAACTCTCTACTTTACAGGACAGAAGTATGCAAAAGAGATTGTGTTATTGTAACTTAAAAAAAATGTATTTGATGGCCCTTGGAGAAGCAATAGTTGTCTAACTGAGGAGTTAAGGGGAGAGTGTTTTTATTCACATGAGTCAGCAGAGAAAGAGGCTGAAGCTTGTGTGCCAGACCAAGGAACATGTAAATATGACAGATGGTCAACAAAGTGAAGCCACTTTGTAATAGAGCAGTTCGTACAAATAAGGGAGATCTTTTTTTGCAGCAGGCTCTATTTAACTAAAAGTTTCAAAATATCAAAACAGATCCACAAAAAATAGCCATCATCAGTATTGCTCGGTTTTCCTTAGTGTTTCTGGTAACAGGTGGAGTTGGTGAATTAACTTTCACAGTACACAAGGTATTTCTGATCCTGATTACGTTATTTTCTGAAATTTGCGTAAGCTGTGAGATCATGTGTAATAACTTCATTAGAATCTTGCATGCTGTGAACTGGTCATGCAAGTTTTTACATACTTAGTTGTCCTGCATCTGCTTGTGATATAGCATGTTATCTCCTCTTTCTTCTTTAATTATTGCCTTTATTTCCACTTACATAATTCCCTCAGACAAATGAGCACATCAGTAATGGAAATGATGGGACAAACATTCACTTATAATTCAAGTATAAAATCATTTAAAAAATGAATAATTCAGCCTTTTATATCAGTGGTTCCAGAAGAGGCCTTTGTCTGCTTTTGATTTACATGGAGTGATACATAGATCTTATCTGTCTCAGGTTGTAATGAAACTCATTAGCAAAATAATCTGAGTCTGGAAAATCTTGAGTATAGTCATCTTAACAGAGTTCCTGAGAGGAAGTGTAATGGATGCAGATTTCTCCATGTTGCCCAGAAGTATGGCACAAGCATTGTGGTTTTAATCTCACAATTTTGCAATGCTAGTGTCGGTTTCATTTTTGCAGTGGGGAGACAGGGAGCTGAGACCTAGACTAGTGGAATAAGGTTTCTGCCTCATACTTCTAGAGATACCTCTTTCTGTCCTGAAGCTTCTCCCTCATCTGTCAATCTCTCCTTTCACTTTTGTAAAAGGAGGATTCTTATTGTTACATTTCTATTTCCTCCTTGTAACTTACCTTTTGTAGGCTAATGGATTTATGGCTTGATTGGAAGGGTTTTTTTTTCTGTTTCAATACTTGTACCACTTTATTGTGGGGATGCTTTCCTTCAGTTGTAGTAAACAAACAGAAATGCAGGGCCTCTGTTATGCTGCCTTCTTGACACTGGAGCTTTTTCTGTAGAGGTGTGGATCTATAAAACCTGGTTTCCAGTCTGTCAAAGCAGAGTCTGTAGTTGGAAGCTGAGCTGCTCCTCTGGATGATTAGTTGGGGGCAGCACTAGCTTTACTGTTCCAGTTTAAAATTTACCACTGGGGGTTATCCTGTGTGTATTACTCAGAATGCCTCTGGTATTGAGCCTACCTGTGTATGAATAGATATATAAAGCAGTCAAAGGGCTGGAATAGTTGAATGTGCAAATGCAGAATCGATTGTTTTGAAACTTTGAAAGTTGCCATCCTAACTTAGAATTTTGTATATTTTTTATAGCCCCATAACTGCAGTTAATATGGTAGAACAACAGAGAAAATGTGAAGTCAAAGTGTTCGTTGTTTGACTGTTCATGCACTAAATTTGGAGGAAAGGGGACTTCCATTTTAGTCAATCATTTGAAAGAAACAGAACATTTAATTTTACTTTTTAAGGGTCTTGCCTCTGTTACCAAGAGTGGAAAGGCTTAGGATCCTCCAGCTGGAGTGGTGTGAAGAGGCAGTAAGTACAGCTGGTGTGTGCTGTGGAGCAGCTGTGCAGTGCAGCAAAGCCTGATAGCCCAACACCTGAGTGTGTTTATAAAACAGATGCAGTGAGATTATATTGGTGCTGCCTGCCTGGCAGACTGCTGGCCTGTGGTTTACACAAGGCTGTCCCTGGTTTTGAAAAAGCCACAGATGCACTGCCCCGGATGTGCTGACATGGCTTGGGGTTTACATGTTGTGCTTCAGGACTAGCCCCAGTTGGGAAAAATTTGGAGCAGATTGTAGCAACTGGGGCTTAATGAATTTTAGAAAGAGAGGTTCTGGGGAAATTATAAGGGGGTGTTCATTTAGCTGCTCATTGTTGCTTTGCAAAATTATTCATAGTTTGTGTTTGGAGCTCAAATGAAGTGGGAGAAGGACACAACATACCCATTACCACCCTTTCACAGTGAAGAAGGGGCCCGCTCTTTGGATTCCTGATACATCTAGACCTGTAAGTGTAGTAAAGCTTTTTACCTGTGTTTCCTTCATCCAAAAGGTACTGTGCAGATGCTACAGAAAAAGTGTTTGAAACGTGGATTTTATGGTCTGTCATACTAAAAGTAGTCAGTGATGGGAATATTAATTATGTGATATTACATGAAGCTGGAGGCATTAGTGTGCAAAGGTGGTGAATGTAAGGCTTCAGTTACTTAGTTCTTATCTGTTGAGAAGAATGTACTTTTACTTAGAACTTACACATTTCTATATGGCTATCCAAAATGTAATATTGACTTTGCAGTACACTGCTCAGTGATCTACAGGAAGAAACCGGTGCCCTTAAAATATTTTTAATGGATTTGCTTCATCTTTCAAATATATGTGGCTCATGAACATGAATTAGAGTAGCAGCTTAAGGAAGTATGTTAATAGCTTTATTTCATACTGGGAGCTTATAATACTGTGACAACTTTTACCTCATGGAAGCTATGATTTTCTTTCTTTAGACAAATGTGAAAAGACATGGTGCTTAAATACAATAAATTCTCCTGGTGTCACGGGTTTAAGTTCCTGGATAAGTCATGTTGGTTAGGGACAAACTTTGTTACGACAGAATGTTTTGAATATATCCTGGAATTGAATGTCTACTAGATGAATACAGATTTGTTTATTAAAATTGTTGGCAGGTCCACTGTACCATGTGAGACCCTATCAGTCATCACCACTTCATTAAGAAGTTAATGTTTGTGTCCTCACTTCTTAAAATATGAATCTAGTATGTTAGATGTTCATCTCAAGGCTGCAGAACAGCAGAAAAGAGAGTGTATGGGAGGGGTCCTGAAAGTATCCCTGCTTACAAACCAGATTCCTGGTAAGAGCTGTAATCAAGGAACTCAGCTTGGTAATTCCTTTGCGTCCCAAAATGCGTCTGCCCTGAAGCTCAGAGCTCGTGTCCCAAGGCTTACATTTTCAAACCCACAGGCTCAGTCGTCTTTTCTTTTAATCCTGTTATTCTAAGGGATACTACTTTTCCAGCTCCACTTCCCTCGTGTACCTTCTTCTCCCAGTGGTACTTATAATCCCTGATTCATTGGTTGCTGTTAGCAGCTCCTCAGTCGAGAAGTACCTCTCTTCTGCTCTCAGCAGAATTAAGAAATTGTGGTGACAGGTTGCATTTACCAAATCTCCTAGCTTGATTAAAAAAAAACAAAACCACAAAACGTTTTGGCTCAGAATAACTGGCATAAATAGGGGTGCAAAGGGATGAAATAATTAATCTTCATTTATTTGGGTATGTATATCCAACACATTTGGTATTTTTTTTCACGGCTAGGCTCTAGGAAAGAAGATGCTGTTCTCCAATGCTCGTGTATTCTCTTGTTCCTTTTTTTTCTCCTGGAGAAAGTGAGACTAGTAGCAGCTTTAGTTACAGTTAACATATTTAATCATTGGAAAGCTTAATTTGAAGACCTGCTTTGTTATACTGTGTTTCCCAGTGGCTCCATCCACTTGAGAGACAGGTATAATGGTTAAAACGCATTAGGGCAATGAATACATGTTATAGGAAGAGATTAAGTTGGTTGGAAGTTGTTGGGCAGCCTCCCTTTTAGGGTTGTTGCAAACATAATTGTGTGACAGCAAATACAGGAACAAAATATGTTACTGAGAAAGAACAAAAGCAAATTTGGTCAGGTATTTCAAGGCCAAGGAAACTCTGAGTTATTACTAGCTCCTATTAACATGCCTGAAAAAAATAATGTTCTTTGCTTCAGCTGGGTGGCCCTCAAAAAGGGGAGAGATTCTTTCCTGCCTTTTGAAATCATCAAAGAGTATGAGAGTAATCATTTCCAAAGTTATCTCTGTGTCGGAAAAGCTCACTGTTCAGGATAAGCCAGGGTAAACAAAGGAGAAATAGGAAGTGACTTTTTAAAAGTATGGATTTGAACCTGTGAGGTGCTGAGTGTCTTCAGTGCAATGCTGAACTTGCTTGATTTCCAGTAAGTTTATGACTCTTGGTTCCTGACAGGATCATGTCCCAAGATTAGATCTACCCTCTGAAGTAAAATTAGGTTACTGCTGTCAGCTTTTTTTGACTACCAGTATTGCTTGTGGTGTTTATCATCAGTGCTCTGTATGTACACAGACATGTACAGCACTTGAGTCACGATAGAAGCTGATCTACAGGGACTGTGTCACTCTCACATTTTCACTGTTTGTCTGCTGTACTAATTAGAACTCTCATATAATGAGACAGCAAGAGGATGAAGCAAGATACCAGATCCTTACTGACAAAAGGAAGATCCTTCTTCAATTTTACTGTCATGTTTAGGGGCATTTTTACATGTTTTTTCCTTTATGTAGAGTAAAATAACAGCAAATTTGTGCAGTACTTTTCATCAGTAGATTCCTAAGTGGATATCAATTTGATGAATGTATTCAATGTGCAATCAAGACCTTTGGGTAAAGAAGCATGTACTGGTGTAATTCTTCACTTTTCCATGAATTGCAAAGCCCTTCACATTTAGCTTTTTTGACTTTCATTGGAGCTGTTCATGTTGTATGGGCATCTCAATATGCCATGTTGTGCATGGAGATTGAGAGGTTGTAAAGGATGTTTGGATTAGATTCCTCCTCTCCCACTAGTTAATTTGCTACCAGTGACTGCAGTCGTTGTTGGCATTATTTGAACTAAGGGTGAGTATAATGACACTTCACTGCTAGTCGTGCTTAAAGGGAAAACTGTTTCTTCACAGTAGTTTTAGAAGTTATACAAGGAAATCGATATGCCTTAAGCGTGAGAAGTGTATGTGCAGTAGTCAGACTGATTCAGTCCTCTCATAATTTGTTGCTATTATGATTAGAAAATGGCTAAAATTTTTGCATCTGGTTATTGTAGCATGTAGAAGTAAAAATCTTATCTGAAATAATACTGAAGTTTTTAACAGCATGACAGATATGAGGGATGGTTTGGGTTCTTTCTTTAATGAAGTTCTAAATCTGTGCTTGTATAGAAGGCTTGGATCCCTTTGATTCAAAAGGATATTGGTTATATCTTTCCCAGGGTTTGTTTCTTTGTTTTTTGCGTCTTGTGTGTTCATTGACCCTGCCAGTATATGGGTTATAAACAAATTGGAGGCAAAGGGGAGGAAAAAGAAAGTGTTTAATTCTACCAAAGCTCCTGCCTCAGGCTTCAGTGCTCAAAGTTTCATCAAACAGGTTCTTCTACCTCTATTTCCTCATTCTTCCTGAGGAGAGTCAAGCTGACCATGCTTAATTAATCACAAGGCTTCAGAGCCTTCCTTGTACTGCATAGAAGCAGTGCCTCCTTTCCCCAGGACTAACAGCACCCAGGAAACAGCTGGAGTACAGATCCTGAGCTATGATCCTTTGGGGTGGGGGGATTGTTTGCTGGGGCAAATGTTTTTTCACTTGGTGTGTGGTGAAATCTTTTGGGAGGCCGCAGGGAGATGAGCCCAGATTTAGTGAGCAAGAGAAGTTACTCCTGTGCAGGGGGAGGCAGTCTCCTGTCAAGCCTGGAGAGCCTTGTTTCCCTTTGTTCAATGATGCAAATCATCTGGGAAGTTATGCAAGGGAAAAGCCTGGGAAATGCAGCATATTCTTTAATATACAGTAATCTTTGGAGGATAATATTACATAATCATGACATCACCATCTGGGATAAGACAGTATTTTGTAGCCAGTGTTTTTCCACTTACCTAAAGGATGATCTTAATACTGTAAGCAATACTGCAAAGCTCCTGAAAAGGGAGCTATGCTGGTAGTTGCATATTTAACCTCCTTTAGGTTATAGACTTCATGTTACATCTTCTTGATCCCGAGTATGTGGTGTACAGGACTTCTCTAAAGACTACTGATAAGGGTAACTTCCTCTGAAGCATTTGGAGACTGTGCTTTGAATCTCTTGGTTCTCAGAGTAAAAATAAATGTGCTTCAGACTGCCTACTGAGAAAAGACCAGACAAAATCTTCCTCTTCACCGTACAGATCATGTAGAAATTTATCAAATATTAGTAATTGATTTTGAAGATAAAACCACCTTTCCTGCAGCAGTATGGATCAAAAGCTGGGAAAGATCTGTTTTGTTTGAGTAACTGTGTGGTATTTTTGACTTGCAGACTCAGCTTCAAAAGGGCAGTCCAGATACCTGTAGAGCTTTAAAAGTACCTTGTGCTGGTTTTAAATATTAGGGCTAAATGTTCCTATTGTCCCTTTGCCCTCTCCTCCCCCTGCTTCTTCTCCTTCCCCCCCACTGTATTTTAAAGAGCTAAGAGAGCCTGGTAAATATCCTCCTTTTCCATAGAATCTGTGGAATAAAAGATGGGTGAAGAGGTACACTCTGTGACACTTATTCCCGTTCTAGCTCATGAAGAGGACTACTAAATGGTGATAAGTTGGGTAGTTTGGATTGGGTCACTCTATTGGCTGTGAAACCCCTCTCTGTGAGACAGATCAGTTGAAAACCTGGTGGGAAAGACCTGCATGGGAGAAAACTTTCTTCAAAGTAACATGGAGCACAAGGATGGACTGTTGTTGGGAGATTTTTTTGAAACCTGTGTGCTTATCTGGAGATCTGACTGGGAGCTGAGTGCTTCTTCCCTTAAATGAAGGTAGTAAGGCTCAGTTCCTCACCCACTTGCTTTCTGCAGGAGCGTGTGAATCAGAGCTGTCTTGGCTGCTGGTCCTGCTAGGTAGTATTGCCTGAGCAGGGAGAGGAGGAAGAGGAAAAACTGGGCTTGTAGTTGCAAAAAAACCCACATAATGTCTGAAGTACCTCAGTGTTTCCCCAGAGAAACATGTGTCACTGATAAATGAGCCTTGATATTGTTGTTAGAATGCTTGTGACAAGCTTATCATCACAGGCCATGCACAATCCACTGGGGTCTTATGAACCAATCTGAGTGTAGTGTGATCCCATAACCTGGCACAAAAGTATGCTCACAAGATGTACTGAAAGGCTATTAGGTTATATCAAACTTATTCCACATGGTTTATAAAATTTGCTTATATAGAGCACTGTATCTTTGACACCAAAGCCTTATTATGCTAATTACAAAATTGTGTAGGCTCTTCTGATACCTCCAGTCCCAGTGGATATCTCATCCTCAGGTGATGATGCATCCAAATAGATGCTGAGGGGGTTGGGTCACTGCTGTGTCCTTGCTGCTCTGGTCACTCAGTAGCTGCCCACTAGGAGGTTTCTTGCACCTTGGCTCAGTGCATTTTGTGGGGGTTGCTGGAAGATTTCCTCACTCTGCAGACCTCTGACAGGAGCATGGAAGTTCCTGTTTTCCATCTGAGGCTGCCAGAGGTAGCAGTTATGAGTACAGTATGGATAGAAGGCTATTTTTTTCCCAGCTGGTGTGTGTGATCATCAACTGCTTTGATTAACCAGTTCTGGGGCTTAAAGTGAGACATTGTTTTTTCCATTCTTTGTAGTCTTTTTGGCAATGGGTGGAGAAAATATAGTCATAGCTCTCTTTTTCTCTCTGAGTTTGTTTTGTTTTCTGCTCTTTGTGTTCAAGCACAAAACAAAATGGTTTGCAAATAAAATAAATATTAAAACTAAAAACTACTTTATATTCCCTCCTCACAGAAGTGTGTCTAAAGATAAATAGGAACAGATCATAATGGGAAAATATTACTTTCCCCCTGCTCCTTAAAATAAAGCAATTCCTCTGTTGTTGGAGTTTTCTGCAAGTAAACCACAAGCAGACATACTGAGTGCAGCCAGCTACAGGATGATAGCCTTGTTTTTGTTGTTGTTGGGCTTTGGGGGTTTTTAACTGCAGATTTAGCCATTACAAACTGAACCACTAAAAACACATCAGTGTTATTTTGAAAATTCACAGCAGATTCAGCTCAGACCAGGAAGTGAGGTGTTGTCCTTTTAAAGCCTGATATACTGAAAAGGGTATTTCTGACGCATGACCTTCAGTGAACAGGAATTCCTCTACTCAAAATCTCATCCTTACCATGAACTTCACTGCCACAATTCATCCTCTCACAGCTGTGTGGAAAGTGACATATTGTGGAAAAAAAAAAGCCCCAGCAATGAGAGATTTTCTCATATTTTCTAAAATAAATAGCAAGGACTTGCAAAATATAGAGCATGACTTTTTGCTGAAGTCTTTTGTGTGCAAAAAAATGTGGTTTTAAGTTGCAAGAGGGCTTTTTTTTTTTTTAGTAGAGTTCATTAGCTGTTAACTAAATAACTGTTAAAATCTGTTTAACTATCAAATTGTTAACTATCACAATAGAAACCACTGGGGCCTAGGTTCTTGAAAATCTGGTTTGAATTTTGAGTGGTGAATATTTGAAACTCCACAGTGAAAAAAAAATCTGGCTCTGCATGCACTTTTTGTATATGTTTGCTTTCACTCTTTTTTTTCCCACTTTCTTTTGTGTGCTCTCTCTCTCTGCCTTCAATTTAAAGGCAGTGAAAGAACACCTAGGACCTGGCTGGTCTGAGAACTGGGCAATTTATGATCATGGCAGGTATGATGCCATGCTCAGCCATGGTGGGGTGCAACAATTTTGTGCAGATACTGAATATTACTGTAGTGAAATGCAGCCTTTTAGCCAGAGATGCAGGCTGTGGAAGGCATTGAATTGGAACCTCTTTGGAGTAGGGGAGGGAAGTCTCTGGCAGGCGTCTCTTTTAGGACTCTGCACTTGGGGAATTTGCCAGTTCCTGCTGTTTAACAGCCCAGATTTGCAAACCTCCGGGACATACGGCAGGGCCTACTTTTTTCTTCTAGTTCTTTGTGGAAGTGGGTGTTGGCTTAGAGCTAGATAAGGATGAAAACGGGATATGTTGCTGAGATTGCTCTGTTTTTGCTTTTGTTTTGTTTGCTGGATTATTTTATTTAACCTAAGGCAATTTATTTCTGGTATTTAATTTTAAAAGCGTGCCAGTGACAGATCACTGAGCAACATTCCATTGTTTGAGCAAGAAAATGAATAAATAATAGTTTTGTAATACAAATTCCCTATAAAATATTGCAGCTGCTAATTATGTAAAACCTGTATTATTTTTATCTCTAGGATGTGCTAAATAGATAACACTTTTTTTTCCTCTAAGGAAGATGATTTCCCAGAAACAAGTGAATGCAGTGGATTCAAATAAATATAACTGATAAGCCCTAATGAACAAAAAATTCTGTGGGATTTTCAGGTAGATTAGGAGAAGGGAGTATGTCATAAGTGCCATAGTAGAGTCTGACACTTGCATCAGTAGCAGTGCACATCCATCAATAGAGGTCTTTGATCATAAGCCAGTTTTTACCTTCACTCATAAACTGGAGATGGTCTAGAAATCAAAGAAGGGCAATCATATACCTGGAGAGACAGTACTATGCCCTATGTGAGGGATATGCATAAACATAGTGCCTAATAGTACTTTTTTTTTAGTTGCTAAAAAGAGTTACTCATATTTGAGTTCAATATTATGTCATTGTAGTTAATAGACTTTTGACAGCTAGCTTTGCCCAAAAAGTTTTTAAAAGGAATTAAAAACTAATCTGTTGAGGAACAGTGCTAGATAGTATTTTAAGATGTTGGAAAAAGCAAGTTTGATGTTTCAATACCAAAATTTATCAACAGATATAAACCTTACTTTAAAAAGTCTACATATTATGACTTTGCAGAAAATGTTCTAGCTTAATTATAGTAATGTGCTTCGAATTTTCCAATGGGGTCATTTATTTTGAGTATATGTCTCGTCTCCTATTACTGTAACTACGAATAAGCCTGTTGTTGGGTATGTGTTGTCTAAACGCTGCACGTAACTTTCCTGGAATTTGTAAAGCTATTCTGTTTGACATTAGTTGGCATACCTTGTTTGCAGCCCTTGTAATCCAAAAATAAAATATTTATGTGTCTCTAGTAGCAAAGTACCAAGTGCCATATTAAGAACATCCATATACGGGCCTGGCTCTGTAAGATGCTGACTGTTCAATTCCCCTTTGCTCAGCAGTTGCATTTACATGTGTCTTAAAACCTGGTGGGACTGCTCTGGAGCTACAACTTGGGAACCAGCATCTCCATCTGGCTTGGCTGTACAAGGCAGGCAGATGCTAAGCCTGGTTTAGATGCCCTTTCAGTTGAGGCACCACTGTTGGGAGCAGATGTGGACAGATGTTGGTCTGGCAGGTGGGAAGAGTGGCTGCCATTTGATCACCAAAATGAGTGGAGCTATTGGAAGGAAGCTGGGGCTTTAAGAAAGACTTGTGTTTTCCATTTATCAGAAAAGATGCCTCCTTCTGGACATGCCCAGGGCTTTGGGGGAGTTGCTTGGCACTGGCCAGGCACCCAGAGGTTTACTCACAGCAAGAGTGTGATCCTCCAGGTTCCTGCCTGCAGGAGAGCTGTGCCCACTGAAAGGCACCCAAGTTACAAATACTGCACTTTTTCTGTGTTTCATTTGCTTCATTTTGATGTCCAGTTGAATACTTGTTTTTATGCCTAGCTGAGGACTGTATTTTTTTTCCTGTGAGTCTTTTTTAGTTGTGGGAGAAGAAAGGGAAGGAGGCATGGGGATGGCTGGTGGGCTTTCAACCTGTCTATGCCTTCTGTGGTATGTTGAGGATTTTCTTCCAAGAATACTGTGCCAGCCATATGGTCTGTCAAATAGTATTGTATTCATTAGTGCAGTGAGATTGGTGTATATATTTTCCCATCCTATCTCCTTTTTTTCCTCTGATTTAAATAATTTAGTTGTGGGATAACAGTAAAAAAAAAATTCTCAAAAAATTATGCCA
Source organism: Sturnus vulgaris (assembly GCF_052056855.1). Taxonomy (NCBI): domain Eukaryota; kingdom Metazoa; phylum Chordata; class Aves; order Passeriformes; family Sturnidae; genus Sturnus; species Sturnus vulgaris. The sequence continues at coordinate 27,731,642 of NC_142245.1, forward strand.
ACTTCATGCATCAGGGTTAGCAAATCAGGTGTGCAGGGGGAACAGGGGAATCTCAAATGCCTCTCAGTGCTATTCATCCATAGCCAGAGATTTAGGAGGAATAAAGCATAGCTGGATTGGAGTTAGATGTGCCCTTTCATCTTGCTTTATAATTTTTAACATGGAAAGCCTGAATACACATAGAAGAGAAATAAGATGAGTGCTGCTTGTTATTTTTGTGCCATGGTGAATTCACCCATTGATATTCTCTCATGGCATAAAAAACGAGTACATTTCTTACTGAACATTGAGCAATTCTGCACCATGGTGTTTTACTTAGAGACAGGCACCCATTTATCTTATATTTTGTTTAGTATCTTTGCATGGGAATTAGTTGCCAGTTGGTGGAAAATAAGGAATCTTGTGTTATGAAATTGGAGTTAATAGCTACATTGACTCAAAGCAGAGCTGGTTTAGGCTTTGAAGGTACAACCAGAGTGCTGCCAAACAGACTCTTCCTCTGACTGCACCGGGATATCTGCCTTTATAAGGGCTTAGAGGAACTCTGAGAGGAAGTCTTGTCGTGGCAGGGGCTGCTGAATCCGTCCCATAGGAAACCAGCGAGAGGAAACACGGGGTGGCTGCTGTCGGGAGTACTCTTGCTGCGAGTCACAAGTGGCAGCTAATGCAGTGGGGAAGCACAGCCAGCATCTCTCATGGTCACTGGGAGCACACAGTGCCAATATCTGGCAGTGGGGAGTGACAGTGAGCCTGTCCCTTGGCCCCTTTGTGGCTGTGGGGAGCCAAGTGACGGGGGAAGATGGGAGAGGCCATTCCAGGACATAGAGCCTACAGAGCTTGTGATGGTAATGAACATTTTAGTATTATGCTCCAACTTCATGCTAGTTGTTGAGAAACTATGCAACCTGTCCTCCCTCCTCCCTCACTGATTGTCCTTGTGAAAGCACCTATTTGTGGGGATGTGTGATTTCTTGAAGATTAACCTTTTTCTACTTAGCTTTTCCAAATTTGCTTTCGATGGAGATGGATGAGTTTGAAGTATCATTTGCTCTTTTGTTCAAAGCATTCCTGGGACAGTTATTTGCAATGGCCACTTGGACTGTTTTAAACCTTGCTTTTTCAAAAAGTGAGGACAAATGAAAAACAAGTCTTATAGAGTAGTTTTCATCTGTTCTTTGGCAAAAAGGGTCTGATTTTTTTAGTAAAAAAAACTACAGGTAGAATTTGAGCAAGATGTTAGCAAGCATGTTTATACTTTTCGTTGTAAAGGCTACTGCATCACTGTTAATTTCAGAGTGTCTAAAAGTCTTAGGAGCTAGAAGAAGGGTACTGACCAGTACACTTTTTAGAAATGAAGATGTTTAATCTCTAAATGAGAAAAAAAGTGTATTTTCTATGTATAGCAAATTTCAAAGCCAAATAGCACATGCTATAGAATTTTATATATTGTGTGGCTTTGACTGATTCACGTGAATGCTAATGCTCTGCTTCTTTCCACTGCTTTATTTCTGCCAAGAAGTGCTTTAGCTTTTTAAGCCTTCCAGCAGTATAAAACTGGAAGGAGGATATTCTTTGATTTGCAAGACCCAAGTAGCAAAGTATTGGTGCATTTTATGCTTTTCTTAATATATGCATCTATATATTATTAATTCATATTTTGCTTGGGTTGAAAAGTATGGTGTAATATAGCACTGTAATATAGCATTGATATTGTTTTGGAAGGGGAACAATTTTAGTTGATGCCTGTCTTTGTTCCTTTTAAAGTTGTGCCTAGAAAACCTTATGCCACATTGCACAGTGTTATCAATGTAACCACTGTTCAGTGAGCCCAGCCAGTGTGACCATGTTAGATGATAAATATTTATGCTGTATGGGTCCAGTTGTCTTCAAAATATGGTATGTACAGTGTATGTTATTTTAAATAAAATATACAGGCAGCATCTAACCAGATGGAGTATTTCCATGCATGGGATTATATTTTTCTTACTTTTTTTTTTCTTTAGCTAGAGAGTAGAGAGAGACACAAAACTTCTCTGGTTTAGGAGGTTCAGCAGTTGGAGTTAGATACTAATGGGTAGAACACCTCTGTTGTTGGTAGCCTAGAGAGGTGCAGGAATGCTTGCCAGTTTTTCCTGACGCACTTTGCTTCATGTGTAATATGTCATGGTGTATAGCTGGTCAAAAGCTTGTGAGCGCTGGTGTGTGTGTGTGAAAGATAGCTTGATAAATCATTAGTGTCTTTTCCACTGTCCATGGAACAAAGCTGTAAATTCTTTGGCAGTCAGGGTTACCTGGAGACTAATATAAAGGTTGCTAGTATAAAGGTAGCTTACTTTGTTGCTTTGTTACTTCACATCTGCGAGTGTGCCAAAAAGCAAGGCTAATGGTTTGCATCGCCAAGTTCAGGAGAAAGCCAGATCAGCAAACTGTAGACCTCTAGTCTATCCTATTTATTCCATCTGGTCAGGACTTTTTTCTTAATCCAATTCTTATTTTGGATATACTGATCTGTTACAGTTTTTTCAGTAGAGTGTAGCCATTTTCATGTAATTCACACAGGAGAAATATTTATGAGGTCCTGGGTGGAATTACCATTCCCAGCCAGGAGCTTGTGATGGGAGTGGTTCAATGGCATGCAAGAGAGCATTTGCAAGGCTGGGTTTCTTTGCTGGCTGAGGGGTTCAGTGTCACATCTGAGCAGTCTCCCCATGTTAATGTTTGGGGGCAAAATGCTCTTCTCCTCTGCCCCAAGACCATTGGTTTCACTTTAATGCGCAGTAAAAAAAAAAAAGTTATAATAGGCATTTCACGAAAGGAAAGTGAATAACATTACCTGGTTTTGGGGTGGTTTTTGTTAATGATTTTACTTGCAAGGGAGTGGTAAGAGATTAATTTACAAAAGTTGAGTAGTACCCAGTCTCATACATCTTTAATCACTCTTACCTGTTCCAAGCACATATTAGCAAAGAAAAAAGAGCTGATCTATTTCATCCCATCAGATGATGTTGATATAATCTGAGTTTTCTCCGTGATGTGAAGTAGATGGACTGCTCTGACACTGTGATATGCAGAAGACAAGAGGTGGAAAACAAAACCACAAAGGCAGGTGGAGTAACTATAGAAAAGTAGGAAGATGGGTTGTTTCCTTTCAGAACAAAGTCTCAAAGTATCAGAAATCCTCTGAGTTGTGCATTTCACTGATGTGCTTTTCGCATAATGAACTGGAACGTTTAGTTGGTACCTATGTGAGGTTTATTCTCCCTAGCAATTTAAGGAATGGAGGCACTATTGAATTCCAAGATGTCAAAGACTGCAATTTTTGCTGTTATTTCATGTGTGGTTTTACTACCTAGGGACAAAAATCCATTACCTTGGTGTTATACAAACAGTAACCAGTTAGAATCCTTGCTGAAATTATTCTGCTGTCTGTGATGGACACAGCAGATGTCTAGAACAGCAGGTTCAGATGAGTTTTGAGATGGATTTAGCTTTTTGCACAGAAGTCAGATGTTTACATGAGAGATAGAGGTCAGAGCCTTATATCAGACAATCACATAATAGCCATTGGCAAGTTTTTCATTGGGTGCTGGAGGCAAACCTGTGTTCTCCTGGATTATATATCTATACAATTAATGTTTACACATCTCCTTGAATTTTGTCTGTTTGAGTTTAGTTATTCCAAGTCTGTGGCCATGATGACTGAGCATAATCTTGCCACACACTGTAACGTGTGTAGTCTTTTCTTTTAGGCACTCAAAACTCTAGTTGTGCTATTGGAAGGACCCATTTCCAAGTCCTGTACAGCTTTGACTGGTTGGTTGTCAAACTTGCATAAAAGAAGGAAGAGAACTAAATTTTTGGATAAAGCTGGGTTACTTGTGCAGCAGTTCAATCCTTTGTTGCATAGATATGCCAAAACCAAACTGGGACAATAATTAAAAATTTCCAGTAGCACAGTCAGGTATCTGAACTTTTGTTCTTCTTTTAAGGTTCATAACATAAACATTTTTAACTTGATCAGGGCTGTTTCTTTAGAGGTTCTAGTTGAGGCTTTGGGTTTTGGGTGTTCTTACTAAAAGATGTTTCTACAGAAAAATAGTGGTACGTGGTCGTAGGCATAGTGCCTGCAGAAAAGGAATGTCTTAAAAATTATCTTGTGTATTTATGTTCTAGTTCACCTAATCAAATCTTCGTTTAAAATAGTGCAGAGAGCAGAGGCGAGTCCCTGTGATGAAATGGCAGGAAAAAGCTATTTGTCCTCTGATTTAAACTTCTATATGTAATACTAGCTAATTTTGAGTTTAACATGGAAGTAATAATTTTTATATTGAAGAGTAATTTTGCTGGAGCCTCATACTTGTGTGCCAAAAGTAGATACTTCTAATAAACAATGACCTCTAGAAGCTTGCTGCATCCTTAAATAATTTGAACTTCTGAATAATTTTGAGGCTGCCAGTCTAGTACCTTTTATGATTGTGACTCAGCACCTTGATAGGTTTTTTTTTTTTTTTGGAAGCCAATTACCATCTTTTAAGATAGTGTTGTTCACACTAGAGCTTAGGTTAATTTCTTCTTCAATTTGCATCTTTTAACAATGAAGGGAATCTCCAGCACTGTTGCTGGCATGAAAAACGAAAACACCATCTGTTCACCTTGAGAATCTGAGTTGTAGTGCTTGATGTCCAGCCTGTGATTTTGACTTCTTTCCTGGTTTCATTTAAAATTCTATGTGATAGCTCTGGTGTCTACACACACTGTGGATTTTGTTATTAAGCAGCTGTGTGTAATGATAATAACAAGCATAAATGCATATGTAACTTTCAGAAGAGACTGACTGGGAATTCTACTGATAATAATGAGTAATATGCCTGAGGTTCCTCACTGCACGTGTAGAGCAGCTTACAGGTTCAGCTGATTCATATGACAGTGTTGTCCATGGAAGGCAACTGCTAAGATCACAGCAGCCAGATCCACTATTTCCTCAAAGAGAAGTAATTTACTCCTTGGGAACACTGCACAAAGCCTGTGTTACTTCCTGTGCTCCTGGTCCAGTGCTCATGTTTGTCTCCTGTCCTGTTTCATTCTATCCTTGGTCCAGGTGTATTGCTTGTAAGCTGCTTTTGTTTCATATTCACTTCTTCGTCCCAGCAACAAAACCTCTGTTGCTGCATTCAAAAACTATCCTAAAATACTTTTTCTTTCTTCAAGGTCTCTTGTGAACCTAGCTTGTGAGGAGCAGAGCTGGCAGAAATGTGTACACTGCAGGAGATAGTCTATAGAACATGTTAAGTGGGATACATCCATGCAACACTGTGTTAAACCTTTAGGATGGTAAAGCTGTAAATTCCTGGGGAGGTAGGAATTGAAAATTGCTACTGTTGTTTTCTGAACTATTTTGGCAGAAACTTCCTACAAAAATAGACAACCCATTAAGTTGAATTTAACTATTTTTTTAAAGAAAAAATTGAGTGAAGTTCTGTTTTCAATGAAATGAGTAGCAAAGTTTAATGGAATTATTTTTATTAGTGCCAGCTTTGCCCTAACCTCAGTGGAATCAGGATTTCACTCTTCATTTTTACCGGTTTTCATATGGAACGATTCTACAATCTTTTTGTTACTAGGTATGGTGAGATACGGTTTTTTTTTGTTGTTGTTCAAGAAGGTGTAACCTAGTCCCTCATAAATAATTTTTAAATTATTCTTAATTTCCTGTCTTGAAAATTGTGAGATTCTTTAAACAGAGTTGTTCAGTTATTTCCCCTTTATATCAAAAACAGCATCTAAGTCCTGCCAACATAAACAAATGAGAATTTTAATTATTGCACTTACCATTCGTCTGAAAAGTAATATCTGCAGTAGTATGGTAGACAATGAATTTGATGTGTAATTTTCACTGAGTTATTAGGAACTTCAGGATTTCATGCAAGAAAAAGGTGTAAACATGAAATAATGGATCTTGAAGCTGGAAACAAGAATTCTCTGTTACAAATTGCTTTTGCTGCCTGTGTGCTTTAACTCGGAGCAGAAACAAAAAGATTTTGGGGTTTGTGCTATTGGTGAAGTGTCCCTGGACTCCCCTTGTCAGTCTGAACTCATGGTTCTTTGGGAAGCAAACACAGCTGAAAGCTGCTGCCATAGCACTCCTCTGTGCTGCTCTTTCAAGAATGTTTCTGTCAACTTGTTCTACACTATGCCCAAGATGAAGTTTGGCTGGGGTACCTTAGCGTCCTTACCATCATTTCACATACCAGTCTTTCTTATTTAAAATGTAGCTAGGTCTAAATACTTTTGCTAGGAAGCTTCACAGCTGTGGGGTTTGCCTGCACACCCGTGGCTGAAAATGGTCTAATTTGCAGAAATGTGGAGAGAATGGTGCACTCAGCATCACTGAGCTAATAAATTAGATGCATTGGCAGGTAGCTTTTTGTTTCTGTCCCAGATGTCCTTCTCAAAGCAGAAGGGCCATGACAATAATTTATTTAAATACATGCTTATTAGTAAGTTAAAGTGATTTAATATTTTCCATGTTGAATTGCGTTGAGTAGAATGAACCTGTGGAAATATTCCCACTGACTCTAGCAGAGATGCAGGATTCACCCTTCAAGGAATTAACTATGACAATTCAAATCAACAAGTTTTTCTTAACTTACTTGAGAAAGAGCTGTTTTGCCTATCTTAAGAGAAGGCTGACAACTGCAGTGAAAGGAATCAGAGTAGGAGTCCACAACTTGGTGCCAAAAAATAGTGGAGTGTTTACACAGACTTGCTTGCAGTGGAGACCTTGGGTTTATACCAACACAGCAGATTACATTCAGTTCTAGTTGTAATGTCACTAAAATAGTCCCCTGAACTGAAAGTTTTCATGGTTTTGTTTCCCCAACATATTGTGTGCACACAGAGCCCTGTGTTTGCTGCCTGGGAGGCTGAAGCCCGGTGGTGCCTGTGGCGTGGTCAGCACACAGAGACTGAAGGTGTTCCTGCTTTCTGTGGGCAGCCAAAAGAGAGCAGGGAAACCACGTTTTGTTCTTTGTAATCCTGGAGCAACTGCAGGGCTGTTGCCCAAGGCACATGACTTGTTCCTTCTTTGCTGTTACCAGTTTGAGTATTGCAGCTCCCTTGTCTACCCAAGTAACAGCTGCACGACTTTTCACCTGCTTTAAACAAGCAGATGAAGTGTACGAATTCCTCCTTGAAATTCCTTTTTTAATGTACAAAATAGGTAGTAAATGAGGTACCTCACTATACTCAGTTTTACATTTACTTTTTGGCACCTAGGGACAATTTTGGTGTACTCTGTAAAACTTCGGATAGAAAATAGATTCATAGAAGTATGCAGTGTGTTAGCATTTTCTCTATTTAGTCTTTAGTATTTGATTTGAACAAGATAACACTGTAGCAGTTATTTGCATTAACAGAAATGCTAATAAATGTTGGTATGGAATTGTTGGATTCTTTTGGAGTCCAGATACATAGTTCATATAATTCAGCTTGGTAAATTTTAACAGTTACATAACAATCACTCTCCAGAAAGAAATTTAGTGTGGAATCTATTTACCCTATAATATAGGTTCTAGAAGTGCTTTCCTGGGTTTATCTCAGTGTAATGATACGATCAGTAATTTAATTAAGTTATTAATTTTCTTTGAAAGTTTCCAAGCATTTCTATCCAAAGTACTTCCATGCAGCATGGTATGTTAAAGACATTTTTATTACTGCTGGCATGTAATATGAGAGAATATTACTGGTCAACATCTTCATTTTCTGAGTAATGGCAACACAGGTCATAATACTAGTTCTTCTGGGCTCCATTTGTGTCTGTGTGGCTTGTTGACTTCTGATGAGTTGTTGAATAAAGGTGTGAGGTTCAATTAGACATTACTGCACCAAGACACTAACTGTAACAACGCATTAACACAATGGGGAACAAGTATTTAGAGTAGAAATTACAGTTGCTGGTCTGTTGCACTGTCACATTTGTACCTTGTTATGCAATCACTGTATTTTTTGTATGTATTTATTGTATGTATTTGTGTGCAAAATCAAATGTTTGTCCAGTAACAACATCCTCATCGCCTTCAGTGGTGTGGATTCAGAGCAGTGGTGCAGGATGCAAAAGCTACTGTGGACTGAAGTGTAGGAAGAGGGAATATTCTGTGAGTAGTGATAATGCAATAGCTCTCATGGCAAATTTCACTACTGTGAAATTATTTCATGAAAAGCTTAGGTTTTTAATAGACGGCATGTAAAAATAGGATGTCTTTTGGAAGGTTATACAACAATATGTAGGATGCTCCTTTGTCATAGAAAAGTAATTGCTGTTGAAGCTTGTGATGTTTTCAGTAACAGCTCAATGATTACTATATATGCCATCCTTTTTCATGACAATTATGAGACACAACTGTACTGTTCTAAAAACACATTTCTGAGATCTTCAGTATGGAAAACCAAGCAGAATAGTACATCTTAAAATTGATGATGGCCATCTCCTAAGGCTTCTCTAATGCCTTAGAGAATTTGAGGTGGTCACAAATATTTTAACACAATATGGAAAGGGCTTTCAACCTCTTGGCACATTTGCTACCAGCTAGCTGGACAAGAAGCCATTTTTTGGATATGTTCCATTGCACACACATCTGTGTTTGTGAAACTCCAAATTGTCTTCTAGCTGGAAGGAAGATATTCAAGACTTTTTGTCTTAGCAGGAAAAGTGCTTTGTTGGCTAAAGAGAACACAGTTTCAAGGCAATTTCAAGCTAGAATAATTATTATTTTGTCTAGATAAGAACATAACCCCCAAATGTTTTTGCATATTTATATAATTTAATTTCTTTAATCCTGAAAAATTGAGTTTTTTTCTTAAAATAAAATTCAGCACATTTTTCTTTTAGATAAGAACATTGTTTTAACACAAGTTATTTAAATAACATGCAAAACTTCAAAAAGTACTATACATTTTGGAAAATACAACTTCAACCAAAACAATATACACAAGATCCATATTCATAAAGAGTCTGATATGATGTGTCTGTGCCTTTGGCAATTAAGCTGCCTGTTTGAAACTTTTTTACAGGATTCTTCTACTGAAAAAATTGGCAATCCTGAAGGAGTTGTCTTTTGACTTCTGTTTTTTAAGGTGTTTGCTAATTGAATTTCTTCAAATGAAGAAATCTAAATAACTGTCCTGTAGTTTTTGTATGTCAAGAATCTGTAAAATAAAGTTCTTTCTACTTTGTAAATCAGCTGAAGTAGCTTTAAGAATTAAAATAGAGTCAGAAGCTATTTGTTTATAATTAATCATATAAGATAGTATTAAACATCATTGTAAGAAATTCAGGGCCTTGAACAGAACTTCATCTCAAGTCAAGCTGGAACCAACGTAGAATTATTTGCAAATTTTAGAAACTTGTCGTTGTCCTCTCAAAAGTTTCACAGGAGATGCAAATCTATATAGCTCAGATAAATATGGGAGCTTGGTTAAGTGCCAAAATTACATGCAAAGTCTTCACTGAGGCTGGAATTTTTTACTGTAAAAAGAGCAGGACATTATAGCCTATCTTTATGGCCCAAGAAGTATATCAAATCCAGAGTAATGAGTTCAAGCTCTTTAAGAATCTGCACCAAATCTCACTGCCAATCAAACCAGTTCCATACTGCTCAGTGCAATATGAGTGGTGCTGACATGGAGTTAATCACTCCACTTTGCTGAATAACTACATTCAACATGCCTTAAATGAAGTTTGTCACACAGCCACCTTGGTCACCAAAGAAAGACTGTGATCAAGTTTTACAGTAGTCATAAGTAAAAAGTAATAACTGAAGGTTAGAAAGAAGTTCCAGTCACATAGATAAGGAAGTCAAGGCAGAATTCTTGACCTGATGGTGTTCCAAGATGGGAGGCTTGTTTGGGGTATGGAAAATGATAGTTTTAATCAACCAAGATAGGAAAATCCCACGATATAGATAATTGAGTTTATTATATAGTTGGCTATTTGATGTATTGGTATCTCAGTTAATTGGAAGAGGGTACTGTTCTTTGTTTCTGTCCTTGCCTAATGATATTAATCATATGTTGTTTGGTTTTTGGTCATCTCTGAAAGCTGGAACAAAAATTGTTTTTATCTTTGAAACATATTTTTGCTTCTGATTTTTTTTTTGTTTTGTTTTGTTTTTTAGCCTCTCTTAAAATTTGACAAATGTCATGCTTACAAACACAATGTACCCAGACTATGGTCACAGTGTTGAAATCATTCAGACTGTTTAGTGTACCATATGTACACGATACCTGTTAAACTAATTGCTATTTCAGGGGTTAAGGGAGTGTTTTTAGCCCGGATTGTAATGGTAGGGATATGATTTAGTCCATTACTATCCAGGATGGGAGATTTGGCTTGGTGTTGGTTTTGGGGCTTTTGGGCTTTTTTTAACCTGTCTAGTAAGTCACAAATATTCAGGCTATCTTTGATTCTTTCCATCTCTCTGGAATCTGTCTTGGTACTTCAGAGGTGTTGGTTTTACAAAATTCCAATCTCTTTTTTTCTTTGCTTACCACCTTTCTGAAAATACTTTATCCTAGAAATTTCTATTAAATAAGAGTAGGCAAAGAACCACCATGTGTTTTATCTGAAGAAGACTGGAGTAATCCCAATTTACAGCCAAACTGTCTCATCTCTGCTGCTACATAGGTGTGTGTCAGTATTTCTCTACTCGGTTCTTGAATTAATTTCATTTGTGGAGTGAACTGCTGTGATCGTACCCTTCACTAAGAGGCACCCCAAAGTCCTTTCTTTTGCATTTTTATCTAATTTTTGGAGGCTTGTGACACGGTTTTCATAGTCAGTCCACACCTGCAGCTCCCCCAGGTGGGTGTTAGTCAAACTTTGCATATTGTGGTGTAGCCCTTTAGCACAAGGACCCACAGCTTCTCCCAGGTGTGACTAACCAGGCAGACAGCAGCTGTGCTGTGACATGTCCCAGGAGCTGGAAGGCTGCCCCCGAGGAGAGGTGTGAGTTGGCAGAGCTGAGACAGGAGATAGAGCTCTGAGATGTGGTGGTGGAAAGATAATGGTGAGGGACAGCCAGGTCTGGTAGGAAGGAAGTATGCAAAATAGGAAAAAAGAATTGCTATCTGCTTACTAGGATGTATCTAGGCTAAGATCCCAAAGAGGAGAGGGAGAACCAGACTGGCATTGGTGGGCAGAAGGGCAATTCTGCCAGACCTGGCTGTGGTGGATGATAAAGTCTCTTCCTCTGGCACATAAAGATAATCTAACCTGATGCAAATGTAGTGTACATTTGTAGTAACAGTAATTTAACAATCAAATGCTAAAATAATTAATTGATGTAATTGTTGATGATAAATGGTATTTTGAATTATGGATGCACAGATAATTGTTCTTACAACAGGACTTCTGGTTTTGTTAAGAAAATTATCATTTTGTTACGAGCATTTAGTCACAGGTGTTTTTTCTTAGCTTTGCTTTTTAATTTGATGCCCATATTGCATGAAATTCAGTTGATGCTTTAGTCAGCCCTTTGTGTGTGTTGAAATATGAGTGGATATGAAGTTCAGTTCAAAACTACATAAAACTGGAGCCAAAAAAATTGTTTCATCTGCAAAATGCCATTTAAAAAGAGTGATTTCACAGGATGCCACAGATGCTGTTGGTGTGTGTATCTGACAAGACCAATGAATTTCATGCAGAGAGACATGTTTTTCTTCTCTTCACTGTTACGATTCCTACTTGAAACATGTCCTTAATATTGAACAGATTTTATGATTTTACTACTTTTTTTTTTTTTTTTCAGTGTACTTCAAAATTCAGACATTGCTATGCCATGATCTTTGCTTTTACCAGAGCTTCCCTTGGTTTCCTTAGCCATTCTATATTGTGAGCCACCATGTGCATTTGCATTTAGCATTCCTCAAGTCTGGGATTTCAGATTTCTGCTACTCGAGCTTGGATCAGTTAACATAATGTGGAGACCATGGTCTTGTTTCCATTTCACTATGCTGAGAATTTTCCATATTCATAAGTTGAGATTTGTTCTTGAAAAGCAGTCCCTCATAAGTGTGTGTTTTTCCCATGTACCATGTTTGTTAACAGATTGCAAGAACCAGTGCCAGACATAAAAAGCCCTAAGAAATGTATTTCTTGTGAGTACCAATTCCTTGGAGCTGGTGCTTTGATGTATATTCAGAGCTCTGTCAGCTCTCTTTTTCTGTAATAGCTAGTGAGCCTTTCATCTCTGCCTTTACATTTTTTGCCCACTTGCAGAGTGAGGAGGACAGCGACTGGTGTTTTTGTATTGTATTATCTTCTCATTATAGCTGCAGCAACACAGTCTAATTGGCAGCCAGAGGCCATGAAGTTCGTCTTCATGTCAACTTTCACTTATTTTTTGGTGGTCTTCTGTCTTTTAAAGAAATGCAGTGGACTTCTTTCACAACAGTGCTTCCATGTAAGTGATGAGGAGAAAGGGCCGTTCTGCAATGTGTATGGTCTCCACAGCATTGCCATGAAAATCATGTATAGCTTCTTGGCATCTGTGTCCTGGAGACCAGGTTCAGCAGACTTCAAAGTAGGCACCATTCCATCTGAGCAGATGGGTATTAATGTAAGCATTGGATATAAATGTTACAGACATTATTTCCAGTTCCAAATGTTACAAAATGTTGTCCTGAACTTCTACCTCTTGATGTAAAGGATTTGTTCCAAATCCAGCTCAGGGAAGACTTGGCTTTGCAGTGTTAGAAATTTAAATCTTGGATCAACTGTGCCATTTGCAGTGTTGGAAAAGGGTGTGAAGTTGCTCAGAGGATATTTCTTGTATTTTTGGAGGTGTTCCCGTAAGTAACAGATGAAAATAAGCGTCTGTGTTGTTTATCCTTTTCATATGAATAAATTGTATTGTGAACCCAATGTGGATGAAAGAATTATTTTGTATTTTTGTGCCTGCAAGTAGGGATGGCAATTCATTGGGAATCCAGTGAACTTAATTCAGCTCACCAGACTTGTTTGTTCCCTTATGTAATATGATGGTTATTTAGAGTGAGAAGTTTTTTTGTTTCTCTGCCCTTTTTGTCCTGTATTTTTCTTACATGCCTATCTGGTGGAGGTGAGAGCTTCTTTCCTAGTCCTTGCTGACAACAGATGTGCTTTTGCTTGTCAGGGTCTAGGCAGTCCCTGGGCTCTTCCAAGGCTTCCTCCAGGTCCAGCCAAGCTGATTTTCATCTGTCCTGCCAGGGTCTGCATAAGCCCTGAGTGTATAAGCACTGCGTTCAGGAGCTTCTTCCACTCTGTCCGAACTAACGAGACACAACCTGGGTGATCTGAGCAGAGGTGATGAGTGTTGCTCAGAATCCTGGAACAAAGAAGTGTCCATGGGACAAGCGGGGGCATCGCCACTCTTGTGCTGTGACTTGGGGAAAAGCACAGCCGTGTGAAGTGGCCAGCAGAGAGGCTGTGTTGGAAGTCAGATGCAGGGCCTGTCTCTTCAGTGGTCTCTACATGGTGGAGGATATGACCCAAATCCTACTCGTTTTCTCCTTTTATAACACAAAGACATTAGGATATGTATTTATACTGGAAGTTAGCTCCTTTTCCACATGATCAGATTATTTATCTTTTACATCCTGCCAAAAGTGAACAGAATGCCATTTGTTTGTTTATTTAGCATTTCTAAACTATCTTTTAAAATAATTTCTTTTGAGAAGAAACATCCTCCAAATTGTTAGTTTTCTTACAGCATGTCTAGTCCAGATAATTTCAACAAAAAGTTAATGTTAGTGGGATCATCCACTGAGGTCTTGGCTCTTATTCAGTCTGGACAGATGTTCTTTTAGAGTCTTATCCTGCCTAGATAATAGGAAGCATGCCTAGTAAGCAACTGTGGAGCATGTTAGCATAATTCACCTAATTCCCAGTACCTCAGCATTCAGCCTGGGGCTGCAGACTCTAAAAATAGAACAACAGATTCTGCACAGCTTAATCCTACCTGCTTGTTGGCCATTATCTTCCTAATAAGCAACTAGCGGCTACCTTTTGTTTGTTGAGAATCTTTCAATAAAATTATTTTACCTTTCATTTAGGAGTGAGACCCAGACTCTGGCCATCTTCTTTAGTGAAGGGTTGTGGATGTGTGTGCTGATACGAAAACTGTTGTTGTTAGATATAGTTTTTAGAATTTCTTTCAGTTTATGTAGACCCAAAACAAAGAGCAGATCTTGCTTAGTAAGAGAGGAATAAGTTAAATAGGTAATATGCTGTGATTTTTTTTGTTGTTGTTGTTTAATTTTTTTTTTCTGTTCTGTTTTTCCTTAGGCAGTTGTGTTCAATAAGGGTGATATTCTCATCTCTCTTTTAGGACAAGTGGATTGTAGGGAAAGACAGAATTTCCAGATGCCTTTTTCCCTATACCTCCTTTCTCAGAGTCCGCATACCGTGTCATTATTATGCTGAGGGGTTTTGCCAAGACAAAAGAGATTAATTAATGCATGTGGAAGTGAAAATAATACATGAGAATGGTAATCAAAAGTATTTATGGCAATAAGTTGAGAAACCAACAGCTTCAGTTTAATTTCTGCAACTTCCAGAGATAACTTTTGATTTCTCAAATGCACCATTCCTGTTTGATTCTGTAGGGTTTTGAGCCTGATTACTGTGACACAGAGAGGATACGGTTTCTTTTGCCTCTTTCTAAACTCTGTACAAACACCTACACAGTCTAATGATGCTCTCAAACTTGGTTTGAACCTTGGTTTGGGGGCAAGCAGTAATACAAATATCCTGCTAATGAAAGGATAAGAAATGGAGGGAAACTATTACATAGCATTTTTGGAAACTGCGGCAAGGCTGAGCAGACAACAAACACTTTTTAGGATAATTGTGGGTGAAATCTGCAAGAGAAGTTCATAATCTACATTTACATATGTCCTGTTCGTTTCAGTTCTTTCTTTCTACAAGTAAGACTGAGACATCTAAATCACTTAAGCTTTCTTGAAAATTTAATTGGTTAATAAATGGGGATCAATATACTTGTGGGATAGCAGCTGGAGTTAAAAAGAAGAAACAGAAGAAAGTTAAACCTGTACTGTTAAATGTCAACATAAGTTTATTAAATGTGCTAATGATACATAGAAATTAAATCATGATTTATTGATTGAAAGAAGGATGATGCTGACCAATGAATGAAATATTTACATGTTTTCTGAAGTTTGTGACTAAAATTCTGGATTTGGGAAATTTTGTGGTTTAACCTCAGAGATAAATGAGAGCTGTACTGGAAAATACGTTATTGGTGTTTCTGGGCTGTGATTCCCAACGTAGCTAATGTTAGTTCATCTGCTTTTAAAATTTCACACAGGAATCTTACTGGGGACTTTGAGTCTTCTGAAACCACTGAGAGAAAGGAAAAAGAAAAATCTCTTGTCTGAGCATTCTTCTCGATATATATATTTAAGCCGTGCTTTACAAAGCTGAGAGTAGTAGTGATTATCTAAGTGCTCCTGAGCTACAGGAATTTGTGGCTGGTAGACCAAAGCTTGGCTGGCAAATTGGTGCATCTTTCAGGACATTGTAAATGTTCATTTTCTGGAAATCAAACCTATTTCAGTTCTTCCTGTAGGTTGCCAGTATATGAGCCATCCCAAACCATTAGCTGCTTTTGAAAAAGCTTTCCCTGCTTGTCTGAGGATACTGGGGTTTTAAATGGCACATGAACTTTCTGACTTGTTGTTGCCCACTCCTAATACACTGTTACAAGTTCGAATTTCACCATTAGGCCCTTGTTCTCTTTTCCTCAGTTTGTATATGCTGCTGGCAGTGCCAGAGCATCACAGCTTTGACCTACCTCCAGTTTAAGGTTAGGGAATGTCGGGTTATGTGTAACCAGGAAGCACAAATACTGTCTTGTCATGTAGCAGCAGCTACACACTAACATACTTCAATATCATCTTGTTGATTTTGAGCATAGCTGTCTGGTCTTTGCATCAGTCAGCAAAATTGCAGATGTCAGCAACAAAGACAGGTATTTTAAGGTAAAACTTCAGTGAGATTTTCAGATTACATTTACTTTCATAGAGCTGTTATTACATAGAAGTGAAGTTACAATTTGCACAAGGAGGTATGGTTCAATGATAACCACGTGAATGTCAAAAAGGCTTTCATGCACAGACAAGTTATATTTAATGCATATTTTATGATGCAATTAGTCTCTAAATGTGTGAAAATAATCACCTGATCAACTGTGTGCTGGTATCTTCTTGTACTTGGCACATTTTTGATTTAAAGCCTGGCTCACATTCCCATGTAAATTGGAGTTTCTTTTATTCCACTCTTTTTCTTCATGAGAAGTTAGCAGGTCATAGAATCCTTTATTGCTGGAAGTTCTTACACAAATTATATTCTAAAACCTTGAACGTGCCCATAATTCATAATGAGCTGTCCTCATATGCAAAAAGTACTGCTGCTGTTACTCCAAATCAGAATATCACCTTTGGAAGGTTGCATGTGATGAGAACTCTTCAAAAATGAGAAGTTGTCACCAAACAGCACAATTACAGAGAACTGCAATCTCTTAGGCATTTATAGAGTCTCCAAGTGAAAAAGAAAAAAATCTGGATTCTGAGACATTTAAAGCTTATCTTCTTGTGAAGGTGTCTCAAGGGCTTCCTGCACTGATCCCCCAGGCACTGGTGAGCAGCGTGGCCAAGGTGCATCTGAGCTGAGGCTGACTGCTGCCCCTGGGCTGCTGCTCAGAAGCAACCCTGGCACTCAGTACCCTTGACATGGATGGAGTTACTTAGAAGGGCGTTGTAGTTTGCTGTTCTAGTTGGGCATTTTGACTCTGACTTTGCTTGGTTGGGCCCTTGGACTGTGCCTCAGAGCAGCCAGTTTCTGTGCTTCGTTGTGGCAAATCAGGATGTGACAGGCATGGATGTGCTGCGCTTAGCAAAACAATATTTGTATTTTCTGAATGCTCCAAATGATTTGAATACCAGAAGCTATAGCATTAATACCAATCATGAAACTACTTGAAGGTTTTTTTTTTTTCCTTTGGAGCTTTGAAATATTTAACTTTGAACTGTGTTCTTGTCATTGCATAATCTGGGGGTCTCTGAAAACAACAGCAGAATCACTTTTACTCTGCTCAAAGGCCAGTGTTACTATAGAGCAGGTGAAGGCTAAGTGTGGTCACCTTGTTTATGGGCTGAGAAATGCCAATTTCTGTGTTGGTAGAAGAGGACATCTTGGAAGTGCTCTGACCTTTGAAGACCTTCAGAGAAGAAAGGTTGCAAATAGTTAGCAATGTGCTCCAGGAAATGAAAACTACTGAAGGAATGACATTGTTTTCACTCAACGTGCATTCTCAGTGGAGTCATTAGTGAGTCTGAGCTGAAGAGAAACCTCCAGGATTTGACCCATCAAATATTTAGATATTGCAGTGTTTTTGAATTATTTATCATGGCACATCCTAGTTTAAATAAATCTTTAAAGTATTTTAAATGATCCTGGGCCACAAGCTTGTTTGTCTGGCTTTCTAGAATAATCTGATCCTCTGTAGAAGTAATAGTACCATTATTATGGAAGACTGTGCTTTTGGATATTATTGTGCAACACTGGTCACCTCCACAGAGTAACAATTTCTCAGAAAAGATGGGCAGCCTAGTCACTTGTTAACAGGACTCTGACAGTATAGTTCTCAAACTCCATTCTGGATGGTCATGGGTTATTCTGCCTGATGTCTGTCTGCTCTAGGCATGTATTGGACAACTTCTCTGGTTCTTGCAATGGGTTATAACTGAGAACATTCCAATTTTCTTGACAGCAAGCGGTTGAATTGCACTGAGAGTGACAGTGCACTGTTACTGTATTAATTTTGGGTTCTGCAGAAGCAATAAAATTGGAGATTTGAACTATTTTTCTTTCTCCTTGAGTCATGTTGGTTGGTGGGAGCGCGTGCATCTCAGTTGCTCCTTGTGCAAGTAGAAGACATCAGCCATGAACCTGATTTGCACAAGCACAGAAATCACAGCTGTAGAGCTTTAAAGCAGTATTCAAAGTGGAGTTTATTTCTGACAGCCAACCTGGCCCATCACCCTGTTCTGACGTGATGCACAGCTTGTAATTCTCAGCTCCTCTCTTATTCACTTGAAGCAAAATCTTTGTTGCTCATTGGGCTTTTTAATCTCTGCTTATATTTTTGATGCATCTTTGGTCCTAAAATTGTTCTGTTCAGAAAGTTGGCATATAGGTAATTAAGTAAAATAGTTTTCTTTGCATATCTTTGAGTTCTGCTGCCAAAAGCCAGCGAATCCCTTTTTATATCTTGGTGCGCAAATTGCTTCTAATATGCAACACATTTTTAATTTAGCCCTCGCATCCGCATTATTACTATTTAAATGCCACAGCCTATCTGTGGCACTGTTTGATGTATTCTGGATAAGAAGGGAGTTCTGCTCGAGCTGTATCAGATGTAACTCCATATGGCATTGTTGTGTGCAGCTGAGATGCTTGCCAGTTCCAATTTGGAACATGACATTCAATGCAAATATATCATGATACAACTGCATTGCAAGGACTTGAGCTGATTGCTGTGCTCTGCTGGTTGTAGGAATGTGGTTACAGTGTTAAGGTTATGGACTGTGCTTTTGCCTTCAATGCTTAACAAGTTAAAGGTGCTCTGTTTACTCAACTCTAACATTTTATAATTTCTTTGTCTTGTGAGTGTGCAATGCACTAACCATTGTTTGAGTTGGCTAAGTGGGGGTTTGTTTGCAAGGTACAACCAAAAGAAAAGATTTAGTGACGTAATTTTGTACACATCTCCTCTGAGGCAAAAAAGAAAAATCTGCTAGGTTTCTGAGTTACCTGAATCCCTGCGGTCCTAAAGATCCAGCCAAAGGCAGAGGTATTTGTGAAAGGGTGGGTAAGGAAATGATTTGCCCATGTGTTTGGGGATTTTGAATTTAAGGCTGTCTTTCAAAATATTGGCACCAGATGTTTCAGGGAACAGGTGATTGGTGGGTTACCACCTTCCTCCTCTTCTGTTTGGTATCAGCTGGTGACCTCAGTGATGGAGGGGAGATCATGCTGTACTTTGAAAGCTTGGCCATGCCTATGGTGATGTGCAGTGCCTTTACTGCCCCTGCTTTGAGGCAGGCTCTGGCCTGCTGTCCTTACCTGTATGTTTGCAGTGAGAGTGTGTTGGACCCCTGTAAATGCCATGTAGGATTTGCCTTTCCTGCATCTGTTGGCGTACCATCATACATGTTTTTTTCATAGTGTTTTTCTGAGTTTGTTCTTCCTACATCCTGCATGTCAGCATCTTCATGGCTTCTTGGAAACAGTGTCTTGTGCTTTCTATCTCCAGCATGCACTGGAACAACAATCTTTTTGTATCAAAGATTATCTTAGGCTTTATGTAAAGAAAAATAAATCCTATCAATTTCATGTAATGTGCCATTAGTTTTGACCCAGTATTTAGATGAGCTAGAAATGCAAATATGTCCAGAATTACTTGTCATAGTAATTGCAGTAGCATGCTATATATACAGCAGAGCTTCTCCTGAAAAGGAGGGTAAAAATGAAGGATCAGAAGTAAAACAAGCATTTATCCTATTGCTTGTAATGCCAAGTAAAGTGTATCAGTAATTTAGAACTCACTGAGACAATTTCAGGGTATTACTTGTGAAAATAATTACAGATTGCCTGTTGTATTAGAACTTCTTAACGTTTTTTTTGCAAATGAAAAAAAAAAACATGGTAAAAAGAATCACAGCAACACACAGGCATAGCAAGAACAGATGCTGATTAGGTCGTCTTGTTAGTGACTTAAAAACACCACTGCAGATGGGCACAGAACTGACAGCCTATGCTGTATCACTGGTAAGTTGCACAAGCTGCTAGGGAACAAGAAGTGTGGACATTGAGAGATAAATCTGGGATCCTGGAAACTCTTATAGCAGGCTGAAACACTGTTCTGTTGTCAGTAACAGTCCAGGATGCCTGAAATAAAATCCATTTTTCATAACTTGCTGGCAAGAGATTTTGAAAGGAATATCTGACATTGTTTTCAAGCTGTGTGCAAATCAAAAGGAGTATTACTTTGAAAGCCACATGATCAAATGTTCAATTCATGTGATAAAATATTATAAATCCTTCTTAAGGGGATTCAGCTAGTTAGCAGATGCTGCTTGACAGTTAAAATTGCAGCAACAGAGGTGCAAATTTGGTGGCTTGTCTGCTGACAGCTGTGTAGCTAAGTTGGGAGTAAACCAATATTGGACATGACTTGTAATGTATTTAAGTTCCTAATAATTTACCACCTACAGGGTATGAGATGGCTAAACTATTTTGTGTGTTGAGCTATTTACAGAGATCCTGAGCTGGCATGTAAAACATCATTTGAGAGACTTTGTGTTAGAGTGTAGCAATAATACTGGATTTGAATGACTGGGAAGAGAAAGTTTTCCTTATAAAGGAAGGTGATGGCACCAGAGGCTCCTTTAGCTCTGAGTTTTCAGTAATTTGCAGTGACAATTCTTTTCCCTTGTGGCCTGTTTTTGTATTTCTGCTTATTCCAGCTGCCTGTTTGTTCAGGTGAAATGTAAAGAAGGAAGTTTATCTACTGAAGGCCACGTGCACAGCTGCTGGATGAATGTCGTGTCACGAAGGAGGGCAATCCTGCTTGCACGTTTGGCATTGTGTTAATCACTGCTAGTATTACTACTCATGTTAATATTGCTTCTAGTCTGTGTTCTCAAATTTAAAGTTAAGACTGCAAAGAACATGTGATGACACCAAAGACTGTAAGATTTGAGTAATTAGGAGAGTTTTTATCTTATAGTTTATAAGACTTGTTTCTTGTATTTTCTTACTTAGGTCTTCCTGGCAGGAGCTTGTAGGGTAGAAACTTTTAAAAAAACCCAAAAAAAGAGCTGAAAGCTGAAGTTTCCATGTAGCTATCTGGACTAAAGCTTTTTTTTAAAATGCCACAAATGAACCAATGCTGAATTGATCTTTGAACTTTCTCCCAAGTAACTACAGTTGATTTTTCTTCATAGTACTTTTTGTACTTGCTTATAACTGTGTCACTTTAAAGGCATATGTTTGATCAATTACATGTTTCTTGCTTTGCTGGTCCCAGAAAATGCTCATGAAATTTAACAACAGGACCAACCTCCAACAGTTTGGGAGAAAAATGATTCATAGCATATAATCCATGATGGTTCTGCCACAGTAATTTTCTGAACACTTTGTATTTCTTTCATTATTGCTTGCAAAGATTAATATGACCTGATCCCATTTTATTTTACTTTTATGTACAATTTTCTCATTTTTTTCTATTGCCCCTTTCTCTCTTTATTTCATCTTTGCATATGTGGGGAAAAAGCTTTACAGTACATTAACTGTTCATTCACAAAACTCACCTTTGTGAAGATTTGTCTGTGCAGTCATTCTGACTAAAATTTCCTGTGTGAAACAAGGAATTTGCATTTCAGTTACAGAAAACAGGATCTGTTTTGGTGTTTTCTGTTTTTCCCATTACCATGGTATCTTAGCTCTTAGTAATTTTTGCAGGCTGAAAAAGAGCAAACCAAGTTTAATAAGAAAATAGACACATACCACACATTTACCCAATAATGTAGTAGGGTTTAAGAATCCCCACATGGTAGACTTTTGATTAAAATGTGTATAAATTCATTAACCCTGAGCTAATATAGGTGCAAGTAAGAGATGCTCACCTACAGCACTAATCTGACAAGTTTTCCTGGCAGAGGTGATGTCTGGCATGCTGCACAGGCAGTGAGCAGTGGAAATCAGTGCAACTGTGTGTTGTGCTCATCCTGAAAATAATGACATGGATAAGCCACTTGCAGGTATTTGCTGTTAGAAGTCCTCTCCCACATTTTCATCAAAGAGGTTCAGTTAGAAGCAGGATGCCATGAAGATTGCTTTTCCATGAGCAGAACCCCTTGCTTCAAGGTTTCCTGACACTGGTACCCATCTCTCCCATTCCCTTCTCTCTGGGAAGAGAGCAGATATTATAAAATAATCACAAAATTTTTCTGATTTATCAGAGTGTTTTGGGAATTATGCAAGCTGAATGCAAAAGACAAGGAGTTGAGTTTCTTGATTTAAAAGAAAGCTGACAGGTTGAAAAGGACATGATTTAAACCCAAACCTCTGTGTTAGAGATTGCACAGATTTAGACAAAGGCAAAAGGAGAAGAATGAACAATTTGTCTCTTACTGCACTGCCTTCATGGGTCGTTCACAGAGACTTGTAGTTTTTTAGGTTCTACTTAAAAATCACAGGATAATCTGATTTAAAAGAGACTCAGCAAGATTGAGTCAAATTCTTAAGCTCATGGTCCATACAAGGATCAAACCCATGACCTTGGCATTATCAGCACCATGTTCCAACCAACACAGCTAATGGAATCATGTAAACACCAAAATGCACAAACCTAGCATTTGCCTAAGACTGATGTTCTTTTTCCATTGCTTTGTCACTGTCTAAACTCCTGCTTTGAACTGTGAAAGTTGCAGTTTGGGATGAGTGGATTAGCCTGGTGTACAATAATTTTACAGTAAAGGATTACGAAAAATGACAGAAATAGAACATATTGAAGATGATGGGTCAAAAAGAGATTCATTTCCAACAGTTAATCTGATTTTTAAAAGGATTGGGTATAGAAACAGAAACTAGTGGTAAAATGAGGAAAAGCATAATCTAACTTGAATATTTAAAGTTAAATAAAACTTATAACGTCTAGATTAATTATGAAACAATACTTGGAAACATACAGGAGTACAGATACTTTCAATGGAAAAAATCATCATTGTTGTGTTTACTAGAATGTCAACCTTGGGGCTGTTGGCAGACTGCTTTAACTAATTTATGCCTTCGTATTTCAGACTGATAATAGTCCTTGTTTCACAACTTTCTGCAGTATTTGTAACCATCCTTTCCTAGATTCCCCAAGTTCTTAAGTAACCTGGTTATTGTGTAAACAGAGATTCTGTTCTACAGTGACAGATGTGTTTCTGTGTGTCAATATGCTGGGACTCTGTTTTTCTACCATAAAAAACATTTAGTTTTGACTGTCTTTATTATGTAAGGTAAATTTAGATGGTGGTCTGAACAGTACAGGCTGAAAAATTTTCTTTGCAACAAATTCTGGAAAGTGGGTCTTAGTTTTCTCTAGGGACATTTGCAAATTCATGTGACATCTGTAATACCGTTTATGCAAGTCTCATCCCTAGAGCAAAGAGGATTTGTATTGTAGTTATGATTTGTTATTTGTTATATGAGATTTAAAATATCAGCAGTCTCAGTGAAACTGGATCAGATTGGATGGCTTACAGAGGAAGCTCACTTTCTGCATGATGATTTCTTTCTGTGGTGAGTCTTCAACTATTCTGGGAAAAACTGGTGTTGGCAAGTGGAAAAATGGTGGCTTTTCCATTGGTAATTTCTAGGCCTTGGCACTAAACTAAAAGACCAAGGAAGGGAACCTGGGAAGCTGGTACTCTGGAGGGTGAAAGTTAGAGAAGTAGGTGAGAGATTGCCTATCTAGCATGTGCAATGCTGCTAGTCTTTTTTGTGTAGGAATCCCACTAATTGGCAGATAGCCAGACTGGGATGTGGGATCTTTGTGGTGTGCTGCTGCAAACTTTGATGTGAAAATGGGAACTTCATGTGGTGAAGTGGAACCTACAAGCTGAAATGCAACGTGAGGTTTTACAGCATTAAGCAAGTCTGCTTAGGCATTGCTGTAATACAGGCAGTGAAATAATAAACATAGCTGATTAAAATAGCTCATAGAAATTAGCAGAACATGGCTTTAATTCAGTGGCTTTCCCACTAACTCAAGTGTGGGTTAGCTATGCCACAGGAAGCTGCACTGTTTATGTCTCTGATTTAATACAATGCTCAGGTACCATGAGGATGAACACACATAAAAGAATATATAGATTAACAAGGGGCATTAAACTTCTTGGAGCAAAACAGAAGAGGATGGTCTAAGTACCTAGCATTTCTTTAAAAATGCTCAGGCTTTGTTCTGCATGACTTTTTTTTATTGCAAGGCTTTAAAAAAATGGAGCTTATGCTTTATCCTTTGGGCTGATGGAGCTGAAGTGCAGGTAAAAAAATAATTTTCTATTATCCTATCAAAAGAACTTGGACCTTGGCTAAAAGAAAAGACCTTTCTGTGAGCCTTATCTATAGGTCTCTGTATCTGCTTCATCAGTTGGGATAGCTTCTGAATAAGACAGATGGAAAACATTTTTATTCATTTTAGGCAGGTAATGCATCTCTTGGCTCTTGAAGAAGTGGTAATATAAAGGAAGTTAAATGTGAAGGATGAAGGGGGTTTTATCAAGTTTGTTCCCCATCTACAGCCTGAGTTTCTCTTGAGTTTCTTCTTTGTTGCTAAAGAAAAGATTCAAGCTAAAATTTTAGGACTGAATGAATGAGGTATGTTCAGCAAGGTAATGTAATTATGAGAATTGCTTTTTTCCAGTTGCAATTGTTAAAAAGAAGTTCAGTCCCTTGTAAACTGCATTGGCTTCAAAAAGACCAGCTTCAGTGCTAGAGGTAGTTATGCAGGTATTCAGCCAGGAGAGGTATTCAGACTTTCTGTTAAGGGGTTGAATTTAGGAGCTAAACTGGGATAAAAGGTTTCCCGTGGAGCCAGTAAGTCAGAGGGTGCCTCTGCAGAGCAACTTAGAGAAGAGATTTGTATCTCTATACCAGTCTCATAGAGAAAGTAGGTGCCTAACACAGACAACCAAATTTAGATGTCTAAAAAAGACTGTGTGAATACTATCCTAGACTGAATGTTGCCATAGACACAAGGAAGACAATCTGCATCCCGTGAAGTATTTCTGTCTCATAATGATTTCATTGAATAACTGTTGTAATGTTTGGTCTTTGGTGAAAACAGGATTATCAGTTCAGTCAGGACATTGGCATTATTTTTGTGCATAGGAATATGATTAGTTTTTTTGGTAACAGTCAATGAAAAATATATATACTAAAGCCTCTTTCAGTTGAGCCCTGATTTCACCACCCTGTTTCAAAAACTGGGAGTGAGAGAGTATTCGTGTAGGCTTCTGATGTGCCTCTTTAATGAAATGTTTTTTATCCTACCTGTGTTATCCTTTATTTTTACTGCAGCCACGTTGCATTTCTTTTCCTGCACTGTGCCAGATGTTTGTTCCATCTCTGTGTAATTTTTATTTAATGGAAAAGGGAAAACTTCTCTCCTACCCTGTTCCTCGTGAAATAGGAACGCTAATTAATATAAATCAATTGCCAAGGGGCTGGTATTAGGAGGAATTCACTCCTCTTCCAGTGAGGTGATATTGTGATTGTTCCTAACAAAGACACGGTACTTCTTTAGAAAAGCAGTTGTTACTGGCAACAGCCTGGGTATATTATGAAATAGACCACCAGTCTGCTTAATGTGCCATGCTAAGTGACTGCTGTGTGATATTTACAGCCACATCTCTTCTACCATATGAAAGCAGTTTTTTAATTAGAAAATATAGGGCCTGTTTGTTATCACAATGTTGACTTTGATAGAATTAACTCTGGCACCTTGTTTACATGGAGAGGTCAGTGAATTGCTGAACCTGCTGTCTGGTCAGATGGGAATCACAGCCCTCCCTCAGCAGCACAGGAGCCCTTGGAGTTATCTGGATGCTGAGCAACCTTTCTAATGATGTCTTCAAGGCTCTAAATCTTTTAGTGTAAAACTACTGCAAGTGGTGTTTGCAGAATTAAATCAACATAAAATTTATCTATGGCTTAGTGAGGTCACTGACCAACCAGCTTGCATGTAGTGATTATGTAGTACTTTCTAAAGGCCCCCTAAAGATGAAATTTATATTTCGTCTTCATTAAATGATTTTTGAATCTCAGAATTTAAGCTCTTCAAGCCAAGCTGGGAGGCCTTATCACAGCTGTATATATTGCATAACCCCCCCGCAGAGTGCAAGTTCTGCAGTTTATGCAGAAACAGAAGTAGGATATAGTCTCTAACTATAATATATATATATATATATGTATATGTATTCTGATACTTGTGTTACAGTCAAAACAGAGCTTGCATCTTCAGGGCAGACCCGACCAAATTTTGTCTGCAGGTTTTTTCATTTCCAATTAAGTAAGATGGTTTAGCTAGAGATGATACCGAATTTTTTTTAATATACTGACTGGTCCCTTGTGGCCTCATTCAAATGTACATTGCCCTATTGCACTTGGTTGTGGGCAGACAACAGCTTTCCCTCTCCAGAAAGGATGCACACTTTCCTTTTCTAAGTGTACAATAGTGAGCAGGTATGGGAGGAGGCAGAGAAGCAGGTGACTGTGAATGCAAATTCAAAATTCTTGTCGGACTTCTCTGAATTAGGGATTAGAAGAGAAGTTATTAAATTGTTTCTCTGGTGCTGCTCCATGCTGCTGAGTATTGACAAGAAAACATAAGCTTTTTTCCTCATACCAAATGAGACCAATGGTACATTACAGCTGGAGGCAAAAGGCACAACACTCTGCTTTTGTAGTTCAATTTTGTGTGAACCTCACAGTATATCAACATTGTGTATAGATCAACCAGCTGCACAAGGCAGACAAAGAAATGTTGCATTTCTGAAGTTTCACAAGCTTTATAATAAATTAACTTAAAATATACAAGAAATAAGATGCAAGTCTCACAGCTTGACTGTCACTTCAGTTTAATAAGAGCCTTTTGGAACAACCTATATTACATGTGGCTGTTACCCAGCACCAGTAATTTCATGCCCAGCACCCATGTGAAAACTCTTGTCATTGGTCGTGTTTTGCTTTTGACCACCAGAAACCTCAGCCCTTATTGTGTTTGCTGTGGCTACATGTGCAGCAACCACAGAAAGTTGTTTCAAACCACTGGTCAAAATTCTGTTTCTGCTGGTCATAGCTTTAACATTTTTTGTTTGTGCTTTTGCGTTCACTTTGGCTTTCAGAATACAGTGAGATAAAGTTGTGTTCTAAAGAAAAAAGATATTTTCATTTTCAAACACTAGTAGGAATGGAGGGCTGACTGTTTCCTTGGCTCTGAGTTTGGACAGTGAGGCTAGAGCAACAGGTATCATTAATAATTGCTGGGTTTGATATATGTAGGACTCCGGTTACTGTAGCAGCCTGAAAATGTGAATAATTTGGCTTGTGGTTCATACTCAGAACTGGGAAAATCTCCAAACTGAAATTTGCAATGGAAGATATTAACACAGTAAAAGTGACTAAAGAAAATTTCATTTCAACATGAAAGGTTACCCTCTGTTAAGACAGCTGTGTCTCTCCCTGTCTGTATGTCCCTTGAAATCTTGCTTTGCTGTAACAGTAGGAGGATCTGTCATATGCACTTTGGGAGGGTTTGGGAGTTTACTTCTCTGTATCTTCTCTGGTACCATCTTCAGTCTGTCCTTTTCTCTATCAAATTCTGAACAACCTGTCAGAGAACAGATACTTTGGAAAACCTACTATTACCAAAAAAAAGATTATACTGCAAGGTGGGACTAAGAAATGAGCACGAAGACACTTCATAATATCTGTCTAGTTATGTTATGAGGATGGGAATGAAGCCTGGCTCAGCAGAGTGAAAAACCACCTATGCAGGCAGAAGCAGGACTACAGTAATTTCTGCCTATAGCAGCCAGGACTGTGACTACTTTGAGAGGCTGCACTCATAAATCTGCCCTCTCTAAAACTGCTTTGTTGAATATGGGTTGCCTTTATGGGGATCTGAATTAGTGGTGGAAAAGGCAACATCCACTATGAGAGAAAATGCTGACCTGGACTTCAGCAATTTGTTGTGCCATTTTCCTAACCTCTTGAGGGCCAGAGAAAAATCTCTTCTCTTCACTGTACCTTTGCTTGCTTAACCTTGAGCTGTGTTATATAGTCTCTGCTGGGACACATGCTGAGCTGCAGATGAGACTCCAAGTGTAATTTCTGTAGGTTTAACAGATTTTTTTCTTTCACTGTTAGAAGATGAAAATGCTATAAGATCATCATTGTTGTTTAATACCCATAAGCTGTGGTTGTCTGGATCTTGAAGGTAGAGTTTAGCTGTTAACACCTGCTAGCTAATGAGGCAGTTAATAATGTTTTGTCTTATCCTATCAGTATACTCTTACTCTGTACAATGGGAAGCTTGCTCCTTATCTATTCCTGGGATAGCCCAGCTGGGCTACTGTTACCTTCCTTTGTTCCTACTGTTATCAACCTTGTTTGCTGTGCCTTATGTGTGGAGCAGATGTGAAGTGGTGGGTGTGGGATCATCCAGGAGCAAATCCTTGACTCATTTTGTTTCCAACTGTGGGACCTTATCCTACCTCTGGGACTGAGGTGAATCAAACAGCAAATTTGACCAAAAAGGCTGAGCAACACAGGTGCAATTTGACCACTGGAAGGCAAGTTTAAAAAATCTGAGGTGCAGGTCCATATAAAAGATCATGGATTTTTAAGCAAGCAGTGGATCTGCAGGTAGCAAGATGGCTAGATAGTTGGAAAGTTTTACTGTAAGTGGGCACTTAGTTTAGAAAATAAGTTACTTGACTGTGATGTTGTTTGGTGAGTGCTTGAAGAAGAGACGTGTGAGATAGAGGTATTGGCAGAGACATGCACACTAAATTTATTTATTGCTAAATGAACATAATCATTCTTTAAGAGCAAAAGGCAGTACAGAATACTATATCAGCCCCTTATGGGATGGGGGTGGTTGCCTCACAACCAAGGATATAGGCAAGGCAGACATGTTTAATGCTTTCTTTGCCCCTGTCTTCAACACTGATGATGGGCTGAGGGAGTCCCAGAGCCCTGAGCTGGAGGACCAGGACTGTGAGAATATTCAACTCCCAATTGTGAGGGATCTGCTGCTCTGGCTGGATCCCTGTAAATCGGTAATGGGATTAATCTGAGAATACTTGAAGAGCTGGCTGATGTCATTGCAAAACTTCTCAATTATTTTTGAATGGTCTTGGGAACGTGAAGGGGTCCCAGTTCACTGGAAGCTGGTGAACGTTGCTCTGATTTTTAACAAGGGCAAGAAGGAGAACCCTGGAAACTACAGGTCCATCAGTCTCATTTCAGTGCCTGGTAAGGTTATGAAGATTATTCTGGGAAGTATTGAAAAACACATGAAGGACAATGCTATTACTGGTCACAGCCAGCATGGCTTCATGAGGGGAAAGACTTCATGTTTGTCAAATCTAATTTTCTTTCATGACAAGGTGACACCTGGTGCATCAAGGGAGGACAGAAGATGTAATCTTTCTGAATTTCAAGAAAGCTTTTGATACAGTCTCTTGCAGGGTTCTTTTGCACAAAATGTCCAGCACTCAGCTGCATGAACAAACACATCATGTGATGGGTCAGCAACTGACTCACAGGTTGGGCACAGAGGGTTACAGTGAATGAGGTGACATCAGACTGGCAACTTGTCACTATTGGGGCTGCACAGGGCTCCAAGTCCAGCCCTGTGTTCTTCAACATCTCCATAAACAATTTTGATGGGACTTGAAGGGATGTTAAGTATGCAGATGATACAAAACTGGGAGAAGCTGTTGACTCCAAGGCAGAGAGACCTCAACAAATTAGAGGACTGGGCAATCACCAACTTAATGAAGTTCAGAAAAGGCAAAGAATCCTCTGCACCTGGGACAGGCCAGTCTTGGATGTACAGACAGACTGGGGAATGAGACACTGGGAGCAGTGCCAGGGAAAGGGACCTGGGGGTCCTGGTCAATGGCAAGTGAATGTGAGCCAGCAGTGCCCTGGCAGCCAGCAAGGGCAGCCATACCCTGGGGGGACATCAGGCACAGCATCACCAACCAGGCAAGGGAGGGATTGTCCCACACTGCTCTGAGCTGGGGCAGTCTCACCTCCAGTGCAAGAGGAGGGGCAGACACTGATCTCTCTCTGTGGTGACCACAGGACCTGTGGGAATGGCCTGGAGTTGTGTCAGGGGAGGTTTAGACTGGATATTAGGAAAAGGTTTCTCACCTAGAGAGTGGTTGGGCACTGGAATGGGCATCCCAGAGAAGTGGTCACAGCACCAAGCCTGGCAGAGTTCAGGAGCCTTTAGACAATGTTCTCAGGCAGATGGGGTGATTCTTGGGGTCCCCTGTGCAGGGCCAGCAGTTAGACTTGGTGATCCTGATGGGTCCCTTCCAACTCAGCATATTCTGTGATTCTGTTCTCCTTTGTCTTTGTCTGTAGGTTATCTGACAGGACCTGTTTCACGTAGACCCAAAACAAAACAAGCCAGGCCCAAGTGCTGGGCCAGCAAGCAGAAGATAGCTCATAGTCACACCCCATTGTGCTCTGCAACTAAACAGCAAATGCCTTGTCCCCCTTTCTCCTAAGGGCCTTCTCTAATTTTTCCTGTTTCTTCCTCAGTTCCATACCCTTTTCTTTCTAACCCATCTCCAGATTTAAGAAAAATAGCCTCAATTTATTTTAATGGTCCATATTTCTGTTTGTTAATGTTGCATCTGTTTTTGTACAAACTGTTCCAGTTCAAAGGGGAGCAGTTCTCAAAGAGGTTGCTCTCCACTTCTGGATACTGATGTTTTGTCTGCTGAAAAATTGACTTTTCTGGTCACTGGTAAAATACATTTGGAAAGATATGGAGCATCTGTTCAGAACTTGTCAAGCAGATGGAGCCAACTAAGTGAAAAAGCATTTTTATGCCCATAGCTCCTTTAAAGCATTGCCTTCCAGCTGCTTCTTTCTTTAGAAAGGGTGTCTTGCAGATGACATACTGAGTTAACTGGAGTTTCTTCTGGCAAGTCCAAATGCCTGCAATCAGATGGTGTATTAACTACACTACTGAGTCTGGATGGAATAATCGGAGGAATTTTCTATAATGCCTAAGCAGACTTAATTGAACAAGTCAAATCACTGTATTTTGTGCAGGGGAAAACTGAGTTTTCCAGTTGAATGAAGTTCCTTGGATATTCCCCTGAAGTAGTGAGTGATCAGGATGGTAGAATTTAGACGTTTAGAAAAATTTTGACTGAGTTCCTCACAGAAGACATTCACATAGTAGGATAAGTACTTACACGGCAAAAGGCAGTGGTGCATAATTATTTGGCAACTGTCTGAATGATGCAAGTAGGAATTTCTGTTGGGAATTTTCGTAGAGGTTCTAATGTTGCAGCATATTTGTTCCTGATAATTTGTTTGAGCACACTGATTGCGTTGATGAAATTGAGTCTGACCATAAAGGTAAAACTCAAGGATCTTATTGTCGGTTAATAGGATTGTTTTTGTAGAGGAGTAGTAAATTAGTTATTTAGAATATTGGAATATTACTTCTCCTGAAGTCAGCGATAGCCAACTAAACTGAGAGGCAATACTTTTTGAAAAATAAGTAACCCTTTACATAAAATGCAACTACCTGCAGTTAGCAGAGCCCGCAAAAGAAGAGCAAGTTTGAGCCTGCAGGAATACTTGCCTTCCCTTGCTGTGGTGAAGGGACTCCCTGAAGTCTGGCAGGCTGTTGCAGGTCCTGCAGCGTTCACAGCAGCCCTGCCTGCTGACACCGGGAGTGCACTGCAGGCGTGGAGTGGAAGTCAACGCTACTTCACCTTCTGAGACAGGTTCTCCTCCCGGCAGGTCTCTGTCCAGGTGTTCCTCTTGTGCAGCAGGGCATCCATCTTACAGCACTGCTGGCCTGGAGGAGGTTCGGAGTTTCAAGCAGAAGACTGGGGCTGTGCATTTGAGCCCATCTTTGAGGATGGGTGTGTTGAGGTGCTCTTTGTGGCTAGTTTGGTTCTGTGCTGATGCTCGCTCGCCTGGTTTTGGGGGGGAGCACACCCAAAAGCAGTCTGTTAAAAAGCAGAGGTGCTGTCAAATGCAACTGGGAGAAAGTTTTTCGTGATTTTGTATTCCCGTAGTAAACTGAATTTGTGTACTTCCTAAAACGGAAGTCTTTGTCTTTCTTGCTTTATCTATCACTGCTGCATACAGCAAATGCTCTTTCTGCCTTGCTGGTGGTTGCACACTTCCTCCCTCTGCCCTCCCTGCCAGCAACCTCAGCTTTACACCCATGCTGTATGGTGGAGAATTTTGTTTTCCATCTTCTAAAAATCCAGCTCTCTTCTCTAGTCACCTACCTTTGAAAATAAATGTAGTGTGTATAAAATGATTGCAGACAGGCAACCAACTATTCTTCTGAGTCAGGAAAATAAGCAATTTTAAAGTCTTTTATGTAAAATTTGGGCTATGACTCAAAAATTTCTTTTTCTACTATTCTTCTTTTCCTTCTTAAGTCTTCAGCTTTGCCATCTGCACTCTCACTAGGGGCTGGGATTTGGCTATGTGTGAAGTAGGGTAAGACAGCTGAAAAACTGTTCTAGGAAAAATTGCTACTAAAGGTGTTCTACATTTGAATGGTAAGTGCTGAAAAGGAAGGACTTCTCTGCTTCCTTTAGTGACTGTTTCATGACATGCTGCTGCTATTTTCCTGTGCTTTATGCTTACCTTCAGGTAGATTCTGCTAGGACTAGAGAAATATTTCAACTTCTAGCATTTACATTTATAAATCAAATGTCTTTCCTCTTCATATGTTCAGAAACTCCCTAGTAGTCACTGTTGAGTAAACTGTGCTCAGCCTTTTAAACATTCTCTATCCTGCCTTTTTTGTCTGGTTTTGAAGAAGTGTGTGTATGGGCTTTTTCTTCCCCATGAGGACAATGTGAGCCAAACCATTCTGTAGCTGAATTCCATTCTCTCCTTTTTGGCAATTGCACAGAATGGCTTATGCTATGTGGAGTTTGGTGCAATTCCACTGGAATTTGCTAGACTTGCACTGATTTATACCTGGTGTGTGAATCTCATCTTTCCAAAATATTACTGATGCAACAGAAATGCAGGGCTGAAAATTCCTCAACTAAGAAGCAAAGCAATCTTCCTTTTGTTTTGCAGTAAGTTAATAGATGATTGTTATCCCTGAATCTTTATCACTAACTTCAGTTTTTATTATCAGCTGGAAAAAGCTGAAATACTTTGATCTTATTTTGATACTCTTCATTATTAAGTAGCTTCTGGTAGAGTGGAATCCCAGAAACCTTGTTATGACTATTTTAGAAGCCACCAGAGCACCTATCTCAAATTGATAAGCTGCAAAGCTAAACTTTCCAGTTACTGGAATAGATGTTAGTATTCCTGCAAGCAACTTCCCTGTGTTGCTTCCAGTGACAATTTTTCAGCAGGGGCTCAGAAGGGATGGTAGTTGGAAGTACTCTCTTCTGATTGGAACATAAATGGGAAGAGGCTTTGGATTTGTTTGGGGTTGTTTTGTTGGTGTTTTTTTTCTTTTTGTGGTCATGTCACTCAGGCCTTGTTTTACATGATAAAAACATTAATATTATGTTGTTTTCAGAGTATAAATCTCCCCATTTTGAGATGATGCATCTTTTTTCCCCTGCAAGCATCCAGGCAGTCCATAGTCTTGGACTAGAAGGATATTCGAGACTCAGAATGAAGTCAGTTATCGAGTAACAAACTTTTCATTTCAGTCTTACGTGATGTCGTTCACTTCCTTCTTCAAATCTTAGTTCTGTGTGCTTAGGCAGCTGAAGTTGCACACCTAAAGACCCTTTTTCTACAGCACTTGAGCTAATCCTGTACATGTTAGGCCTTGCAGTCAAAGAACTACAACAGAGAATATGCCGTGTATAGTTGGTATTTGCTTGTAATTGTCCCCCGAATTAACATTACTACATTCTAAGGGTGCACTTGCCTTTACAAGATTCTCTGCCTCATAAAGAGCCTGGATTTTTTCATGTATGATGGGGAGAGAAAGCAAAGTGAGAGACTGTGAAGGTAGTGGGAGAGTCTCTTGGAGAGACACATCTGTAAAAGAGCCAATATTGTTTATGGCAACAGCTTCAGGTCTTGAGGGTTAGTGGAATACCTTCCTCAAAGTTTGGCAACCAGCCTGGTGTGCTAGGCAGTTCTAAAAGCAAGGACCCACTTTATTTTCATGCAACTGTTTTCTTATCAGCAGCTAAATAAATTAGATCTAGATGTGTGGCTTCTAGGATTCTGTCTGTTGTGAGTTAAATTTGCTGCTGCAGCCAGTGTAGTTCATTTTAAGTTCAGTATGTTACTGAATATTTATGAATGAATATTTTTTGTGTTTTACAATGACATTTAGCAATACATTACAGCTAGAGCCAAATAAAATAAAACCTCTTGCAGAAAGAGCAGACTTGGGGGAATATATCTCATCAGATTCTTGCTTTTCCTTGACAGATAGTTTGGGGACCTGTTCTGGAGTTTTATAAATGACTTGTTTGTGAATCTGGCATAAAATCCTGGCCTTGCTGAAGTTAATGAGTGTTTTACTGCTGAGTCTAGCAGTGGTGGTAACACTGGAATTCTTGCATTGACCCTCCTGTCCTTCTCCATTCCTGATGTGTGGGAGGTGCCGGGATGCAGACAGCGAGAAGACAGGTCTTCTCCCTTCAGCTCAAGAAGTGACTGCACGGAAGGATTTTTGGAGCTGGGATATATGTAGAGAATAAACTTTTTTCCATATCCTCTGCTCCTTATTCTGTTTCCATAACTCTCCCTCCCACCTCCCAAGCACTGTATCTCTCTGAGATTTTCTGTGGAGAGCAGGGAAGGAAAACCTTGGAGGAAAGATTGCTAGCTATTGGCTGAAGCAGGTTCTGCCTTAAATGTTTACATTTGCTGAAGGAAGGAAGGAAGACTGTTTAGATTTGCCTGCTCTTTAAGGGTCTGGACAATCTTTGCATTTACTTTTCTGTATCAATACAGTAAAACCTGACACGGAGGTTTTAAACTTGACCCTCGTGCAGTGTTGTATCCTAGCGCTGAGCAATCTGTTTTAGCTTTGTATGGTAAGATTGTTTTGTTTGCTACTTTGCTTGGATCAGTTTTCAAGCTGATCCAAGGGACTTACCTACATTCTTGGAAGCTCTTGTTTTGGGCATGGAATACTCTTGATAATTTTTTTTTTCTGATTAATTCTCTTAAGTCAAGCTTACTGACTTTCTCTGACCTCACAGATTCTGTCCTGCCCTTCTCCATTGGTGCAATAAATTGTTTTAATTTGCTGAAAAATGTTTTTACTGAGATCTTTATATTTATAATGGCTCTTTTCAGGCTAAGGTAGAAATGAATAGCATATGGCTATTGTGAGAATAAAATATTAATTTTGGCAAATTTAGTCAATTCACCGTGGGTGTTCTTAGCCTTTAAAACAAAATTATCACATATTTGGCACAGCTATCAAGTGCCTGCGTTTTGACTCTAAGCCTTAATCACCAAACGAAGAGAGCAATGTATTATTAACATGTTAGGAAGAGACAGTAGCTATGACTGTGTGAGCTGAGGGTGGGTGTTCTACATGGCTGCTTCATGGTAGGAGAGAGGACAGATTGCAGTTAGGCCAGTCTGCAGCAATTAATGTACTCAGAATGGGCTGATCTCCATGGTATGTTTGAATTGAGCATGCCAGAACAATGAGTTTGGATTCTAAACCAAAAAATTTTGCCGGTGATGTTTAATGTCATCCTGAATATTCCAGTGTATCTTGGTCCATTGCTACTATCAAATCTCAAGGAAAAGGAGATTTATGCATTGAGAAGCAGCAGAAGAGTATCAATTGGTTCATTAGCGACCCACTGATCATAAATACCTGCATAACACAGCATCTAATGGGCAATGCTGTGTGACAGCAGCATAGGCAGTATCACTTACAACTTCATTGTGCAGAGTGCTGACAGCTCCTGCAGAATCCTCTCCTTGGGAAATGAGGAAAGTCGGTGTTACCTAGGAGGGCATTTGAGATTTTTTTATCTGCATGGATACATTCGAGTCACCTTCATTCATTTCTGAGTACTTCACCCCTAGTCTGACTGCAGTCCAGAATGACATTTGCATTTCAGATGGCATATTGTGACCCAGTGGTGTTACTGATGATGAATCTCATTTTCATGAGCATTAACAAAGCAGGGCTTCATAAAGTATGTCAGTGCCTCTGTGCTTCACTGGAGCATGATCTTCTGTAGCACCACCAGCTGATGGAAAATACAGGGCTGGAGACAAGGCCATTTCCCTTCTGTTGTATACTATATGGCTTTTAAGTTATGTCTGCTCTAAGATAACACCTGTCCTTATGAAGGGACTGATGACTCTGTTGAAGGAGACCCCAAAACTGGGACAGATCCCTCTGATACCATCACTGTTAGGGAGCTGACTGGTGCTGT
Source organism: Sturnus vulgaris (assembly GCF_052056855.1). Taxonomy (NCBI): domain Eukaryota; kingdom Metazoa; phylum Chordata; class Aves; order Passeriformes; family Sturnidae; genus Sturnus; species Sturnus vulgaris. Next base: position 27,767,936 of record NC_142245.1, read on the forward strand.
CAGTCATGAACTGCCTTTAGCATTAGTGTTTAAAAGCTGTGGAGCCAGCCTTGTAGGATTTCAATGTCTTTTGCAGATAATGGGGAAATTTGTGAGGGAGCACTAAATGAAAACTTCCTCAGATATTAACGTTTTTCATTCACATGAAACCTAGTTTCTGGGAAATTTTAATACTTTCTAAGAATACTTGGGAAATAATACGATATTCTTGAGTTATACTTTGAACACAGTAAATGAGATGGGTACATTTGCATGTAGGTCTGTGCAGACAGACATTTGGTGGGAGTCAGATTGCCCAAAGGGAGAGCACGTTTCAGTTACCCTGCATGTAATTTCTGCTCCCTGTCTGGACTGTTATTTGGAAGTAGTGTGACTGTATTACTGGCTCCTAGAGGAAAACATTGTCTTCTACTGTCTCTCAGATGCTAAGCAAATATAAACCAGAGGAGAAGAAAAAGGATGGGGAAGGGAAAAGTCCATTTCTTAAACAAGGTTTTGATTATAGGTTAGTTTTTTCTCTCTGGAAATGAGTGTACCACTACCAGAACATATATGTTATGTTGTAACTTGAAGATATTTTGATAATGTGCAAAATGCCTCCCACAACCTTTGAGTAAGCATTTTGAGATTTTGAGTTAACTACTACCAAACATTTCTCGTTGGTTTTTGGCACTGTTCAAAGGATCTGTGAGGTTTTCACTTCTTTTTTCAAGGCCTTTTTCAAGACTGGAAATACTGGAAAGGACCTAGGAAGTGACTTGAAGCAATGGTTTCATATCAAGCTTTGTTCAATTGTGTGAAAGTTGTGTAATGAGATTACTTGCAAAGCAGAATAGTAAATTATGAATAGAACTTAAATGACTGCCTGTCTCATGTTCTGAAATAGCTTCAGTTTAGGAGTCAGGACTGATCTGGGGTTGTGAGCTGGAGTTTTTGTTTGTAACAAGAGCATAAGCTTCCTGCAGGTGATTAAACCATGGCAGCATCCTACTCTACTGGAAATGGGTCTCTTGAAAAAAGTGCTGTAAAACAGGGGTCAGTATTTTGATATGTCCCCTGTTGTAGTATCTGATTGACTCATAGAACATTTATTCTTCCAAGCTTAGTCCTCAACTTCCATTTTTAACTAAGGGCCATTGATTAGCACAGGAATGCGAGTGTATGTAACCTTGACCTTGATTCTTCAAAGTCCTGGGTTTGTAATCCCTGGACACCATCCTTCCCCTGGTGTGCTCTGTGTGTGGGGATCACTGGGCTCTCCTGCACACTGCAGGCTGTGTTTGGGATGAGCCTGTGCTAGAGGGCAGAGCTAAACACAGGGATTAACATGATGACTGGCATCTGGCTGTTTCTTTATAACAGTTCACAATGGAAAATTCATTTTCTTTTTTAAGCTGTAGCATTTTATGAAAGAACATGGGGTGACTTTTTTTTTCTTCAGTGATGATTTCACTAGGTTTCTATGTTAGCTCTATTATTACTTGAATATTTTTAAGGCTAACAAAAACTTCCTTGTGTTGTTTGTAGAACGGTTTGAAAAATTTAAAAACACGTCTTTGTGCATTTTGGTTCATGTGTATGCATGCAGACATTTGGGTTCTTTCAAAAACTGGACGATTTGACTTTTTTGTTCTTTCTCTTTTTACCTTTTTCCTTAATTTTAAAAAAAGAAAAAAAAATCAGGATGCTCTTTCTAGACCTGGTGTCAGTAACTCTCCCTCTGATCATGACAGCTAGAACTGGAGCCCTCTTTAATTTGGAGTGTTGTTAATACTGCTCTAAGCTCCTGATTAATGTTACAGGAGGTTGGTTGAGAGTAAATTGAGATGCTCTCTCCTGCAGGATTTAAATGTGCTGTTTCCATTGCCGCATCCTGCTGATATAGTGGTTAAGGATTAAATTGAAGATGTAATTTGATGTGGGGTCTAATTATAAGCCTAGAAGCTTTAAAAGCATATATTGCATTTATTATTCATTCAGTGTGTTTTTGAGGTATTATAGTCCTTATTTATGGTGTAATGCATATGTTGGCTAACTTGTATGTATTATAAACTCCTTTTCCCCCCAGCCTGTGATCAATAAATCCTGGATTGGATTATTATTCTTTTTAAACAGAAAATGCAACTTTGGAAACCATGAAGAATACTGCAGTTTCCTTTCGACGAGAGCTTATTCTGTGCTTGCAAAAGAACCAATATTGCCATCTAGTGGGAGTGAGGATTTTGACCTGTCACGCTCCTCCCTCCAGATGCCTGTTATCTGGCAGCTCCCTTGGAGGCATCGCATATGTTTCTAATGAAGGTGCAGGAGCTCTTCTCTTTACCCAAACTATGGAGAAAGTCTCGTTATTTTATTGCTGAAGTCACTCTTGCATGTATTGCTGGAAAATCAGAAATATTTTTCAGGTGTATAGATCCAAATGTGCTTCTTTCCAAGCTGCTTTCTAAAGTTCACTGTCAAAAGAAGCACAGGGTAGTGTTTCTATACTATGCTTTGGGTGATGTTACTTTTTCAGTGCGTCTGCAACATGTAAATTAATTTCAGCTTTGAACATGCCAATTTTCTAACACCCATAAAGACTACGAGAAGAGTAAGTCTTTTTCAAGCTGTTGTGCAAAACATACATTGAAAATGTTCTAGTATATATGTGCAAAATCATATTGAAAATGTTCAGTGAAACAGAGCAGGAGGCAGGATTTGGCTGAAGCTTTGGGATAAAATTATTTTCAGAATCTTTCTTCCCTTTTTCCCAACTTTGTTTCAGATTGGGGCCCACTAGGGGTTTGTAGAGATGGATATAGGATGACACCTCATTAAATTATTTTTTTTGTTGCTTTGTAACACTATATTCGGCTTTTGTTGCCTTATTACACTTTGTCTTCTGAAACTGCAGCTGGCTAGAATTGGCTAAGTAGCAGGGTTTTTTTTCATGGATTTAATCATAGCATTTAATTAATCTCCCTGCTTTAGTCATCAGTCTGCAGCTTAGAAATGCAGGGTCCTAAGAACCTAAGCCTTAGTTCTAAGTGCATTTTAGTGATGCCCAGTCCCTGTGGTTTTGAATCAAAGTGCTAAAAGAGAAATCACTAACACAGCTCTACCTCATTCTGCTTGTAAAGCACAGAACATTTAGCAGAGTGATACTTATGACAGTGTCACTCTTACAACTTTCTTCTCTTTCCATTTTCCCCAGTCCTCCAGCAATGAGCTGAATTCAATCTCGAGTGCTTTACATATCTTTTGTCAAGCAAATTGCTGCCTGCCTTTCAGAAAACCTATATGATCCAGAAAAGAGGCCAATCCATGTATTTTCATCATATTTAATATTCACCTCGTAATCATCTTTCTTAGCTGGAGGATATTAGTCTGTGTTTCATCAATGCAATTGGTATTGCAAAGCTGTTTTTGTGTTCAGTGCTGCATCACTGCTGCTGCCTTGTCTCACTGCTTGTGTTTGGGTGAGCCGTGTATTGCATAATTTGGGAAGGCCAGGGTTGTGGATGGAGAGGATTTGTAAGCTCTAAGTATTGAGTTGGCTTGGGATCAATGTCTGGGATCCAACCTGCCCATAAGAAGCACTGTGTGATGTTTGCTTCCTTTATTTGGAACAGAACTTCGAAATAATTGGGAGATATTTATATAGGGCCTGGTTTGTTACAGTGATGATACTGTTCATATTTTACTTAGACTGTGCAAAAGGTAAAGTGAAGAAAGATTGGACTAGGATCTGGTATTTATAATCAGTGCAAGAGAGGAGTAATAAGGGGAAGGCTGGCATACAAGTGGAGAATTAGACAGAGGAAGTAAATGACTGCCTCAGTATTGGGTACTGGTGAAAATTGTGGGGTCATCACACTTGAGCTTAATCTCTTTAGGTGGCATTCAGGGTTCAGGTGTCAATCATTTTCCATTTGTTTCTCTAGCCCTTCAGAATCAGGCTTTCCTGTAGCTGGAAATGAAACTCCTGATTCAACAAAGCACTCCCCTGCTCCACATAAAGTCCCTCTTGCACCTCCAAAATCTCTGTTAAACTCTCTAGCCTTAAGCCTTCTTACAGGCTTTGTCCTTTCATAATGGTCATATACCCTTCATATTGTTTCTCTGAGTGACTTTCCCAGTGTTCCTTGTCATTTTATTTCTTGTAGACTTGAACTTCTGCTGGACAGAGACTCTGAAGGCTGTATCTTGTTTACTGTCAGTTGTTCTCCAGGCTTGATTGATGATGATGATGTACTTTAGTCTGGGTGATCACATTGGTTTATACTTCAAAAGTAATACTACTGCTGGAAACAGATTTTCCTTCTCAGAGCAATGTTTCTGTAGTATTTTCATTTCTTCTTCTTCGTCTCTCCTAGTGCAAATATTTAAATGCTAAAATAATGTATTTAATTTTAATTCTCTGCAACCAAGAGAAGAAAAGAACAAAGCTGACAAGGAGTGTGAAAAAAATTAGCCAGCAGCCAATGGTCTTTGTTAAAGTAAATAATTTTTAAGAAGATAAAAGGTAATTAGAATTAATCATTAAGTGTTGGTACATTATTATGACAGAGAGCTGACAGAAATACTTGCAATTTTCAGGTTTTACATAATTTGGAAAATAAGGAAAAAAGTGTGTTGAATTTTTTCAAAATTTTTTATTTATGTTATCTGATTCCTCCTGCTTTTCTATTTGAAAAATATTTTGATTGCATTTCCATAAGTCTGTTAATTCACTTTCCCATATTTTTCTTTGTTAGCATCGTTTGAAAAGACTTTTTTTTATTAGTACTGTATAAAGAGAAGAATTGCCTTGATAAAAGGAGTTGCTGTTCTTCAATCCCTATTTAAAATCCCTCTGAATTTCTCAGGAGTTATTCCCCCCCAAAACTGGCAAACATTTATGGATATATTACAGCAACAATAATTTCTGTCTGCCCTCCTTGCTCTTCTTTCTCTAAGATGACACAGGTATCCTGAAGTTGCTACCTTGTTATTCTGTAGCCTGGAAAAGAACATTATTTAGAGAGAATAAAATACATCTGAGAGCATCTGCCTAACTTTTCCTTTTAATTTTCCTGCAGCTTTTCCAATTCATCCTACACTCTGTGCTTTTAGAGCTACATGTTACTTGAACTTGGTTGGTCTTTTTTTTTAAAGAGAATTTGCATATGCAAATAAATGTACTTGAAGTTATTTTAAGGGATATGTAATACTGTTATTATTGCTTTTCTCAATAAGCCTGAGAATAGCAGGGTACTAGGGTGTTTTTCCTATTCATAATCTCTTTCCCAGGGTGAATAGTGTGTTGTCAAGAACTTAGGAACATCTGCAACTCAAATAGTCTCATTTTCCCTTATTTGCTACTAAAAATTGAGATGAGGGACATTTCTTTTTCTATTTGGTGGTGGTGTGGTTTTGCTTTACCCCAAAGTACCATTTTTTGATTCAAGGGGGAAATAGGATTGCATTTCTCCTTTAATTACCTTATCCTATGGCTTGAAAAACCAAAACCTTGATTTCTTGAGCATGTATTTTCCAGATTTATTAGCTATTTCAAGATCCTCCCTCCCTCCTTCCCTCTTTTGTTTTCAAATTTGTCTTCCCTGATTATTGCTCCATAGCTCATTACTATTCATATAGAGTTATGCTCTTGCTGCTCCTTGTATGTCTGCAAGGACACACATTACATAGCTAAGACAGCAACTGAATGATCTGAATAATAATGTGAAATACAAGATCTAGAAATAAACCATATAAACAGGAAAAATTACTGCAGCTTTGGAATGGCTAATTATATTGCACTTCATGTATTTTTATGGTACATCCTATTTGATATCTAATTACAAGTACATTTCCTATGGCGTCTTCTTAATTTCTCAGGACCCTGTTCTGTCACCCGTGCTCTCCCTGAGTGGCTCCTTTAAGTGGCACCTCTTGGCTGTTTTTGGGGCAGAAGGGAGCACCAATCAGCTGTGCTGCAAATTGTCAGCTATGCCACGTACCAGCCAATCTGGCCTGGGTGATAGGCACAGCCTTTAAAAACATCTATCACCTTGCTTGCTTTTGCTTGCTGATATTTGAATATTCAATTTCAGAAGGAAATGTGGGAGGCATTGAACTCCTCTGGCCTTCACTGTAATTTCTGTACGAGTTCAGTGAGACATTGGTGCTCCTACTGCTGAATGTGTCATGTTGCCCAGGTTTTCTTTTGGCAAGATCCATCAGCTGAACACTTTAGGCTATCACAGGGGCTACCTTCCACTTGTCATCTAAGTGGATTGTCATTGATGAACCTGAAAGTGAGAGATAAAAATCTAAATTAAAACATGTCCTGGTCTGTTGTGATCATCTCTGTAAAGGAGCTAGAGAGCCATGCTGTGTGCCAAGGAATGATTCCAGAAGGACACCTGGGATGCAGAAATAGTACAACAGGGAACACTTCTCTTTTATTACAGAAGAGGAACTTTTAAGGATGGCTGAAAATTTATCTCTTGGCAATAATTAGTAAACCATAGAGAAGTCTGTACTCAGCTTCCTGCATGGAGATGTAATTGTAGTACAGCTACCAGGAAAATCTGCAGTACTGGCTTTTGATCCAGACAGTTTTGTAGGCTGGAGGATAACTGTTGAAACTGGGAGAAAAGAAAGAAAAAATATCTCAGATCAGTGCTGAATTTTTTTGGAAAAAACAGGAAGCAGATTATGCAACTTTAAACCTGGTATTTACTGTACATGTGTGTATTTCTGGTTTTGTGCTATTTAGTAAAGTATGATGCATTTGAAGTTTCCTTCCACATTTCTTCAAATGTGTGCTGCCATGTTAGCCTATTGCCCACAAAATTTTTCTTCCACTGAAATACAGAGAAAAATTGAATATCAGGCAACATTCAGTATATTAAGGGTTTTGCTATGAGTAGATTCCACTATGACATTAAATTCTAGAATTACAAAGATCTGTGTATTATAGCTAGCATGAGATATATATATATATAAATAATTGCCTTCTGAAATAATAATAATAGTAATCCTGTTCCTCTTCCATTTCATTTTAGTGAAAATTTGAGCTCACACTTCTCTTTATTTGTGAGCTGCTCACAAATTTTGTGAGATTGCCCAGGGATAATAAAATTTAAGCAACAAGATCTGTATAATATAGCTAGCATGATATTTCCCTCTTAATGACTATTCCTTTTCACTTTGTAATTTCCAGAAACTTTCCATCTTTGCTTTGTTACTTAAATTTCTCTATCTCCAAGCAAAAACCTGACTCCGCCCTATGCATCCTGCAATCAGTTAAAATTTCTACTTGAATCTCAGAATATTCCATCAGTGGGAGGTCAGGGAACATATTTTCCAAGATATGAGAATAATTATTGCTGAAATATGTAAATGGAAGGCTGGATGCATATCTGTCAATGGAGAGAACTTCCAAAAGCCAGAGCTAGCAGGAACGTTAAGAAAGAAGTGCTGGCATCAGGGAAGTTTTGGGGCAGTCAGCCTGAAACTCGGCTTTGACTTTTCTTAAGTCTAAAATTTATACTGATCCTGGAGTCTTAAGGAGTATAAGTTGGTCACAATCTATAGTGGTGTGAATGGCATTCCTTTTGATGGGTGACTTCAAATGTCTTGGCAAGCCAGGACTGTCTTTCTAAACATTGTTTGCATGTGCATGTTGGTTGGTTTGCCTGTTATTTTGGACTTGGCTTGTGAAGTTTGTTACATTGCAACACCTGCCAGTAGGTATTCCGAAACACAAGAGGAAACCTGCCTTTAGGTAGTAAAATGGAATTCATTTTCATTCAACTGCAATATAAGGAGAGTGGTCTCTGTTCCATTTTGCATTTTGAAAGTTGCAAAGTTGTTCTGGAGCTTTAAAGGGGGTCCTGAATTTTAACAGTGTTATCAAAGGTAACTAAGCTTATCCATTTTCAGGGCTTCACACTAGGTGAGTTAAAAGGCTTCTCATCCTGATCCCTTGTGTTTTTTGTAGTTAAGATGGTTGAACTAAAATGCTAGCTGTAAACTGGATTTTCTGCTGATTTGGTTCTTCAGAAGTGGAGTTTAAATCTTGCTTATTAATGTTTGATAAAAAGAAACAAAATTCTTGAAATGTCTGGTATTCTTAGTGTGGATTGTTGTCCATATAAAGGTAAAAAATGAACACGAGCAAAACTATTTCTAAAATACTATTTTTCAAGTGCCTTCAGGATTACTTTCAAGTGTACCTAATAATTCTACATCAATAAATAATTACATGCAGATTTTAATTAAGCTGCTTCTTATTCTGGTGCATGTACTGTGGCATTCCATCTTGGATGGGCTATGGTTCAGAATGAGACCCAAAGAATCCCTGCAGACACCACAGACTTCACAGATCCAGCACTCTTCACAGTGCTGCCTAGAGCTGTTTTGGAGAAAATACTCCAAGTTCTCCCTGTCTGACTTGCTTCTTTTGTACCTCACAGAAAAAGCTGAAAATGCCTGCCAGCTGTTTTCCCTTCCATCCATTCCTACACATTGTGAAGGTTGTTTCTGGAACTATTTCAGCAAGTTTGTAGATAAGGCTTTCTACTAGATGGATCAATAATTCCTGTAATGACAGCTGAATCCTCTTACTATCTTAGGTGCTTCTGGGAAATTGTTACATTATCAGAAGTCTGATTCTGCAGAATTTGCAAAAGTCATTTCCCTTGCTATTCTTGGTCTGTTTGCCATGGTGTCATGAATAGCATATCCACAGCTTCTTATTTCCAGAAGGTATTTAATGGGAATATAATACAATTTGTAAATATATCTAAATTAAATGAAAAATATGCAGAAACTTACAGAATTCTCAACTCCCAAGAATTATTCATTTCAATGGTGTTTTCAAATATAAGCATTCAGAGCAAGAGCTGAATTTACCAAAACAGGGTGAGTTAAGATCCCATAGGTTGCAAGCTTGCAAAGTAACTTTTCAATATTTTCTGCCGGGGACTTTCAGCTGTGTTGTAGCCTTGGTAGGTAGCCTTTGGTTAAGCAAACAATAATATGGCCCTGGGTACTCCATTCTGCCCTGCTGCCTGCCCCCACACCCCTCCACTGCTTCCTGCAACCAGCACCACTCTGCCAACCCTCTGTGCCTGCAGCTGCTGCGGCTCCAGCACGGCAAATGTGATTACCTGAGTGGAGAACGCCTTTTAGGAGCACTGCTATTGATCCTGGAATAATGGTCCTTTTATCTTTCACTTATTTTTCAGCTTTCAGCGATTGGCTTTTCCTTATTATTGCTCCCATGGACCTATTTCAAAACCAGCACAATATTTGTAGTTCAGCAGAAATAAATGGCAAGGAGCATCCTCTGTCTCTTCTATGAATAATGAAGCAGCAAGGGAAGGATTTGGTCTATAACATTAGTAAATACATTGATAGCATGGACAGGAAGGAATTAAACACTTGTGACTCTATGTAAACTGTCTTAATTCTATGAAAGAATTTTTTAAAGGTATTTGAAGGCTGATTTCTGAGTACCTAGTGGGGAAAAAAAGTTGTAGTGGTTGTAAATTAAGCATTGCTTCAATTTGCAGGACATGCATAAGAGACAGACAAGTAATCTCACAGATGTGTATTAGGCTTTTCATGGCTTTTCTGCACCTCCTAGAACTGTGCTGGGAGAGCTGTTTCTGCCACTGGCTGCAGAACTTGGGCTCATAAGCTCTGAGCACAGGAGTCCTGAAGCTTTGTGCTTTCGGGTATATGGTCCCTTCCCACTGACAACTAACTTTCTTAAAAACTTTGCCCTTACTAAAAGAACTTCTCCCTGCCCACCAGTGAGCATCTTTCTGCTTCATCTTACAAGTCCTGATTTGTATCCTTGCTCAACTCGTTGTAGACAAAATACCCTTCAACTTTTCCATCACAAAATGATTTTCTGACCTGAGTACCTTTTGCTCTTTTCTTATTCTCAGTAGCCATCCTTTCACTGGTATTTTTACTAGTGCTTTTAGGTTTAGTCAAGCTATGCTGCATGGGCCCTGATAACCTTAAGGTTAACCTTCACAAACAGCAGTATCTTATCTTTCCTGTGAGGTTTCCAGTAAAAGTGACAAGTAGAATGTTATAAGGCTGAGTTGTGTGGAACGGCATTTGCTAAGTAGGATCTGAAATAGGACCATCAGTATTTCCCATGGGTACTCACTAGCAGGCTAGTGAGAACCCAGTTTTCTTATCAGTGGATATGTTTGATAGTTTTGAGTGGAACTCTGTCCCCCTGACCAACATCTGTCAGCCTGTAAACCTGAGCTGGACACACTGACAGAAACCTAGCAGAGCAGGGAGCTTAATATAAGACACCATTCCTCTGTGTAAAAGTACTAGATTGAAGAGTTTTTCCCTTCCAGCTGAAGCTAAGTACAGCACTGGCCATTAGAGGGATAGTGCTGTGGGGCTAGAGTGGAAAAGGAATGCTGTTCTATACTAGTGCTAAAAGCAGAGATAAGGACTTTGAATGCTGTTATCAAGGTGGGGTTAACCCTGCTCCATAGCCTGCCTGGCAATTTGCAAAATTCATGTGCTGTTTCTGACAGACTTGGAGAACAATCTGTGAACCAAGATGGGGTAGGTGCTGCTGCAAAATTTCATGAGCTTTTGCCTGTATTCAACAGCAGCTGAAATAATTTGAATACCACTGATGTTTTGTGGGGTTAAAGTTAGGTCAGAGTTTAACCTTATACATGAAATACTGTTAATGCTTTTTCCATGTTAGATCATTTCAACATATGTATTCCATGGATACACGAGATGGACTTGAATGAGGTGGATGGAAGCAGGAATGATTTCACTTCTGATAAGAAGCAGTCCTGTCAGCCTGAGAATGCCCAACTGGGACATTTTTTTCCTTTTGGTGAAGTGCAAGGAATAGTACCTCATTATTTCTAAGAGTGGCAATTATTGTTTGAGAAAGGTGATGTTTTGTTTTTTTCTCATTTGACCTTCTTGTGCCATGTGACTAGATCACAGTGAAGTGCTGGGAGCTGGAGATGGCACTGATCCGTGGCAAAAAATCTATCAGATTTGGAGATGAATACAGCACAAAAGTAGGAAATAGTCAGGGATTTCATTATCTCAGGGTACTTCCATCTTTTATATAATTTTCTAAAGAATAACGTCCTTCTATGGAATTCTTTGTGCCATAGCAATCCATCCTGTTTTTAATCACGGGGTTCTGAGGAATAATTAATAATATACTTTTTATGTCCTCTAAGACATGAACTAGAAAAGCTTTCTAAACTTGCAAGTTGAAGATTCTTCTGCAGAGTCAGACTTCTTAAACTTCCGATTCTCACGTAATGAGGATGGCAATTTCATAAAGGCAAGAAATAACTTTTTAATCAAGAAAGAGATGACTGCAGTTTCTGTTTCTGTAAAGATAATGCAGAGCAGTTAGTGCATGATACTTCTGAACTGTTTACTTTCCACTGCAGTAGGTTTTATTTACACATTCATATTGGTATTACTGTAAGTAAATTTAATTTGATTACTCTGAGAAGTACTCATCTAGTGTTAGTCCAATGCTGAAAATTATTTGATATTACAAGCATAAAAGCATCCTGTTGTCTTTCTTGTCTTTTGAGAAGTTCCCCAAGTAACTCTGTTGTTAATATAAAAATTACAGAGCATAGGAAAGGAGGGATTGAAGAAGAATAACTTAGTTCCATGTGTAAACAAAGCCCAAACAAACAGGACATGTTGATTCCTGAGATGAATTAGCACTGTAGCAAGTAAAGATGAGAATTCACTGATGGACACACAGGGCTGCTGGCTGACACAGGGTTATGGTGTCCACTTCCTTTGTTCTTTGGGGCTGGGTTTGGTGCTATATTTTAGCAGAGTTTGTGGCCTCAAATGAGTTTTAGTTAAGCAGGAATCACTGGGCATTGTTGAAATAACCAGGCTTATAGGAGTTAAGCTACAGTTTTAGAAGTGTTTGTCCTTCTCTAGGCAGTTCTTCAGTGAAATGAAAATTGGGTTGAAAAATGTTATTGTTACATAATAAGCCAGAGAATGCTCTACTGGAACAGCAAAACTTAGAAATACTGCTGTGGCTGTAAAGCATCAAATACACATTTAAATATGTTGCTTGCTGTGGCAAAAAGAAAGTGGAGACATTTGTGTTTGTCATGATTGATTTACCACATGAAATCTTGAGATAATGCAGAAGAGTGCAGAGCATCAGATAATGTTATAGAAGTGTTAGCCAGTTTTAATTAAGGGGCATTCTTGATCTACTCCAGCCTTGCTTGTGTGTCTGCTCACGCTTTCAAGGAGATGGACCAGGTTCATTTTGTGAGGCTTCTAACTGTGGGGTTTTATTCAGGTGACTGATGTTATTGTTTATTGCTGGGAGTAGGGTGGGTTGGCTTCATAGGGCACCAGGGAAGCGAGGAGTGAAGTTCTGTGCCCAGGTGCCAGCCCCTACAGCTGCTGCCAGCGATCCAGCAGTGAGGCTTAGCAGAGCAGTGGGAGCTTCTTGCAGAGGTGGGGGCTGCTGGCAAGGCCAATTGGTGCCCTGCACTTCATTCCTGGAGGCTGGAGGACATCAGCCATGAGCAGGCAGAGGTTGGTGGTGGTGCAGGCAGGTGGATAAACATGCTAGGCTGGAGTAGGTAGAGCCCAATGGGCAGCACTGTGTCTAAGAGCCTTCACAGACAGCTCCAGTGTCCTGTGCCTGAGCTTTCTGTCCTGTGCCAGCCTGCTGAAAGCACAGTGCAGGGCAGCACTTGGGTGTTGCCTGGCTTGTGTTAGTATAAAACTGAAATGTTTGGTTTTCCAGGCTGGCGTGTGGAATTGTGTGTGTGTGTTCAGACCAGTGATTTTGGGACTTTCTGTTCTGTGTGTTTTCTTCTTAAATCTGATTTCCGCTCAGATGTTCGTAATGGGAAGGATTAAACAAAATCATGGGAGAAAATTAGGGATTTTAAAGTAAAACTCATTTTATTGAATAAGTTAAGCAGGTAGTAATCCATTTATACTTTTTATACTATTTTGTGTTTGTAGATTAGAACTGTTCCTGTAATCTCTTTTTCATTTGCTTTGGGTGGGACAAAGTATATGAAACTAAAACTAGAAAAGCTTTCAGTTATTTTGTTTCTGGGAAGGGTAAGTCTTGGATGTGTTAGTCTCATGTTGACCTTTGACAGGGCCAACAGGTTTTTGGATGGGAGTTGTAGCTTAAGTTGTTCTGTTTAGGCTAATAGCACAAATGTTTAATAAATTGTTTCTAAGTTGCTGTGGTAACACACTTAATTTTCTTTTCAAAAGTAAATCTACTTTAAATTCTAACTTTTAAGTCCAATATTGAGTAATGTTATTGAAAAGTTACCAGTTTATAACGTTTTAGAAAATTACTATCATGGAAGTTTAGACATAACCAGAAATGTTCTAAGTAATTAATTTTCATAACAAGGGGAAAGGGATAACAATTTGAATTCTCATCATCTCCAAGGTGACTTAGAAGCACATGCTACTTAGGGTCAGGTTCTGATGAGCTGCTTACATTTTTTTGAGTCATCTGCTGCTTTCTGTTCCATTTTGTCTTTCCATAAATTTGTTTGTTGGTGAAGAAAGGGAATTTAAATGGTAACTTTTTTTTCATTGGAAGCCAGTGTAATTACAAAAAAATCTGACTTCCACTGGTGGCAAATGACCTTGTGTGTATGGAGAGTGTGTTTGTTTCTGATGAGATAGTTTTTGAGAATTTTTGAACAGATTTGCAAATAACCTCTGAATTGGATGAATTGCTACATTTTCCCTTAACTTCCTACTTATATACTTGCTTATTTATTTGAAATTTGGGAGGATAATTTTCTTCTTTATCCTCAGAATTGGCTTGTTAAGGTTGCTTAAGAAACAAGATATATACAGACCTGTAAATTGTGAAGAATTTTGTTTCTCCTTCAAAAATAATGGATTCAATGGAAAAGAAGCATCATTGGAATGCATCAAAGGCAAGATGATTTTTCAAAGGCCATGAGTAACCTCAGAAAGTCACTGCCTGAAAAAGGGCAGAGAGCATGGATGTAACACTCATGGCACCAGTCCAAAAGACTACAAGTTTTGTGGTGTGCTCCTACTCCTTTATCCAACGAAGCCATACTTTTATTAATGACTCTTCTTTCTGTGTAGGTTTTTGGTGGGCTTTTTTGTTGTTGTTTTTAATTTTGCAGGGTTTATAAAGCTAAGTAGTTGTAAATCTGCCAGTATTCCTGACATCAACAATGCAGAAGACTTTTCTACCAAGTTAAGGGTAGGGGAGGTCCACGCCTTTCCAGCTTGGACCTGAAAAATCCTTTCCTTCTTTTTTAATTGCCTTACAAAATGGCCTGCTCCTGCAAAACCACTTTCTGACAATGTAGGGTGAATGGCTATACAGATTTGCTCCAGGAAAGAAGTACAGACAGTCATATTTGGAGGAAAAAAAAACCAAAAAGCTTTGGGTGGATGCTTCAGAAATACCAAGTTGACTAAAAATGTCATTTTCTCTGAAAAGCAAAGTGTCCATATCACCTTGGGAGGGTGTTTAAGCAAGAGAGCCTTCCAGGTTGTGCTTGCTTATGGAGAGGGTCATGCTTCCAGCTTCACTGGGTGTTTCTCAAATGTCTTATTGTATAAATCTAGAAAATAGATGGGGAAAGCAGGTGGAAATCTCTCTGGGGGATTTTGTTTTTAACTTGCTCTAATGGTTTAATAGTTAGCAGTCAGAGCTAAGCAGGTGTTTTAAGAGCTCTTATTTAACAATTATCACTCATTTCCGGGCTTCCTGTTTGTTCAGGCTGCTGGAGAACATCACAAAATCAGCCAACTGCTCTCAAAATCTCTTTTAACCCTTTGCCATCCAGTGAAGCTGGGAAGAAGCTCTGTCAAAGAGCCACATGGGTGAAGGATAGCACAGCAGGACATATCACAAAGCTGTTGTGCAAAGACTGTGGCAAATGTAAACAAGGTTCTTGCAGATTTTGAAATGTATAGGAGCATTGCATCACAGTAAAAAGAGTATCCTTGTTTCAACTCTTGGATTAGTGTTTTGGTTCAATTAGGGAAGCTCATGGAGCTCATTCAGTTTGGTGTTTTTCCCTGGGGTTTTTATGTTTGCTTATTTTTTTCCTACTCCCTTAAATTCCTTAATGTTAATTCCTTAATATTCCATTACTTATTGGCCCAGGACATGACAGACACATGAGGATTTAGGAAGAAGATGGCATTACTTACCATCTTTCAAAAGCTCATGTAATGCTCAAATTATTCTTTGTGGTGAATCATTGTGATAAATTAGAATTTGGAAAAAATATTAGGAAGTTGTAAAAGATACTGTGTTCTATTTTAGTAATTGCTGTTCTGCTGATAATATGCAAGTGATTTTTTTTTTTTTATCTAGTCATAACTGTTGTTCCATAAATTAGTACTAAACTATGGGGTAAGTGTGATCTTAACCAAAATTTTAAAATTAACTGACAGTATTCTAGAGTTTGGTATTTGAACATATAACAAACTGGAAGTTTGTGAGGGCTTTTTTGGTTAGTCATGTAACAAGGCTTATTGTCAAATGGCCCACATTAATATTTATTAATAAAGTGAAATAAATGTCAGCAGTTATTTTCTGGGGCACATGTGTAGTCTGCTTACTGCATATTGAACTGCTTTTTCAAGCAGGGAGTCTTTAAGAAACTGTCTCAGCATGTTCAGAAATCCTGTTGTACTTCCTTGAGAGATAAAAATGGAAAAAATGCTTTTTAGTTGGAGTGCCTGTGCAGGTTGTGGAGATGGGGAAGAAAGGACAGGCTCCTTACTAGTCATGAGTGATGAGTCCTGGTGGGAGTAGGAGATCTGGGGTATGTGTGTCCATCCCTACATTTGCATGCTGCTGATGGTACCCCTGCTACCTTCAGCTCTGTTCATACTGGTATAAATAAATACTTCTTGTTTTCCTGAAACTAAACCTCCATCCTCCCGGTGTAACAGGGCTTAAATCAGGCCAGATGTAAGCCCTGCTCTGGCAGAAAGGCTCTTGGTGAGGAAACTGTTCCTGCTATCAGAAAAGCAATTGTTCGCAATGGGAGGGTGGGGAGGAGCGTGCTCTGTGTGTTGCTGCACATGCACCCCACAGATGGTGTGCAGGGTCTGTGAGGTTACAGGGAAATCCTTTCCCTACAAAACCCTCTCATGCACAATATGTCGATGCCCTGTGCTTCTTCTGTCATCTCTCCTGGTACCAGGTATCATGCAGTTCAGGAAATTCTGATTGCAAGTTTAAAAGTGTTGCTGAATATGATGTTACAAGCTTTCTTCAGCTGAAATCAGTGTTTTGGTTTTATAGTTCTAACAGGTTTGAGCACGTGTTAAGAAAGCAGGTAAAATGGATAAAGCAAATTTATATTAAGCATGAAAGTAATAAAATAATTTGCACCCTTATATGCTATGAGTTTGGTCCTCAAAAGAGAGCAGGTTAAAAAATCCGGTGTCTTTTGGTTTCCTGGTAAGAAATGTATAATAATTTCTCCCGTTTCCTTTTAAGATAAAGTACATATTCTACATATATTTTCTCTCCCATATTTCCTGTTTGTTTTCTCATCCCATGTCTAAAATCAAAATCCACTGACTCATCAGTGTGAGTTAATAAATCCTTATACTGAAAACCTGAGGAAACAAAGCAACAGCAACTTCTGAATGATTTCCAAGGAAAGGAAGAAAAGTTTTTACTTGCAATGCCAAACCAGATTGTTATTGCTTGAAGTTCCCCGGAATAGGGGGCAGGTCTTTTATCCTGGAGCTGCTGGATGGGCTCAGAGTTCTCACAGGCACCCTTCAGAATTACTGCTGCAGAAATAACAATTCATTACTCTTGTTGAGAGCCTGCATTGTCTTTGCCAGAGCCACTCTCCTGAGCTGAAAGGGCTGTTGGCAGCAGAGTTGGACGTGGTACTGTAAACACCTGATTCAGCTTATGACAAGGTCAATATTCCTGGCCCAGGTACTCAGTGCTGGTTTGCATTTATTCTTTTTCAAAGATATGTTGAGGATTTGGAGGCATAATCCAGGAGATTTTGAGTGCTTGAGTCGTCAAGTTATGTTTTGGAAATCTATCCTCGGTTAATTTCAAGTAAAAGCTGTCCAAATGTAGATAAATCACTTGGTAGGTAGATGCTTATGGATGACAATATTATTTTTCTTTACCCAAGCATGGTAGTAGTTGAAGGGTTGCATGACTAGCATATTAGGTACTGTCTTCTGATGTAAGGGTCTTAACTGAAGTTTATGTATTTTCCAGTGTGTGTGTGTTTTGCAGCTATTGTCATTTGGAACAGTCTTCATCAAATATTCTGCCTCTTCAGCTAATCTTATATCTCACATGAGGATCTGTGGTTTTATGGGGAGAAGTGGTAGTAGGAGAAAAGGTTTCGTATAATGCAGCTTTTTTTGTTCCTCCTTTGCTTTTGTTTTTACTACCAACAACATAAATTTCTTTGAGAAATTTTTAGGATGACTATTTTGTATAGCTGGTAGTGACAATTTGTTGTTGTGTATTGCAGGTGAAAAAAATCACAATTCATGTACTGGCTTACTTTTAAAATAATGTTAAGAGGGTTTAGATAGCCTGTGATAAAGGAGCATGTAGAATATTTAAGAAACTTGGATGACTAGATAACTTGATTTCTTTATAATGAAGTGTTTTTCTTTAACAAGTCTACCTCTTGTTACCTTTTTAAGTTAATGCTTGGTCTGGGACTGTAGCATTGAAACACAGAATCACTGAGTTTGTGTGGAAACATCAGGAATTAATTCAGCAGTTGAACCTGTGCTCAAATTCAGATTAATGTGATGTAAGACCCCATGAGATCACCGTGTGCCCAAATTAGTGTTCTTTCTCTTTTTTACTCCCCATTATAGTCTTGGAAAAGATTTTCTTTCTCTTTGTTGTAGATAGCTTATAACAGTAACAAAGACAAAGCATGATTATAAAATTTGCAAGATTTCCTTTCCTTTTTCTTCCTAACACATGCTCTGAACAGAGAAGTTTCAAAACTTTTCATGTATGTGGCAACTAGAAGTGGGTGTGCATGTGATTCTGAGAGATGGAACAATAACAGATGTTCCCAAAAGCAATAGGTAATTCCATGGCAATTCATCAAGAAAGAACATGCAACCTAGGGGAAACCAGGCTTCTTGTAAAGGGAGCATTCTCAGCTCCAGGTGTATAAATCAAAGACTCAGTGTATACCAGGCTCTATTTTGGTAGGCCAGGAAATGTAACAAGTTTTCTGTAGAAAAAATCAAATAATGTTGGTCCTGTAAAAGTTTTCAGAGTGTTCTTTTCATGTAATAGGAGACTCCTTGACAGTCTTCTCCTGAGGGGAGGCAAGCATTTCTTCATGTTATATATTTTATTTCATTTTCAAGTGCCTTAGTCTTAAGTCTCTTCAACAATAACATCAGAGAAATTCTAGACACGTTCCTTGAGTCTTCTGACTTGTAACACAGCCACGCAAACTTCTTTGCTTTTCCAAAACTCAGAAATAAAGGAATGCAAAGGGGAAGGAGGCTGCAGTGCCAGCTTTTTAGTCCTACATCTGCCAAATAAGGCTCAAGCAGATTTGCCTCTTAATTAGTTTCTAATGTGTTTTTAGTAGGTACATTGAGACTGAACTCTTTTAAGAGAGGCTTAATGGATGATGCAATGTTTTCTTGTGCCAAGAGTCTAAAATTTACAATGACTTTTATAATAGTACTAAGCTTATAAATATCAGGTAGATGGCATAGAAATTGTGTGATAGCAAACGGCAAAAATGTGCCACAACTGACGTTGCCAAGAATGAGAAACAAATCTCTCCATTTCAGGAATTTTGTGTAGTGGGAATAGGCACTTGGCTTGTGCATGGTGTTCCGTATTCCTGTGGCCTTTGAAGTTGTAGGGGGTAGTATTTTTTTTCTGTGTTACTTATTTTCATTTGCTCATCCTCTGTCCTCCATGAATTTGGGCAATAACAGAACTTCATGAGATAAATTCATGCTCTGTGTGCAGTCTGCAGAGACATCCAAATGAATTGAATTCATTTGCCCAATTTATTCAGTAAGAGCAAAGGCGTTGGATGCTCCCAGTGGTCTCTGAACACCTCTGGGCACCCCTTGAGTCCCAGATAACACTGAGCTAGTAACACTGTTCAAGTTTGCTATTCAGTGTACAGAGCTGCTTCTTGTAGGCACAGAAGTTAAGGGTTAGGTATTTTATCCTTAATGTTCAAGTATTTCCAAGAAGGGAGCAAAACTGAAAATAACAGCAAAGTGGGATGTTACTTCTACATGCACTTGTGTTTTCCCCTTCTTCAGTCCTTGTTCTCCCATAGAATAGCAGTGTTTTTCCACATTGGAAATTATTTCTGAGATTATTCTATGTGAGAGCTTTATTTATATTTATCTAACTTGGAAGAGTTTAAAAAAAATCATGTTTGTGTACACTGTTTTTAAAGTAGGAAATATAAGCTAAATCGGGATTAATTTCCATAATCTAAAACTGGATTAATTTTTCAGATAGAGATTTGTGGACTTGAAGGAGGGTTATGTAGTTTGTACAAACCACAGCTTATATCTCTGCTCAGTATGTTGCTTTCTTCAACTAGAAAGTAGAAATCCTCACTTTTAACCTGTTTTACAGACTTTGTATTAGTATGTCAATTCATTTTTAGCTCCTAGGTATTTTATTGTCAGCGTTTGTACAGTACAATACTCCGTGGAAGGAGTAAAAGAATTGATTAAGCCTTAGGTTTGGAATGCCACACTCAAACAGAGGTCTGCTGAGACCTTCCTTTTTTGAGTTGGATAAAACTAATAAAATTTAAAAAGAAAAGTATTGGATGTTTTTTCCTGACAGATCTGAGCCTGGCAGCATTGGAATAATATTAAAGATTCTGTTGTCGAGCTTAAAATAGGACTTCATTCAGCTTTCCTGCTCAAGTTCCCCTCTTTTGAAACCTACTCTGTATTCTTTCTGCTTTCCAGAGATGCTGTGTGTAGTTTGTAATCAACTTGGGGGATGAAAGTATCCATTGCATGGGCATCTTTATTTTTGTGTCATCCATTTAGTGACACTTGGTAAAGTCAGTGCACCACAAATAGTGGAAAAAGAAAGAAGAAAAGCAAGGGCATGCTCATAACTGTGTCTGTAGTGCCAGGTATTTTCAAGGAGAGTAACTCTGAGATATATAACTAGATGGTTTTTCTGTTGTGTGTCTGGTTTCTCAGAGACCAAATGTCCTTTTGTGAAGTAAGCTGATCTTTCATTCTGCTTTTATCGGCTGCATCTCTTTTTGTGGAGCATTCCTGTAGAAATGCTAGTAGAAATGGTCATGATTTAGGGGAGAGACATAAAATACTGTGTCAGGGCTTAATTTTGTTCTGTATCTCCCAAAATATGTTTCTGGTACACATGGAGCCTTGAGGTCTGACTTTTTTTTTTTAACCTTTAGATGACTGAGCCCAGACATTATTTGGATGTTTTTTGAACTTTAGTTTGCTAGGGCCATCTGCAAGAGAGTCAGAGTCACTGACAGCAGTCTAATACAAACTGCAGTCAGTAGGAGGTTTGGTAGTTAGGTAGGTTTAGGACAGCTCATTATCTTTGAAATATCTTTGAAGTTAAGTTGTTTTATTACTAAAGATTGATTTAGTCATCACTTCCAGACTGCAGCCAAGTAAGCCCACTGCTGTTGCTGTGTTCTTCAAAACAGTCTTTCAATTTCAACTATCTCCAAGTTCCCTGGAAGGACCTGCTGTGTGCAGAGTGACAGCTTCAGCAGCTTTCAGTGTTCCCTTCCCTGATGGAGGTTTGTGGTCACCTTGGTGTGGAGGGCAGCAGTGCCATAGGCTGCCAGTGTTCCCAGGCGTGATCCTTGCCAGCAGCTCCTACGCTGCCCCTGAGCTCAAGTGCTTTTAGAAATGTTTGCAGTGCGAACTCGGTGGTTATCCTGATTCACCTACAAAGTAAGGGGAAGTACGAGGAGGATAAATGGGTGAGAGTAAGCATACAGTTTGGCTTGGTGTGTGCTCTGCCTGCTTAGCCATAGGGCTAGGAAGCCATGCTTGTGTTTGTTTTGTATTGCCATTTTTAATTACTCCGTAAATAAAACACTGTTATCGACATGGTGCAGAAATAAGTGATTTAAAGCTCTCAGAAACCATGATATTCAGTGATTTTATAGAAAATAAATGCATAGTGATAATTAAATAGATTTTATGTTTAGCTGCTGAAATATTTTGGTGTAAAAATACCTTTTCACATAACTGCTCAAGTTTCTATAAAAAGCTCCCACGAAGTAGGAATTCAAGAGTCAGAGTAGGAGGTATCTGAAGCAGTTGTTGCTCTAATATAAGTTAATTGGACTGTGAGTCCCAGAATGAGCCGCTGTTCCTTGAACTCTCAGAATTAACTGTTAATTAATTTCCAGCATGTAACTAATATAGAATCATGTTTTTAAAATGCTCCTTGGTTCATGGTTATAAAATCAAAGCCACACATTATGAAAATATTTCTGGATGAAATATTAATTCATTCATTGTTGGTTAATTTTGTACCTGAAAAAATCCTTAAGAACTGATGATTCTACAAATAAAATGTCAGTTCTCAAAATGTTGCAAACTGATTTTTTGTGTATACTGTCTTTTATTCCAGTTTTTTTTTTCTTGTGAAATTATCTCTTCAGGCTTGTGATATCTGTGCAATGTGCCTGCAGAGTCAGAGCATTGGTCTCTCTCTGGTTTTAATGCTAATGTTTGCTGCTGCTTGTGGTTTTCACTGCTTATTTTATAACAGAATTTGAGAGGAGGATGGAAACCTCATCCAATTTAAATGGTAGCAAAATAAATTCAAGTAAACTAGTCTGGTCTTAAGTTTACACTTTGCTGAGTCAGAGAGGTCCAGTTCCTTCCTTTGATATTGTTAGTGCAATGGGAACAAAGTGAAGTCAAGAGCTCCCTTGCACTGTGGTAAATCTACTGCAGCAGTCAGAAAAGCTGCCTTTGTCCCCATTAAATTCTACAATTTGCCAGTTTCTACAATTGGCCTGTTTTGGAGATGTCTTTTGAATGCCTGTAGGATCCTGGCTGTCTCAGGAATGAGTGGCAGCTCTCCTTGATGCCAGAGTTCATTATTCACCTTTTGTCCTGAAGTGAAAAAAACTGCCATTAAAGAATTTCTAAAATATCTGATAATGTTTCAGGTTTTACTGTTGTGACTGTTCATGGATTTAAAAAAAATAAAAAATTATTTTTTAATGATCCAAGATTTAAACAACAACAGGTCATGCTGTAGATTTAATTTTTATTAGGCTTTCACAACATAAAAAATAAAAAAAAAAATTGGATTAACCCATGATCTTAAATTTTAACAGTAAAACAACTTTTGCATTTTTCCCCCAGCAATTCCTCAGGTGTTACAGAAAACGCTGCTAAATTGCTTGTGTTCTGAACACAATTCCAAAGTTGCATAATCTCTCATTTTTATTTTTTTCTAAGGACAGTATAAGAAAAATGACCAGATTCCTAAGAATTAGTCACATCTTCATGGCTGAATACCAAGTACTATTTGAGCCAGATTCTGAGAATGCTAACATTGTCATCCTTTCATCATTACTGGATCCTGCTGCATCTCTAAATTCAATAGTTAGCAGCTTTATTTCCCTGCATAAATGTATATATGTACATTGAATTTTTAGAGAGGAAGCCCTTTTCCTTGATGGTGGGTGGTTTGGAAATGGGATAAACTGGAGGCACTTTTAAAGTTGGCTGCTTTGCAGAGAACAAAATCTGAAACAATTCAGAAGAGAAACTGTGTAAATTCCTGGGAGAAGTTAAAATGCAATATACTTGACTGGGCCACAAGCAAGAGATTGGACAGAGAATCAGGAATGGAAACAGTCCAGTTCTCCTACCCTGGAATATTACACGGACACCATGAACATCTATTGGATTCCCCAGAAAAGCCTTACTTAAAGGAGTGTTCCAGATGGTAAACAAGGTCCTATTTATGCATTAATCATTTTCATCTCCAACACTAGAAAGGAAATATGGCACTAGAAAGGAAATATGGCACTAAAAAAAACAGGGAAGGGAGGTGAAACAGAAACACTGAAAACCAAACAGCCACTGCCCTCCCTTTCTTCCCCCTCATCCACTCCCCCAAGCTCCCACAAAAACTTTCTTCCCCAGTACAGAGGTAACTTTCTCTTCTGTCCTAGAAGTCTCTGGAGTAAAGGGACTGTCCCTGTTGTCAAGCAAATCTTTGGGAACTGTTTCTATACTTTTTTAGAAAATCTAAATATGTAGTTCCCATTTCAGATGGGAGTTGTTTTCCTCAGATAGGAATGCTTTGAGAGTTCTGAAACAAGCCTGGATAGAACTAAGTTTTGGTGATAGGGTTGTCCAAGGCAGAGATTTCTGCAAGCTGTGTGGGATAATGCTTATGAAAACTGTAGGCCAGTCATGGAGGAATGAGGAACAAGAGTATCCAAAAGTTAGCTACGTTCCTGAGGAAGCCTATCCTGCCTGCCTCCACCCTTCTTACAGCTGACAGATTTTTCATGCCACTTCCCCCAGGTGTGAAATTATTCCTCCTTCTTCTGTAGGCTGCACATGGGAGGAGTATGGGAGGTCGACATTTTAAGAACTGGTTGGAAATTGAGGAAAAAAGTGTACTGCAGGCCAGCTAGACCTGCTGCAAGACCTTTCTCTGCCCGGTCTGTGGAATTAGAATTGCTGAGCCTCACGCTGTAAATCCCAAATGGAAATTTTTTTTGTAAGTCAGGTGATAAGGTTCCATGCTTTGTGGGAAGAGATAGGTGCACCAAAGCAGATTTATGTGCAGGGCTATCAATGGGCTGCACTAATGGTTGGTTACTCCTAGTGGGTTTAGCAGCTCAGGTTGTTCATATGGCAGCATGCTTAGAACCTGTAAACTCCAGTGTGCATAATGGTAAAAACATGAGTGCCTAATTGCACAAATGTGTTCAAGAGATCCTGAACTTTTTAGAATTTGTACTCTAAATAAGCCTAATAATAGAAGGTGAAATAGGCACATGGAGGGTGAATGAAGTTTGTTGCCCAGGGTGACCCAGCAAGTCAATAGCAGAGCTCACAGTAGGATTTCTGAAAGCATTCACATGCTGGAGAAAATTCTTTACAGGGAGAGACTCTGAGCTCACTGGTTTGCTTTAAATAAAAAGAACAATGGGAGGTTACTTAATTTGGGTATGTGAAGTACCATTAAAAAGTAAGGGGCTTTTTAATCTCAAAAGGGTGAAACAAGAACTGAGGGCTATCTAGACAGATTAAAATGGACAGCATAGCACATATTTTCTTTCATGATAAACTGATGAAACCAGAGACAAAAGATGTAGCAGATACTTCATCCCCAGACATTTTCAGAAAAGACTGAAAGCCTTTCTTGGAAGTTAGGTGTTAGCCTTGCTCTACTTATTTGGTTCAATACAAGAGTAAGTGGGCAGCATGCTGTGCCTTCCATTAGCAGAATTGGATGGTTCTTACGCATTTGGAACTAAATTTTAAGAGCTAAATGAACAAGAATTATTCAGCTACCTTGAGCCAGGTTCCAGGAATTCTATCAGGCTGTATGAAATTTAACCTGAGCTCTTGCAAAGAAATTACTCCAACCTGAACAGTGAATGCTCTTGTGTTCATAACTGAAAACAAAAACACAAAACAAAAAAATCCCAACCAAAAAAACCTCCAAAAAACAACCAAACTGGAAAAAAAAAGAAACCCAACTTACCCCCCCAAATGAGTTTGAAGGGTTTGAATTATAATATTTTTTTTTCTAAGAACAAAACCATAAATGACTCTGTGCTTCCCTTTCCTCATGGACTAAAAGAGGAACGTCCAAATCCCTACAATACAATACAAGAAAGACCAAGTCTCAG